>NW_022589710.1:43496881-43925855 GCF_004348235.1 Phoca vitulina | reverse complement strand
AGTCCCAGTGGCTATCCTAAGGAGCTCAGAAACCGGAAGCCTACATGTCAGTCTGATTCACTAAGCGACATTTCTACCACGGACCTTCAACCTCTAGCGCTGGCCTCTTCCCACCCACAGCGTAGCAGGCCCAGTACCCCGGTATAGCAGCTCTCCTGGTGCGTGCTGCGGCCCTGACGCCATGAGCGTCCAGGCAGACAGCACAGGAGAGGTCCTGAAAAGTCTGCTTCAGGCCTCATGAGAAGCGGCAGCTCGGCCCAGGGCACTGCCTGCCGGTCAGTCAGTGAGCCTGGACCAAGGACACATGGAAGGGCAGGCTGGGCGGAGGGCAGGCCTCCCACTCCCCCTTGCCCTCTGGCCTCTTTGACTATAGAGCTCATGTCTATCTTACCAATTCTGAGATGTGCTGATTTTCCCATTTTAACACCTCTCAAATTGGACTGCATCTGAATTGATGGTGTCTTAGCACTGTGTCATTTAACAGTTCTAGTGGCATTTTTTTCTTAGTGGTATGAGACTAATTGTTTTACAACATGGTCCTTAGGTTCACTGATCTATAACTCTGGGCAAGAGCTGAAGAATATAAACTACTGAATAACGCAAGTAAAATTCTGCCCAGTTACAGCTACAATCGTTTAAGGAAAAGAATATTAAATATGAGAACTAGGGTCTAATCCCAGCTTAGCCCCTCATTTGCTGTGTGACTTGTGAAAACATCACATGAGGTGTCTGGATGTCTGTCTCATCTGTAAGATGGTGATACTAACCCCTGCCCTTCCCTTTCTGGATTATATGGTCAAAGGCACTTTTCAATCATAGGTTCGTTTTTTTGCCACCTTGATTAGAATGGACACATTTAACAGTCTATCTGCCGTAAGGATTATAATGAAATTCCAGTCGATCCTATTTCTCAAAATCAGTAAGTCTAAATGATATTTGACATCGCCTATTAAGCTGTTACCAGATGCCCATCATCTGCACCATCTCCTTCACCCTCAGCACAGCTCCCGCAGCCGCTGGAGTCGCCCGCTGCACGTGGGAGGGGAGAGGCTCGGGGAGGTTGAGCCCCTTGCCACAGGTGACACTACCAGGAACTGGCAGAGTGAGCCAGGACTCAGGCTAGGGTCCCCCCCAGCCTGCAGAGCCTGCCCTCCCCCGCCCTGTGCAGCACAAAGCCAGCTCTGGGGCACAAGCAAGGCCCTGGGCTAGGCCTCTTACCTGGCGGGACCAGCTTCACCTCGGTGCTGCGGCTCACTGCCTGGCTTCCACGGTAGGCACTGCACGTGTAGGAGCCCTCGTCTCTGGCCTGCAGGTTGTGGATTAGCAGCGTGCCATCTGGGGACTGGTGGACGCGATGCCCGTCGGCCCGCACCGGCAGCCCGTTCCTGGAGGGGAGAGGACGCTGGGAGAGCCGGCCAGGCCCAGGAGACAAAGGGAGGAGGTAATCATTGTGGACAGATGACCCTCACCTCGAGAAAGAGATGGGGCACGGTGCCAAAAAACGTTCTCAGAGCAAAATAACTCAAAAGTGAGGTGAACTCACCCCAACTGAGCACACTGATCTAAGTTATTGTGAATTTGCCTTTTAATCCACAAAGGAACCCCGCTCTCGCTTTTCATCAGCAAAGGTCTCTCAAGCAGCCATGAGGTGCCAGGCCCTGTGCTAGGTGAGGGACATAAGCGCTCCCTGCCTTGAGGGCACAGGGCTGGGATACAGGTGCTTAGGGGCGCCTTCCCTGAGGATGACCTAGCTGAGCCCTGACCTGAGGATGAGGAGGAACAGTTGGCCGGTGAAAGGGAGAATGAGGGGCTCGCGAGCTCGAAGGGAGGCCATGGTCAGAGCAGGGAGGGAAGTGGACACAGCCTAGACAGAGTTTGGCCTGGACCCTGGGGGAAATGGAGAGGTGTGAGCTAAGTGGGACTGACCAAGTATCCGCCCATGGAAAGGCTCACCGACTGGGGCGAGGACAAGCCTGAAATCAGAGAGCAGGAAAGTGGCTACGGCAGAAGTGCACACATGCGAGGTCGGGCGAAGACATGAAGGAGGACGGAGATTCCGGGCTTGGGTTACTGGGTAAGAGTGGTGCCCCTCCACCATGGGAAGATCCAGAGTGGGGAAGAGGGCTGAATGGTGAATGCTCTTTTCCACCATTTTGCATTTTGGGTGCCTGCAAGATACCGGGCAGCATTGGATTTGAGGTCTAGACCCAGATAGTGTATCAGCACTGGATGATCCTGGAAACCACATGCCAACAAGGTTACCCAAGGTGAAGTTAGACAGACCAAGGACCAAGCACAGCCCCTGAGGTGCACCAGCCTCTGAGGGATTGGTGTGAGAAGATGACCCAGCCAGGAAAACAAGCAGCGGCCAGAGGAAGAAGGCCAGACAACAGTAGTTTCCTGGAGCCAAGGGGAGGGAGCATGTCGGGAGGTGCAAGCGGTCAGCGGAAGGACACTGCAGGTCGTGTGGGGACTGAGATTTGTCCAGAGGATTTAGGAACAGGGCAGTATCCCTGGAGTGGGGGTGGATGTGAGCCGCTGTGAGGGGGAGACTCCAGATGAGGCCAGGGTCTGCAGGGACATGCAGGGTCAGAGGAGGGTATCTTTTGTTGTGCTTTGAAGAGGGGAGTCCTGAGTGTATTTGCTGCTAGGAAGATCAAGGAGAAGCAAAAATGGAAGATACAGGCCTGCTAGAATCATCAGAGGCCGGACCTGATCAGGGCAGGTCTGCACGGAGCACAGCTGCCCAGAAGCCTACAGAAGCTCCCAGCCACCGTCCCTACTCCTGCACGCAGGCCCCTTCCCATTCTGACATCATCTCTTCTACTCACCTTTGAGGCTCAGTCAAGAACAGCCTTCCCCTCCTCAGCCTTCAAGGCCCAGCCAAAGTCACATGTGTGTCCAGTCCTTCCTGGATTCCCCCAGAGAGGAGGCAGCCTCCGTCCTCCAGACACACACAGCACTGAGGGCAAACCTCTGGACCCCAGGGGACACGGGGCCATCTCCTGCCTGGGAGTATCTGGGGGGCCCAGATTACACCAAGATCCCCAGAGCCTAAGCTCTTCCTGACACATGGCAAGGAGGAAGGGGGCAAAAAAGTGTTTGCTGAAAGAATGAATAAAAGAGCAACTGATCTGGGGTAAAAGACCACTGAAGTCCCCAAAGTTGAGTATAGCCTAGTGGTTCTCAACCCCTGAGGGAGATTGTGTCACCCAGTGGACATTAAGAGACGTCTCTAGACATTGTCAATTGTCATGACTTGGGAGGGAGATCCTACTGGCATCTAGTGGGTAGATGGCCTGGATGCTGCTAAACATCCTCCAATACACAGGACAGCCCCGGCAATCAAGAATTATCCAGTCCGGGGCGCCTGGATGGCTCAGTCGGTTAAGCATCTGCCTTTAGCTCAGGTTGTGATCCCAGGGTGCTGGGATCAAGTCCCACATCGGGCTCCCTGCTCCGTGGGGAGCCTGCTTCTCCCTCTCCCTCTGTCCCCGACCCCCACACTTGTATGCTCACGCTCTCTCTCAAAATCTTAAAAAAGACAATTATCCAGTTTGAAATACCGATAGTGCCAAGGTTGAGAAACCCTGGTGTAGCCCGGCCAAGAGAGAGCAGTCCTTTGGGGCCGCATTATGTCGGGAAGAGGGTGCTGCAGCCCCCTCCCCTGGAGGCAGGAGTTGAAGAATGAATGGTGCGAACAGCAATATCCTTGCAGAAAGGTGGACCAACTCTCTGGGCTGCACAGCCTCAGGTGTGAGGGTCTGAGGGCCAGGCCTGTGTGGAACAGAGCCTTACCTGGACCATCTGATGTTTACGCTTTCTCCTGTCACCACACACAGCAGCCTGGCCGTGTCCCCCTCTGGCACCATCATAGTAGAGGGCAGCTCTGTGATGGTCAGCTCCCCTAGGCCCGAGGAGGAAGCACTGTCGGCCACTCGCCAATCCTGCCCCACCCGTGCCGCCTGACCTCAGAGGTCACCTTCCGCTCAGGACTGCCACCTTACCCAGAACTCTGAGCTGGACCCATCTCTGGTCTCGGTCCTGCCCGTTGAAAGCAACACAGGCATAGAAGCCACCATCTTGCGCAACCACATGGCTGATGACCAGAGAGCCATCGGGCTGCAGCTGGTGTCTAGGAACAAAGCACAGTCAGGTGGCTCCATCCCCAGGGGGCTGGCAGGGTCTTCCTTTCCCCGGGGGGGTGCTGAGTGGCCCCTACTGTTCCGTGGGGTCTGAGCAAAGGGCCATCTGACCCTAGGCCCTGAGGTCCTCCAGCTGCTGGTACGCTTATTTACTGGGAGGGGCGTCCTTTAAGCCTGGCAATAAAAAACTCATTTCAGGCTTCCAGATACAAAATAATTCCGGTGTGGGTTTCTAGTTCTTGCTATACTCATTCAGCAGGCTCAGATCTCGGTTCTGCCGCTTAGGAGCTGTGTGGTGTTAAGCTCCTGTGCGTAAAACGGGGATAAGATAGCACCTACCTCAATGTGGCCCTTGTGCAGAGTGTACAATGGGGAACAAGCCTCATACTCATAATGAGTACAGTAAATGTTAGCTGTTAGGATTACAGCCAGAAATGGGTCTGCCTCTTGTTTTGTCCCTCAGCCATCACCCCTCCTTAGCTGGCCCATTACTTCTCTGCACTAACCACACTGGAAAGACCCAGAGACCCAAATGTTGGTTTGCCCCAGGAACCCTACTGCCCAGCTGCAGCATCTCTCGAGAGCCCGTGGAATCCTGCTCAGGACTGACCAGGGGTGGCGCCTGGCAGCTCCCTCCCCCGAGGCCTGCACAGGGTCAGGGGCTGGAGGTGGGACACGAGTGCTAAGAGAGGAGCTGAACACAAACCTGGGGGAAGAGAGGGGCTGCCCATCTCTCTGCCACTCAATGGCTGGGGGTGGGAAGCCCTCAGCACGGCAGGTCAACTGGATCCGCTGGCCTGGTCGGGCGTCCACCACCCCAGGCTGGTTCCTGTCCAGAAGCAGCCTGCAGAACGAGCACCCCCACAGCCATGAGGGGGGCCCTCTGCACAAGCCCACGGCCCCCTTCGCTCCTGCCAGATTCAGCTTCCTAACAGAGCTGCTTTGTCCTGGGCAGGACACCACCACCAATCACCTGGGGCTTTCTCACCTTCCCCACCGCCCACCCCCTCTGCCCCAGAATCTTGACTGTCACCGTCCTTGCCCTGCACCTCTGCTGCTCGCTCCTTGACTTGTGCCCTCCAGCCCTCTGCAACGCCTCTATAAACTTCCTTCTAGGCCTTCGCAGGCCCTCTAGCTCCTGGTGTGTTTCCCTTCCCTCAGCCCCTGTGTCCTGGGCCTTGGACCATCCTTAACTGTTTGGGGAGGGGTGAAGGGCTCCCCTTCCTCCTAAGAGGCTGTGCTCAGGGAGCCACATTTCTCTTGTCCTCACCAGGCAGAGTGCTCCCCTTCTTTCACCACTGAGACCCCCATCACCCCCGGCCCTCCAGTGGGGTAGGCTGAGAGCAGGACGGCACTGCTGCGCTGTTACCTGGTCGTGGGCCGAGGCTGCAAGGAGGAGACGGCCCCTAGGCCGCCTCTGTCCCCCACTAGGCTGGAGTCCCGAGGACTGTGGCCCTGGGCTGGGTCCCTGGTCTGAGGGAAGTGCCTTGGCTCAGCCTCAGGTAGCACGGCTACATCAGCCCCTGTCATGAGGCCAGGAGAAGGGGTGAGCTGTGGGGAGAGTGTGGTGGAAGGGGGGGGGCCATGAAGCTGGCCAGGGACATGTGGAAAAATGAGCGCCACAAGGGGCAGGACCTCCACCTCGGCCCTTGCGGAGCGCCGTCCCTGCCAGCAGGAAGGGCCCCTCCAGTGTGGGAGCACCTGGCTCAGGCCTCCCGCCTAGGGCCCATGGGAATCCCCGGGGCAGAGACCTGTGACACGAAGCTGGATCTTCTGAGAGTCCCGGCCTGGCCGGCCGCTGCCACAGCTGTAGATGCCAGCATCCTCTGCCCGCAGGGGACTGATGACCAGGGAACCATCAGGCTGCGGCTTGTGCCTGAGTGAAGAGGTGGGGGCCTGAGCTCTGGGCTCCTGAGGACAATAAGCCTAGCCCGCCTCCGGCCCCAGCGCTCCTACCAGAGGGGACTGTAGCCCTGCGTGCATGCTCCCATCCCGGGGACATCAGGGGGCTGCCACACACATACCTGTCGGAGGAGATGGGCTGCCCGTCTTTCTGCCACCTGGCGTGGGGCTCCAGGGGCATGTCATCTTGGCAGAGGAGCTGCACCAACTGCCCCCGGGGGGCCTGTACCAGGGACGGCTCCGGGCCTGCCAAGCTGACCCTGGGGCGGGGGGGCGGCCGTGAGGACCCGCACTGCTGGCTTGAGTGCCAGGACTGGAAACTCCCCTTTATCAGTGTCCCACCAGAGAGAGTTGGGCACCCATCCTGTCTCCAGCACTTTCGGGGTCAGCTCCAGAAGCCCATGGCCTCGGGAATCCCCCCTCTCCATCCTCCCCACACGCCCTTGGACCTTGCTACCTCAGCCTGGTCCTGTGACAGCGGCAGGGTAGGCGCAAAGCCCAGGGCATGGAGGGGCCGGGACAGATTGCTCACGCCAGGTCCATGTGGGGAACTAAACCACATGCTCGACCTCTTCGGAATTTAAAGTTTTATTTTGTTTTTACTCTCCCCAAAGCTCTCATGACTCAGTCCCAAGACTGTGGAACCCACAGTAAATCTAAGAATATCACCATTTTATAGGTCAAGAAACTGAGGCTTGGAGAAGCTGGAGGACTTGCCGAAGGTCACGAGGCCTGCAAGCTTTCCCGACTAGACAGGCCCGGGTGTACAGGCAAGGTCTGGCCAAGATGGCAGCACCATCTACTGGCAAGTCTCCTGTCTCCAACGCCAGCTTCCCCATGTGTACAACGACAGGACCGGGGCCCTCCAGGCAGGGCTGTTCGGAGGACTTGAGGTTAGGGATGGGGAGGGAGGGCCTGCGGACCTCAGGGTTTTAGCTCCGACAGGTGCAGCCCCTGACCCGGGGAAGGTAAGGCCTCACCTGTAGGGGGAGCTGTGGGAGGGCGGCACTGGTCGCCCCGCATCTCCGCCCAGGCCAGGGGTTGGGGGCCCGAGCTCCCCGCCCCAGGGCCGTTCTCCAAACGCCCCAGGCTCTTGGTCTCGCCACCCGAGGCCACCGGAAGGCAAGAGCTTCGTCGGGACTGTGGCCCCCGTCCTGGGCCAGCTGGCCTCCTGCTGGCCTCCGGGACGGCTGCCGCCACCATCTGCGTGGGTGCTCGGGCCAGAGGCCCCCGGCTCGGGCCGGCGGGGCCCAGCGTGCGGCCCCCGGCAGCTGCTTATGCACTCCTCCTCAGAGGCAAAGTTATTGCCGTTGCCGTGGCACCCGCCGTACCAGAAGCGGTTACACTGGCCCACAGAGGGGACGAAGTACCAGCGGGCGGCCCAGTCCGCGCAGGAGCCGTGGGCACTAGGCAGCAGGCACCGCACAGGGTAGGCTGAGGGGACAGGGAGGGTGTGTGTCATCAAGCCGAGGATGCTGCCCAGCAGAGCCCTGCCAGCAAGGGCCCACCGTCCCCTCCGCCTCGGACTTAGGAGCCAGGCCCTTCCCAGCTCACAGAGCACGTCTACACCCCTGCCCAGACCCCTGACCTGGCCCTGGGGGCAGAGTCTGCTCACTGCCCAGACCTACCTGGGCTCCACCCACAGAACTAGAGCCCTCCAGAAGGTCAGGGCCATGAGCAACCTGGACTGGCCCCCTCATGCCCCTCCCCTCCCCATGCCTGACCCAGGTCCCGAGAGTGCACGCACAGAGCAGGCCAAGGGCCTGGCTCATAAGAACCCAGCCCTCGGCTCCCAGGGACATCTGTGAAGGTGCCCAGTGAGGGGCCCGCCTTTGTTCCCAGGACCCCTCACCAGCCTCGAGCCCACCTGCAGCTGTCCCCAGCCTGCCTGTTCCAACCGCCCACCTCCCCAGCACGGCCCGCTCTACCTCTCCGCGTGAACGTGGCTGGCCCCTGCTTAAAGCCCCCCCAGGGGCCCAGCCTCCTGCAGACCCTGACCATCAGCCCATCTGGCTTTTGAGGTCCCCCTGACAGTCCCTGGCAGTGCCGCCCACACATGCTCCTGCCTCGGCGACCTCCCTCCAGGACTATCCCAGGCACCGTGGGGACACCCCTGTCCATCCTGGCACTGACCACCATTCCATCTCTGCCTCTAGAGGGCGCTGAGCCCCAGGGGGGTGGGGGCCAGGACAAGCCCTCCTTCTCTGTGGGAGCCCTGCCCCAGCTCTCCTCGCCTCCCACAAGCAGGCAGGTGGTCTCAAGGGCAAACTGCTGGGAACGAGAACAACATGGCCCCGTCCTCGGACCTGGCGCCTAGTAAGTGAGCAGTAAACATCTGAAGAAATGAATGAATCACTGAGCTAGTAGGAAGCTCCAGGTGGGGGCCCGGTGGAGGTGTGGGGGGCAAAGGGGGGCCGGAGCCCACTCACCAGGAAGCGTGCCGGGACACCCACTCACCGTAGCTGGGCTGGCCCCCGCAGCCTTCCCCCAGAGGGCCGGCCGCAGAGGCCACCCCGTCATAGCAGCAGCCGAACTGGGAGCCCCGGCACTCAGGGGGCTCGTTCTGCTGAGCCTGGGGCCGGTGGGCCGTGGGGGCCTGGGGAGGGAGGACAGGAAGAGGGAGGGGCAGGGTTAGGAGCCCATGATGCAGAACCCCAGCCCCAGGGGAGCTCAGAGGCCCGGGGAAGGTCAGACGAAGCCCCCTGCACACGCCACCCCGTCTCCAGCCCAGGCCCGTCTCAGAAGCCCTGTGGGCCAGCAGCCGGCAGGGACCTCCTTTCTCCCAAGCCCAAGTTACAGACAGCCTGGGTCACAGTGGCGCTGAGCAGGCTTGGGGGCTGGATTCCCGCCCCCCCACACCGCCCCCCTGTGTGACCGACACTTACCGAGAAAGCCACTGCTCTTGACCCCGGCCTTCGCCCCACGTTGTCACTGCTGTAAGACCCTGCGCAGCCAGCGTGCCAGGGCCCCTCAGCCACAGACACCCCGTCGGGGCAGCACCCGTACCTAGACAAGCGCCACACGGCTGTCTGCTCACCAACCAGCCCTGATGGCCGACCCTCCCAGCGTCCTGGGACCCAGGCTCTGAGGCTGCCCGCGCTGGGGGCCGAGCAGCTGAGGACCCGAGCGGGAGACAGCGTGGCCCCGCACCCGGGCCCGACCATTCCACGTGCCGAGGCTCTGCCGCGTCCCCCAACCGCCCAGCGGCTGCCACAGAGGCAGCAGAAAACCAGCAGGCAGAGCCGCTGCCCTGATACCTGACGGATCCCACCCCGAAACCAAGGTGGAGACTCACTGAGCCTGCCCACATAGCGGGTCCCCAGGGAGGCTTTACAAAATCACAGCTCCATCAGCCAGGAGTGGGGAAGGAAGGTGAAGGAGGAACGCATCAGAGCACCTTCCACGCCCCAGGCACCATGGGACTGTTCCGTCCTCACAGCAACCCCAGCCGGAGGCTGTCACGGTTCCCACATCTCAGCAGAGGAAGCCAAGATCAGAGAAGTTAAGGAACTTGCCCCCATCACCCAGCACGCGGCTGGTAAGTGACTGAGCTGGGAATCCCACCCGGCTCCCAGGCCGCTGGCCCCAAAGTCTGCGCTCTGAGCATCCCAGCCCCAGAGAGACTGGCAGACTGCTTTGGAGCTGAACGCTAGGATGATATCCCATGTGCCTTCCCAGAGCCTCAGGCTACACCTCCACAGGCAGACTTCTGTAGCAAGAGCGGAGATTTTTACCCCCACTCTGCACATTAGGGAGATCAGCGACAGGAAGTAGAGTCCCCAAGACGGCACAAGCAGGGAAGCCGGAAGACACCTCCAGAGTCCCAGTCCTGAGCTCTGCAAACCCCCCCTCCACCCTCCCTGCGCAGAGTCATGGCCCTGCCCATCAGATACCACCCCCACCAACACACACACTTTTTCCTCTCTGACCTGGTAAAGAGGAAGAGGCCCCTACCTGCTCTGCTGACATGAGGTCCCAGGGCAGCCCTGCTGCTGCGGCCCCAGAGACGTGGTGTGGCCATCAGGGCAGCACCCATAGGGGCTCTGTCTGCAGTCTTGGGGTGCCAAGCCAGACCGCAAGGGCTGCCGGTGTGGGGACTGCGGCAGAGAGGGGGCTAGGCCTGGCAGGTGAAGGCCCTGGGCTCTTCTGGGATTACCCTGGACTGAGGGTTGCTCCTGGGGGAGCCACCACTGGTCTCTGGAATCTAGAAAGAAGAAGGAAAAGATACCTGCGGTCTCCACCTGGCTGCTCACCTCCATCTGTCCACACCAGACCTACCTTCTCCATCCCCCCTAAACCACCTGCCCCACCTTCAACCTCCATCTCCTGGGCTCTGGGTTGGGGGCTTCCACTGAGCTTCTCACCTGAGGTGGGGGCCACCTGAGGGCCCAAAGACATCCGGGGATCCCTGGAGCTGACGTGCACGTCCTGCATGCTGGGGACTTCTGCAGGGAGCAGAGAGTCAGGCCTGAGCAGTGGCCACCCTAACCACCATGTGCTCCCACCCCACTGCTCAGGCAAGGCCTGGGGCACCCAGGACAGCAGAAGTGAAAATGAGCAGACCTGTGATTTCATAAAACACCCTTCCCATGTTTCAAGAGTCTTTAGTCACTTAGAAAAAGCTAATGTTACATGTTCAGCAAAAAGAAAAGCCAGATATAAAATTAGTATCTATGTTTGATCCCAACTAGATTGAATTGATGAAAACACAAACAATCCAATTAAAAAATGGGCAAAGTGGGGCGCCTGGTTGGCTCAGTCGGTAGAGCACGTGACTCTTGATCTTGGGGTCATGAGTTCGAGCCCCATGGTGGGTGCAGAGATTATCTTAAAATCTTAAAAAAGAGGGGTGCCTGGGTGGCTCAGTCGTTAAGCGTCTGCATTCGGCTCAGGTCATGGTCCCAGGGTCCTGGGATCGAGCCCCGCTTCGGGCTCCCTACTCCCTGCTCCGCGGGAAGCCTGCTTCTCCCTCTGCCACTCCCCCTGCTTGTGTTCCCTCTCTCGCTGTGTCTCTCTCTGTCAAATAAATAAATAAAATCTTTAAAAAAATAAAATATTAAAAAAGAAATAAAAAAAAATAAAATTGGGCAAAGAACTTGAACAGACATTTCTCCAAAGAAAATATACAAAGGACCAACAAGCACATGAAAAGATGCTCACCATCATCACTCATTAGGGAAATGCAAATCAAAGCCACAAGGAGCTACTCCTTCACACCCACTAGGAGGGCTCTAATCAAAAAGGCTGAAATAGTAAGTGCTGGTGAGGATGTGGACAAACTGGAGGCCTCATGCGTTGCAGATGGAAATGTAAATTGGTACAGCCACCGTGGAAACAGTTTGGCAAGTCCTCCAAAAGTTAAACACAGAGTCCTCAAAGAGCCCAGCAATTCCACTCCTAGGTATGTACCCAAGAGAAATGAAAACATAGGTTGACACAGAAACTCATACATGAGCGTTTATAGCAGTTGTATTCATTAGAGCCAAAAGCTGGAAACAACCCAAATACATATGAGCTGAGGAAAGAATAAGCAGGTCGTGGTATACCCATAGAATTGCTATCAGCCATAAAAAGGACGAAATGCCAATGTATCCAGACTCCAGCCCGGATGAACCTCAACAGCACTCCGCCGGGTGAAAGAGGCGGGCACGAAAGCTATGCTACCCCTTTTACATGGTATTTCCAGGATAGGCAAATCCGACAAGACAGAGGGCAGATCCGGTTACCAAGGAAGGAGGTTAGGGATAGTGGGGAGTGATCAGTTAATGCGTACAGGGAGCTTTTATGGGTGATAAAATATGGTGTTTGTACAACATCGTGAGTATACAAAATAACACCAAAGCATTAGCTTTACCATGGTTAAATGTATGTTTTGTGAACTGCACCTCAAGAAAAAAATTCCATATTAAAAACAACTGGATCATTTTAAACACACATACACACACACACACAATTTGAATGATAGATGAAGGAACAAAAGGAGTAGATCATGAAAAAGCACATATAACTAAACAGCCATTATAGAACTTAGGTGTGGATACATGGCTGCTTCCTATGCAGTTCAACTACTTCAAACAACTCTGTATGTTTAAAATTTTCCACCATCCTTCCTCAAAAAATTAAAAGTAGAATTACCATGTAATTCCACTACTATTTACCCAAATACGAAAACACTAATTCAAAAAAATATATGCACCTCTGTCTATAGCATTTATAATAGTCAAAATATAGAAGCAGCCTAAGTGTCTATCCACAGATGAATGGATAAAGACAAAGTGATACACACACATACACACACACACACACACACACACACAATGGAATAGTACTCAGCCATAAAAAAGAATGAAATCTCATCACTTGCAACAACATGGATGGATCTAGAGGGTATCATGCTAAGCAAAATAAGTCAGAGAAAGATAAACACTGAATGATTTCACTCATATGTGGAATTTAAGAAACAAAACCAACAGAGAAAAAAGAGACAAACAAAAAACCAGGCTCCTTAGCTGTAGAGAACACACCGATGGTTACCGGAGGGGAGGTGGGGGGGGGGATGGGTAAAGGGGATTAAGAGGGCACTTATCATGATGAGAACTGAGTACAGAATTGCTGAATCACTATGTTGTATACCTGAAACTAATATAACACTGTGTATTAACTGTACTGGAATTAAACAAACAAATAAACAAATAAGCAGGCCTGTCTTTCCAGCATGGGGAATCAGATTAGGGGCTGCTCAGAAACAGGAAAAAAAAATTTTTTTACCATTTTATTGTCCAACTTGGTAAACTTACTAAAAATCATAAATTACCATTAGAGTGGGTGAATTTTATGGTATATGATATTTAACCACTTCCAAGTTACTAAAAAGATTTTTCATCATAAAATGGAGAAAAAAATGCAAAAGACTGAGTAAATATGGATGACAGGAATTTTTGTAATGATGCATAACAGGACATGCCCCAAAATGCTCATGGTTCCAAGCACCCGGAGTGGGGGGGAAGGGCAGCAGGTGGTGGGGGTCCCCTCCTTCTATTTGTTGGTGCATTTCAAATTTTCCACAGTAAGCATACTACTACATAATGGAGTAGTTATATAAAAGAAGTGAAGGGGCACCTGGGTGGCTCAGTTGGTTAAGCGTCTGCCGTCAGCTCAGGTCACGATCCCAGGATCCTGGGATCTGGGATTGGGCTCCCTGCTTCTCCCTCTCCCTCTGCTCCCCTCCACCCTGCTCTCACATGCTCTCTCAAATAAATAAAGTCTTACAGAAAAAAAAAAAGTGAAAATTCCATCCCCCTCTGGACTACATCTTGCCAGTCCCTAGAAAATATTTAAAAAATAATTTAGGGTTGGAAAAATCTAGTAGATATGCAGTAAAATCTTTGCTTTCATTTCACTGCCTATCCTGCCCAGGCCAAGCCCTGGGACGAGGCAGATGCACATTCTCTCCCCAGTTCCACCATCGCCTGCCAGCACCTCCCACCTCCAGTGCTGCAGTCCCAGGCCCCAGCCAGCCTGGGAATAGGCCCCTAGCTTCTTCTCTTCCACCTTCCCAGGCTTCGAGTGCAGCACCACTTCCCGCGCACCCTCTGGGCACCAGGCTCTGCTGGGCAAGTGCCTGGCCCTTCGTTTTCACAACTCTTGCTGGCCCTTGGATTTCTGCAGCCTGCTCCCCACCAGGCTCCCACTCCAACCAGCTCCACTTCAGTCTGGCCCTCGGGCAGGCGCCACGTCTGTCCTCCTCAAGACCTTTCATGGTATCACTGTTGAGCTCCAAAGCTTTCAGTGGCTCCCCTGGGCCTATTAGACAAATTTAATCTGCAGCCCAGCCTGAGGTCCCCAGGACAGACCTCCTGCCACCACCCCCACGTCCTTGGCTGAGGGCGGGTTCTGGGGCCCCTGCTGGCCTCACTCAGAGCTACTGAGTACTTGAAATGTGACCAGAGTGACTGAGAAACTACGTTTTACATTTATTCTAATCAGAATTAATTTTAAAGTGACGCTTGATTCATTTATTAGAAAATGCTTCAGTACGTTTGGAACAACTTGGGTGTGTGAATCTACTTTTCCAACTGCACATTCTATAAAATCTAAATATAGATCAAGTATGCTAGTGAAATTTTGCACTGAATTAAGATATGCTATGTGAACAATAAATACATTGGTTTTGGAAGATTTATTTTTTTAATCTTGTGAAAAAAGAATGTAAAATATCCTATTCATAATTCTTATACTGATTACATATTAAAAATATTTAATTGGGTTAATATAAAACATTATTTAAATAAAAAAATTTTAGGGGTACCTGGGTGGCTCAGTCAGTTAAGCGACAAACTCTTGATTTCGGCTTAGGTCATGATCCCAGGGTCCTGGGGTCAAGCCCTGCATAAGGCTCTCTGCTCAGCAGGGAGTCTGTCTGTCTCTCTCTCCCTCCGCCCCTCCCCTACTGGCGTTCTTTCTCTCTCTCTCTCACTCTCTCTCAAATAAATAAATCTTTAAAAAAAAATTTTTTTAAACAATCTCTACACCCAACGTGGGGCTCAAATTCACAACCCCAAGATCAAGAGTCGCACACTCTTCTGACTGAACCAGCCAGGAGCTCCTTAAATGTAATTTTTTTTTTCTTTTTATGTTGGCTCCACACCCAGCGTGGAGCCCAATGCCGGGCCTGAACTCAGGACCCTGAAATCAAGACCTGAGCTGAGATCAAGAGTCAGATGAGCCACCCAAGCGCCCTAGAAACCACCTAAATTCTAACTTCCCGCCCATCATGGATTTCTGTAGAGAAATCATGAAGCTGAAAAATGTTCACCCACCAAGTGGCTCTAACAGGGAAAAGCGCCCAGAGCATCCGGCATATGTAACAAAGCCCGCTAACGACTGGATCCCACTAAAGCATGGGATCAGGGCAATTTCCATTTCTATGCTGCTTTCCTAATTTCTCCAAATTTTCCACAATGAACAGAGATTATTTTATAAAAATAGCAATTAAGGTTATTTCTTTTACAATTCAGCCTGGCCTGAAATGCTTTCTTTCCTTGCTACCTATGTGAATGCCTCTCTGGGGGCAGGCTCAGGGCCACCTCTTCCAGGAAGGCATCCATGGCTCCAGGAGGAACCTCCTGCTCATGCCCCACAAGGGCCAGGCCAGGCTGAGGCACCCCAGGAGCCTGACCCCGGGGCCCCCACATGGCCTCACCACCACCACCACTACCGACCCTTTGCTTACCAAGCTCTGTGTGTTCAGACACAGTGCCAACTGACTCACCGTAAGAAAAGCACTCTTATTAACCCCATTGTACAGATGGGCAAATCGAGAATCAGGGAGGAGAGGTGCTTGCCCGGGGCCACACTGCTGGTCAGCTATGGAGTAGACTGAACTGTCAAGTTCAGGCCACTGGTTCTCAGCCACCGTGCCCCATGCCTCCCTTGGAACTCTACCATCCTGGCTCACGGGGCCCCCAGCACTAGCACATCCGGGCCAGACACACCTCCTTGCGGTAGCAGAAGGCCACCATCCACCCCCCTCAGCTGAGCCCCAACCCACGTTCTTCCTCAATATCACATCCTCACACCAAGCAAGTACTGGCCCCGGGCCCTTCGTGCTGCAGCTCCTCAGGCCTGGGACGTCTTCTTTGCCAGTGGGGTTGGGTGTGAGGAGAAGGGGAAGACAAAGGCAGGAGCAGTGCGTACTCACTCAGTCACTCAATAAACATTTACTGAATACCCAGCTCGTGCTAAGTTCTTGGGGCGGCGGGGGTGGGGAGGGAGGTATAAATAGCAAGGAGGAAGTCAGGGACCTGGCCCTCCAGGAGCTCCGAGCTAGTAGGCCTGACAAGCCGCACACGATCGCTGCGGCCCGAGGAAACCAACCCGAGATGGATGGCCGGTACGTGGGCTCCGGGGGTGCGAGAAGGATGCTGCCTCTGCTGGGCAAACGAGCCGGCCCGTGAGGCGGCACAGACGGGCACTCTGCTGAGGGAGCATTGTGGGGGGGGGGGCCCTGGCGCAGGGGAGACAGGCGGGGCCCGCACGGCCTCTCCCCCTTGCACCCACACCCCGCCCTTACCTGGAGGAAGATGGCAGGGCTGTGAGTTACAGGGCTCCACCTCCCCGGGCTTGGACAGTGGCAGGCTCCCGCAGCGGCTGGCCGGCCCGAGGGCACAGAGGACCTGGCGCCTCCGAGTCCCCCCGCTGCAGCTCTTGGAACACTGGGGCCCACGGGGTGGGCGTGGGAAGAGAGAACAGGCTCACAAAAGGAGAGAGCCCCCGAGGCTGGGGGTCCCCACAAGGAAGAGAGGTAGGGGGAAGGTGCCTGGGGAGGCAGGTCAGACCCAGGGATGGGCACGTGTCCAGCCACCTGCCAGAGACCCAAGGGACCAGGACTGGGCAGCAGGGATGAGGGGGAAGTGGGCAAGCACTCACTAGGCCCCAGGCGCCCACGTGCCAGGCCTGGTCATGGATGGGGGGACAGTCTTCACGCACACAGGGTTCAGTGACGGGGGGGCGGTCCTCCGAGGAGCACGCCGTAGCATGGAGCAGAGAGCCCTCCTCACTCCGGCAAGTGACGCTCCGCCTCCGGACGCCAGCGCCGCAGCTGACAGAGCACTGTAAGGAGCGGGCTGTCGGCGGGAGCTTGTCCTCGCCCGGAGGAGCCCTGCCGGGTCAGACAGCCGGAGGCCCCCCCGCCTGGCAGGGAGGGTGGACGGCACCCTGTGGCCCATGCCCAGCTCCCAAGCTCAGAGAGGCTGAGCCACTCCTCTGAGGTCACGTAGCCTACACCACCCCTGCTGACGCCAAGCTCAGGGACACTTTGCACGTTCCCTTGTTCGAGACTTGAACATATGTAGGTGCTGGATGCGGTGACCAGCAGCCCCAGTCAGGGCCAGCTCCTCCCTCACCCCCAAAGCAAGGCGCCCGGCTGCTCCTTCGTGCCAAGACAAAGCCTTTCCCACCCTGCCTGGGATCCTGCAGAAGGAGGAGGAGTCCAAACACCTGCTCCTAGTCCCAGCCTCCACAGCGGCTTCCAAGACGACCTAGCAGGTCCCTTTACCTCCCAGGATCTGCTTTCCCAGTGGAGGCCAAGCTTCCCAGCCCAGCTCTGCTGCGGCCCCAGCCGCCAGTCCCAGCGCCTGATTCCGTCCCCAGCCTGCCCCAGCCCCACGGGGCAGAGGCCTCACCTCTCCCCACGGCTCTGCCCTCCAGGCTGCACAACGCTGCAGGGGACAAGCCCGCGTGGCAGGGGGCTTCCCAGGCAGGCCTGCACACTCCGCCTCCTCGGCGGCCTCCTGGACGCCAGCCCCATCGGACGAGACGCAGTAGACAGAGCGGGACTGGGAGCCACCACCACAGGAGGCCGAGCAGGGCGACCAGGGCCCCGTCTTCCAGCTGGCAGGGAGCAGGGATCCGGTGAGGCTGGCCCAGCAGCAGGGCCGGGTCCAGGGAGCACCAACTGTCACACACAGGAGCGGACTGGGGACCCCCCAACCTGGCCCGTCCTAACATCTGGGCCTGTACGGGTGGGGGGCGGAACGCTCTGCATAAAAGGCCAAGCCCCCCCCCCCAGCCCCCGCTCTGCTTGCCATCTCTCACCACCGAGCACTGGTCCCTACAACACAGAGCCTGGCTGCCCCCCGCCCCAGCTTTCCTGTCCTCACCTGTATCCCGTTCTCCTCACCAGGTCCCCTGTCAGCCCCAGCCAGACTCCATTGCCTCTGTTGGGGGCATCTCCCAGAGGGGCCATGCTCACCCACGTGTGGAGTGGCCCTGAGGCACCGGAGGAAAGGGCAGCCCCAGCTGCACCATGCAAAGCCAAGCCCACCACCATCCTGCAAGGCCAGATGCCACCAAGGCCATGAGGGCGGAAGGATGGCACCAGCCAGGCAGGGAGCCTGCGGCCTGCAGATTACCTGTTCCTGCACGCATGCTGGGCCCCAGCAAGGTGCCACGCTCTGGGCCGGTGCAGGTAAGAGGTCCTTTGTGCGGGAACAAAGGCATTACTGATGCCCACAGGCCCCCTGGCCCAGTCCCTGGCCCACTTCCTGGCATCTGTCGAGCCAAGTCCCCTGCCGGCTCGGACAGGGCCTCCAGTACCTTCCCCCTCGCTCCCACTACCAGCCTGGACACTCTGGACACTGAGTGGGCACACACGGGTGGACAGAATAGCCCCGGATCTCCCGCGCATGCCCCCCGCCCCGCTGCTTCCCCCCGTTACAGCTGCCTCCTCCCCACTCCACCACAGGTGTAGGGAGCCGGGGACACCTACCTGTTTGCTCAACTCCTAGAGTAGCCCAGAGACCCCACGGCCTTCCCACCCAAGGGCTTGGGCCCCACCATGGGGGGAGGGGCTGGCAAGGGCCTTACCGCTTGGTCTGCGGGCAGGGGTGAGTGCTGCAGGGGCGGCGGTCAGCCGGCCGCAGCTGATGCTGGCACATGTGGTCAGGGTATACCTCGTCGTCAGTGGTGCAGAACACCGGGCGGGACTGGTGACCTGCAGAGGCCCGGCCATCGAGGGCAGGTGGTCAGTCAGCAGTCACCAAATGCATTCTCTGGGCTGAGCACCATTCTGCACGCATCCCAAGTGTCATCTTGATTAAGCCTCAAATGACCCCCTGGGATAAGTGCCATCATCACCCCCAATTCACAGAGGAGGAAACTGAGGCTTGAGGGGTGTTATCTGAGGTGCTGGAGCCCTGCTCTGACACCTGGTCACCCGCTGGGCTGGGCCCCTGCTGCCCACGGAGGGCCGTCTCCTCCGGGATTCCGCCACCTCGGCGAAGCCTCTGGTTCTCTTAGCTTCGGGGTTGGGTAAGGGGGACCCTTCATGGAGTCCCCGAGCCCTGCGGTTCCCCCCCGTGACCCCCACGACATGCAAATGGCCCACCTCCACCGCACTCGGCGCTGCAGTCACTCCACGAGCCGTGGGCCCAGCGGAAGCCGGGCGGGGGGCTGCCCAGGGCCAGGTGGTACTCGTAGCGCACGCCCGGGTTGGACTCCTGGCTGAGGAGCTGTGCGGGAGGGTCCTCGCTGAGACCTGCCCCCGTGGGGGGACCCTCCCCCCTCGGCCTCCAGGGGGACCGGGCGCCCACCCCCCGCCCCCGCCCCCCAGCCCCTCACCTCGATGACCAGGGGCTCGGAGGTGGGGCCGCGAGCGAGGAGCCGCTCGGGGGCCAGGTCCCCCTCGGCCCCGCGCTCGTAGTGCAGGACGGTGCTGGCCGCGGGCAGGGCCCAGGCACCCCCGATGGTCCAGTGCCCGTTGAGGTAGTATTCGCCGCGCACGCTCTTCACCGCTGCGCAGGGGTGAGGCGCTGGGTGAGCTGCCGCGGAGGGACCTGCTGCCCAGCCACCGCCCAGACTCGCCCCAGACCGCACTCACCCAGGAAATTCCTGCTGGCCGCCGCCTCCTCCACGCGGATGCTGGTGGCCCCCGCGGGAATTATGAGGATCTGGTTGTAGCCTGCGGGGGCAGAGACGCTCTGGGACCACCCACGCCCCTGGCAGCACAGCCGGGCTCAGGGACCGGCAAGCGGGACCCGGCAGGGCTGTGCCACTTGGGGGCTCAGGGCAGAGTCCTCCAGAAGGGGGAAGCAGCTTTAGGAAGGGTGGGCAGGCTGGGGCAGCCGAACTGACTGGGAAGTGGGGGGACAGCTGGGGATCCGCGGGAAGGGGCGAGGAGGGGCATCCAGCCAGCAGCAGGGTGCGCTTACACCAGATAAGTGGGCAGAGGTCCTTAGGAGCCCAAGCCGACAGGCTCTGTGACCTGAGTGCCAGATCAGACCCCCTCAGGGCCACCAGGGTGACTCAGCTGGAACAGAAGTCAGGCAAGGAAGGGACAGGTGACAGACCCTCCCCTCAACTGCCTGTACTCCCCCCAGGACTCCCACCTCTGCTGAGGTCATTGGCATCAAAGGTGCCCGTGACGGGGTAGCAGGTCGTGCCGTCACCCCCACACTGCAGACACTTGTCCTCCTCCTTTGAGGAGTCAAGGTTGTGGTCACAGCCGACGACCTACCGGGCAGAGATGAGGAAAAGAAAGACAGCAGAGGGCATCACAGATGCACCAGGATTCGAACCCGGGTCGCCGCTCCGATCAGGGAGGGGCAGTAGCTATTCATCAGCCACTGAAGCCGGTGAACACTCCATCTGGCCTGTGGCGGACAGTCTACGTCTTCCGCCGGCTCAGCCCCCGTCTCCCCTTCTCTGCCAACAATGCCTCATCTTCCTTTGGGGGCCTCCTCTCTCCCAGTTTGGACAGAGCTCCCCAACAGTGAGTGTGGGCAAGTCAGTGGGTTCCATGCTCTGCTCCAAGAGAGTGGTTCACGGGAAACCCCCAGCCAAAACAAAGCCGAGGCAACCCCGGGTCTCTGGGACTCCTGGGAAGTGGGTGCCCTTTCCAGCCAGAGCTGGGAGCTGCTGGTGGCCATCTGCACACCTCCCAGGATCCCAGTGCCGACCCAGAGGAGAGGAAAGCCCAGAGGCGAGGAGACATTTCCAGCCCCTTGCAGCCAGCCAGCCCACCCCTCGATGGCTTTCTTCCCCTTTGTCAGTTTTAGTGGCGTTTCTGTAACTTGCCACCCAGAGGATCGCTCCTACAGTGGCGCCAGTTTCCAAAGGGCGAAGGGAAGAAGGTCACAGGGCATCTGTGATGCAAAGACACCTAAAAGCTGGTCATGAGAAGACATCAAGCTCAGGAGAGCCACTGGCCATGCTGGTGCAGGGCAGGGAAACATCCGGCAATAAGCCCCAGGCCAGCCCCCAGGTGGGCGGGGGGGGGGCAGGATCACCACTCACCCGGCAGCTGCCATCCACACAGACGTCCCGGGTGCCAGGCTCACAGGGCGTCCCGTCCACGACAGCCTCCCTGTGCTTGAAGTAGAAGTTCTCCCCCTTGGGAATGCAGTTCAGTTCGCACTTGTTCGGGGCTGAGGCAGACAAAGGAGAAAGCTGAGATCCCAAGCAAGCTGCAAGACATATCCGGGGCACAATGAAGCATGGACGGGGGCCAGAAGCATACAAATGGGGGGCGAGCGGGGGGAGAGAGTCCTTGCATCGGCTCTCCCAGGTGGCTCAGAATCCCACCCCAACCCCCACGGGAAGCAACTATTCACAAAACTGTGGCCTCTCTGGGGATCAAGTGGATGAAAAATCCCAGGATAGGGAAAAAGCTAGCCCCTTGGAGAGGTCTGTCTCAGCCTTATAAATAAGCCCGTGTGTTAACAATCAGCTCCTCTGAGTCAATTATTAACAGACCACTATGCACGTGGGCTATGCTGTAAAGTACAGGGACCATACAGTAACACGGGGAGACGCTTCTCCCACACAATGCAGAATGGGGCTACAGAATAATTACAAATATGTGTTAGATAGAAAATAATGTGAAAAGGGCTAGACTGGAATGCTAGACCAAATCCTATGAAAGGTGTGGGGTCAAGGTCATTTAGGGGTTTAAATTTTTATAGCCATCTAAATATTATATACACATTGTTTAAAAAGCCAAAAGTGCTAATAGGAGTGCAGTCACCTCCACCACAGAGAAGGCATCCCTTTGTGACCCTTTCCTCTGTGTTCTGGTTTTTCTATATGGATATATTTAGGGCACTGGGCATGGAGTCTGCTTGGGATTCTCTCTCTCCCTCTGCCCCTGCCTGCACACAAGCGTGCGCACTCTCTCTCTCAAATAAATAAATCTTTTTAAAAATATATGGATATATTTAAATTATCCAGGAGGAGCAATGAATGCCAACAGACTCCCCTGGGGTCACCCCTCTAGCCAGGACCGTGTTCCCCATCCAATAGCACACACAGGATATAAATGTTCATTGATTTGGAAGCCAGAGCACCATACTATCCAGGAGTCATTTGCAATGAGCAGTGACTACTAACACTCAGAAGGGGTAGCCTAAGGAATCTTCTGACTCATCTAAAATGCTTTAGTTATACACAAGTGTTTTTTTCTTAAACTAGATTGCTCTAAAAATTAACCACCCTCCTCAAAGCCACTCAGAGCAAGCCCTTGGGCCCCAGAGATCCTGAGTAAATGGACTCTGGCCATACCAAGCCCCTTGCAGCCCCGACCTGTAGTTGGCCCAAACTTGGCCCGGCCCTACCAGCGCCCCTCCTCCCCATGGCCCCTGCACATCATGAGGACCTCTGTGCACCGTGAGGAATGCTTCCGGAGCAGGCCAAAAGAGCAGGGCTCAAAATGGCCCAGACATGGCCTGGTGGCTTTGTTTGAGAATGTATAGAGGGCAAAAAGGATGGAGAGACCTCAAAATGACCACCACCCCCCCACCCCGTTGTATTGCGATGAGCACCTGCTGGGAGTCCTGTGAGTTTTTAAAATGCATTTGACAGAGCATCTATAATATGGTGTAAGCGTTGTGCAATGGAAAGTCAACGTACAGAAGAGATCCGGAACGGGTGGGGCTCAGCACAGGACAAGGCAGGGTGCGGCAACAGGGCTGCAGGCGCTGGGACCTCCACTCACCTCCATAGTAGGGCAGCCACTTGTACCGCCTTCCCTGGAAGTCCTGGCCGTCGAACTGGGAACACTGCTGGGCCCGGAAGTCCCTGGTGCCTGCGGGGCAGCTCTGCGGGGGGCCAGCGGGGAAGGGAGGGACAGGTGGGGCCTCCACCTGCCCCACTGCTCCTGGGGAGGTCTGTCCCATCCCCACCAACAGCTTCCCCCTCACCCCAGCAGCTCAGGACGGGGGTGTGGGCCCCCAGGGCTCCTGAGCTCTCCCCTGCAGGGGCTTTGGGCTGCTTGAGGGGAGGCTGTCATTCTGGGTGGGAGGTGAGGAAGGTAGGGGGTGCACCTGCGGGAGGATGCCCCGGGGACTGGGAGGTCAGTAAGGTAGGGGGTCCCAGAAGCTGGCATCCCCACCCTGCGGGCTTTACCTCCGTGTGGCAAGAGCGGTGGCTCCGGGCGGGGCCCACGCAGCTGGAGCCCCCATCCCTCCTGAGGATGAGAACACTGGGAAGACCCGAACCCCGCGAACTAACACCCCCTCCTCCTCCTAGGGCTCTCCTGCAGGCCACTCTGGGCAGAGGAGGGGTGCCCACACACAGATCCCCTCAGGTAGGGATAATGAGCCCTGTGTTTATACTTGGAAAAGCTAGACTCAGAAGTCTATCCTGGAGTTCCTTTAACTCGGGGCTACCTTGCCTCTTATAGCAAATTTCCAGAGAAAACCCAAACTCTGCCTCTGGAGATAAAATAAGATGTAATGTATACCCACCTGGTAAGGTCATTCTGCCATTTAAGGAGTATGTGGTGGCTGGGGTAATAGCTCATGGTTCTTGTCCTCACACGAGGTTCTCCAGAATAGTGAGTTCAACCCACTGACAGGCAAAGGGTCACCACCCCCCTTGTTTTGTGCCCCACCCTTCTCTAGCACCTATCAGAGTGCAGGGCACACAGTAGGTGCTTAATACCTCACTTAAAGTGGGAGACCTCTATACTTAACAAAGAGGCCGAAGGGAGAGAAACTGCACAGGGTAGGCATTGAAGATCGTTCATTCGTTCACCAAGAATTTACTGCACCTGCCACATGCCGGACAGCATCGGGAACTGGAGACTCGGGGGTGGGGGAAGCAGGCACAGCTCTAGCTCTCCTGAAATAAGGCTGGTTGTTGGAATCAGAGACTGGTGGGAAATGACTTGATACTCCATCCATGCTGCTCTCACAACAAACCCATGGTTCGGTGGGTTCTGCCAGGCCCAGGACCAGCTGCCCCCTGACCAGCCTGCCCCCTGTCCTCTAACAAGCTGGCCCCGCCCAGCCTCCCCTACCTCTGGGAGAAGCAGGGGCGCTCCCGGAAGCTGATGCCCACTCCGCAGGTCCGGCTGCAGGGGCTCCAGGTGCCCCAGGGGCCCCAGGTGTCACTCTGCCGCCTCACCTTGGGAGCCTGGAGGAAAAGACATGCTCAGAAGTGTGAGTTGGCACTCAGAGCCCCCTCGGGCTCACCAGAGGGCCCCTTCCTAAAATCATTCCCCTCCCTCGCCTTGGGAACCTGGGATTCTCTCTCCCAGAGCAAAAACACCAGGCGCCCCAAACAGACTCAGCCAGCTTTCAGCATGAGGAGCTGAGAGCCTCACCAATACGCCCTGGCCTCCTGTACCCGGCACCCGCCACGCAGATACCCACTTGTGGGGGCAGGGGCTACGAGCCGGATGCCCTCCACACCGCCTCTCCCAGGAAAGAACGCACATTTGGCTGCAGCCACGGGCAGCACAGGCACGTTCTGTTCCTCCGTGATGCCCGAACCGCGAGCTGGCTGTGTGGCGCCGGCGTGAGCTCGGCCAGCCCGCCCTCCCGCTGGCCCGTCCGCACCTGCTCCCGCCGCCCTCCGCACCCTCCAAGGCAACCTGGGGCCCTCTTTCCTGCCGTGCTGTTCCCGGGGCCGCCCTGTGCGGGGGTGGGTGCGGGAGAGGGTTGGGCCACTGAGGCCGGGGTCGGCGGGCGGCTGCAGCTGCACGTCATTCCTCCCTCCCCGCTGTCGGCGCTCAGAGGGACCCTGGGGGGCTCGGCCCCCAGCCAGAGCCAGCGAGAGGGGGCAGCTGAGCCGTGGCGTGGGCGCGGGAGCGTTCACGGCCCCCCCTGAGCTCACGTGCTGCGGGGAGGAGGGCGCCCGGAAAGGTTACTCAGGACCCAGTGCGTTTGTACTCCTTGACTCATTCCACCTGCACAGTAACCTGGGGGTGGGGATTATAACCCCCCAGTGAAAGGGAATCTCAGGCCTGTCAAGCTTATGGTCGAACAGCAGTTAGGGGGTGGCCCTGGGTTTCCTGCTGGGGTCCTGACGCTGGCACCACAATCCCCTCCACCTGAGCAGGGGCCTTCACGCAGCCGGGCACCAGGGAAAGCCTGTGCCAGGGACCTCAAGGACCACGGGGTGGCAGGGGTGACTGGGAAGCTGGCAGGTGATGGAGAGGACATGAGAAAGGGGGGCTCTAGCCCACCTGCCGCTCTGACTGTGGCTGGTGCTGGGTCAGTGGGGCTTTGAAGGCCTGCCCACCGAGCACCACTGACGTCCATCTCGGCCTGCCCCTGCAGCCCTCTCATCCCTGACTCACACTCCACAGTGTGGCATCTCCCTTGCCTTCCCCCAAGGACCTCCCGCTTCACAGAGGGGTGGGCAGGGCTGTGGGGCTCCCCCTGTGAAGAGCTCTCCAGGGGCAGGGTGGCACCTGGCTGCTTCTGTGCCCTCCATCCTGTCAATGCCAGGAGCAGCATCCAGGACAAAGCCCACCTCTATGGACCCTCCCCTCCGCAGAGGTGGGTCCTGCCTTCTAGAAGACTTCTTGTATAACCTCAGGATCCAGGTTTGTTCTCCAGGGAGCCCCATCTTTTGGGCCCCGTTAACAAAACAGCTACTCTGATCACCAGTTGACTCCTGTGTCCACTCTCCAAATTTGCACTATAATGTGGTAACGGTTAGCTACACGTGGCTATTTAGGTTAATTAAAATCAAATCAAACACGTAATTCTTCAGTGGCAATAGCCACGTTTCATGGACTCAGTGGCCACAGAACCAAGTGTCTATCTTACTGGACAGCACAGTTTAGAACATGTTTTATCATCTCAGAAAGTTCTATTGGCCATCCCTGCTCTATCTAGAGCTAAATCCCCACTGTTGGGGGGGACCTCTAAGCACAGTCAAGCTGAGGGGCAGCTCAACTGGGTCCCAGCAGATGATGGGATGGGCCATCTAGCCCTGCACTTTGGCTGGTGCCAGCACCACCCCCGCCCCTTCCTTCCACCTTGGAAGGCCACCCCGGGGAGGAGGGGGTCCCAGCATTAGGGTGCACCCAGCACCTTCGGAAGGAGGACGGCGGTGGGAAGTTGCCAGTCCTGCGCACTGCGTCCTGCAGCGGGGAGGGCAGCTCTGGGCCCCGTGGTCAGACCGCTTCAAGGCTGCACCCCTTTTTCTGAAAGAGCTGGGGGTGGTCCCAGGGCTCGCCTTCTCCCACCAACTTCCCCTCGCCGCCGGGAGCGGGGGCTTCTCCCCCGCCTCGCTGTGCGGGGGGGGCGGGCCGAGCAGCGAGCAGGGCGGCACTCACCGAGGACCCGGGCGCCGGGGCCAGCAGCAGGGGCACGAACAGGAGCAGCCGCATCTCGGCCTGCGGGAGAGGCCGGGGTTGGAGCGCGCGGGACAGGGCCCGGGCTCGGTCCGCGGTCCTGCAGGCGGGGGCGCGTCCCTCCGTCCGCGTTGCCCACCCGTGACCGCAGAGCCGCAGAGCCGCAGAGGGGCGAGCGGGAACGCCGCGGGGCTCAGTGGGCCGTGGCACTCACGTGGGGGAGAAAAGGCCCGCCTACTACTGGCTCCTAAAAGTCCAAGAGTACCTTCTTTCAGGATTTCAAAGGGGAAAAAAAGAGGGCAATTAAAAATACTTGTTGAAGGACAGGTTCAGAATCAAAGCAATCAGTCTCACGGGTTTTAATTTAGCAAAAGAGTCTTTTTTTAAAAGCCATTATACCAGTTGTTTTTAAAACTTAATTTTTGGGGGGCGCCTGGGTGGCTCAGACGTTAAGCGTCTGCCTTCGGCTCAGGTCATGATCCCAGGGTCCTGGGATGGAGCCCCGCATCGGGCTCCCAGCTCCGCGGGAAGCCTGCTTCTCCCTCTCCCACTCCCCCTGCTTGTGTTCCCTCTCTCGCTGTATCTATCTCTGTCAAATGAATAAATAAAATCTTTAAAAAAAATAAAACTTAATTTTTTTAAAGATTTTATTTATTTGATGGAGAGCGCGCTCACACAAGCAGGGGGAGGCAAGCAGAGGCAGAGGGAGAGGGAGAGGGAGAAGCAGACTCCCCGCTGAGCAGGGTGCTCGATATGGGACTCGATCCCAGGACGCTGGGATCATGACCTGAGCCGAAGGCAGACACTCAACCGACTGAGCCACCCAGGCGCTGTTAATATATTTTTTTTAAAGAAACTCTCGGAAGATGCTTTTAAAACTCAAATGCTTTAAAAACGTCAATTGTATCCTACTTTAAACCCAAGCCAGCATTTCTCTGCACAAGAAAAGCTCCACAAGTCGATTCTGTAACCAGTGTATGTGTGTGTGTGTGTGTGTGTGTACATGCAGTGTGGTGTCTGAGTGTGCAGGCTGTGGATGACTCTGCAGGAGGAGTGTAGTGTGTGCACAGGTCCAAGGAGGTGTGTGTAGCATGTGCGTATACACAGTGTATGTGTGCAGTGCGGCGTGAGTGTGCAAGGAGGGTGTGTGTGCAGTGTGCTGTGTTCTGTGCACAGCATGTGCATATGTGCATGTGTGTACATGTCACTGTATTGGAGAATGACATAAGCAATATGCTCCTTCAGTAGGAAACATTAAACAAGTACTGACTTGTACGTTTAAATTTAAAAATCTGTAATCTACCAATGTTATAAATTTTTTAAGTATAAAATGACTTCATTTTGCAAGGACAGAACAGCATACTAAGCCAAGTTCAGCAAAATTTAACCCGGCACATTTAGCGACGTACATGCTTCGTTAACTTAGCACAAACGGTGATTCATTTAGTCATTTTCACAGTCAAATCAGAGGTTCCTGGGGCTAGCAGGTGGGGGGGAGTTGAGGGGGGTGCTGCCTCCTCTCCCACACGCCGCCACCCCCACCGACCTCTGCTCTGCGCCCGCAGCTCCTGTAAGGGCAGCGTGCGAGAGGGGAGGCCCGCGTTTTAGAACCAATGACTAGATGAGCGACAAGGGATGCTTCTCTAAAAGAGACCGCCTTTAGGAACGGAGGCGAGCAGAGCCCAGGGAGAGACTGGAGAAAAGACTGTACTTACAACTGCTACTAGGTTCTACCACCACTGCTACAATTGCACTAGGTCAAGACCCCCAGCTGCAATCCCGAGGTCCCGAAAGCCAGAAAGGTTATTTCAATTCACTTGGGAGAAAAACAGAAACAAGACACCGTCCAACTCCAGGGCCAGCCCTGGGTCTTGGGTCCCCGGACTACCCTGCGGGGCTCCCCCAGCTGCACGAGGGCCCGGCCCGCTGCGCCCCCGGCCGGCAATGTGCGCTCTTTTCACGTCGTGTCCCCGAGGAACGCGGCGGGGCCTGATCAGGGCCGAAGCAGCGGCCGGGGGTGCTCCGCGGCCGAGCAGGTCTGCGCCTCCTCGCGGGGGCTGGCCCAGGACCCGCGCTCGGGGTCCCTACGCGCCCGGCGCCCCATCCCCGCACCGCCCCCGGCGGACACCCGGACGCCCGAGGCCGGCGCGAAGCCCTTCCCCGTCCGCCCCCTACTCAGGAATCTGCCCGGCTTCGGTCGCGAGGAGGCGCCCGCGGCCTGCACCCCAGCTCGGGGACGGGCCCCCAGCCCCTCCACCCGCCCGGGGACGCGCCCGGTGCAGCCCCCGAAAGCGGAAAGGTGCGCTTCCTACGGGAGGCGCCGGGGCGACCCGGCACGCACTGGCCCTGGCGGCACCTCGGGGCGGGGGTGGCGCGCTCGGTCTGCGGAGCCCGGTGCCGGGGCGGCGCGGGAACGGCGTCCCACCAAGGCGAGGTCCGAGGGGCGGGCGGCGTGGGCGCGGGGCCCCGGGTCGCGTCAGGCTGCCCAGCACGAGCCCCCGTAGCTCCCCGCGTCTCCTGCCCGCCGGTGACCTCCCAGCCCCGCGCGAGGGCGCGCGATGCGGAGCGGTGACCTGGCGGACAGAGCCGGAGGTGGGGTCTCCTCGGGGATCCCCCACTTCCTCCGACGCGGCTGTGCCCGCGGGCCGGGCGGGGCGCGTTCCTGCAGCAGCCCCGGGCCGAGCCGCCGCTGCCGCCGGGTCCCGGTCCCTCGGCTTTCCTACCTGTCTCCGGGCGCGCAGAGCCCGCAGTGCCGCTCGGTCGGTGCCCGCCCTGGGAATGGGAGGCTGGCCTGGCGGCGCGGAACGCCTGCGGAGGTTGGACTTTCCCTGCCGCTGGCTGGCTGCCTCCCCGCCCCAACTCCCCCCACCGGCTCTGCAGACACCCATCCCCAGTCCCAGTGGAGCGGCCCCCACAGTGGCCGGTGCTGCATCCCCGTGGGTCTGTGCCAGGGCTTGGCTTGCCCTCCACTCTGTTTCCTCTCTTGGGCGGACACGAGTCCCCACCCCGTGCCATTTCCTCTATGCCTAAGTCACTCACCTCTGTATCATCCCCTCCATGCCCCTCTTAACTCACAACACACCTCAGTGTCGGGCTCTCTGCTCCTCTAACACCCTGGAATTCTATACAGGGAGACCTCACTCTATTCGGCCTCCTGGGGTTGTTTTGAGATTTGGGGGGCTTTTTTGCGATTGGCTTTATTCTGCTTTGCAGATAAATTGCATCTTTTACAAACTGAAGGCTTGTGGCAACCCTGCCTGGAGCAAGTCTCTTGGCATCCATTTTTCCAACAGCATTTGTTCACTTCGGGTCTCTGTCATATATTGATAATTCTTGCAATATTTCAAAATTTTTCATGGTGATCAGTGGTTATGATGCCTTGCAAGCTCAGATGATGGTTAGCATTTTTCAGCAGTAAAGTATTTTTTAATTCGAAAAATTGTTTTTTTAGGGGCGCTTGGCTGACTCAGTGGCTAGAGCGTGGGACTCTTGATCTCAGGGGTTGTGAGTTTGAGCCCCACGTTGGGCGTACAGTTTACTTTAAAAAATTTTTGGTTTTTTTTAGACATGCTATCGCACACTTAATAGACTGCGGTATAGTGTAAACATAAGTTTTATATGCACTGGGAAACCAAAAAATTTATTTGACTTACTTTATTGCAATATTCACTTTATTGCAGTGGTTTGGAACCAAACCTGCACTATCTCCAACATATGCCCGAACTTCAGCCACAGCTGAGTTTCTCCACACATACACTGCTGCTTCCTACCCTCCTAGCCAGTTTTCCCACTGCTGAGAATGCACTCTGGAAGCCCACTCTACCTTGCAAACTCCTACTCATCCCTCAAGACCCTGGCCAAATGTCGGCTCTTCGAGAAGACTTCCCCACACCATGGCAGGCAGAGTCGGTGCCCACCGGGCTCCCTCAGTCTCTGTCCCTGTCTTCGGTGGTTTATGGTGCATCGCTCTGTGGGAATCTGAATCTCCCGGACTCAGCTGTAAACTGAGGGTAAATCTTGCCTCCCCAACACCTGTGCCCAGGGCACTAGATAGGATCAAGGTAGGGGCTCAATAAATGTGATCAATTTAATTTCCTTTCCTAGTTGTCCTTTTTCTCAACAAAGGCACTTCTTGCCTGCCATCCCTTTTTTGAACCTGAAAATCACCTACCTCCAGGAAAACAGCATTGGCCCTGGGCCACATGGGAGGTGGGGAGGTCACAAGGCTGGTCCCTTTCCCTCATCCTCTTAGGCCTTTAGGCCTTTGCTTACCCTGGCCACTGGTCATTTCTTCCCCGGGTCTCCACTGGGGCAGAGGAAAGTCACCAGCGGGAAGCCCACCCCTTGTTCAGACCTCCCAGCTCCTGTAGGTCATTTCTCTAACCTGTCACTGATATTCAGATAAAATGCTTATTAAAACAAGCATTTTAAATCTGCCCCATTTCTTACCCATCAATGAAGAGAGAAGCAGCAGCAGCTGTGTAGCAGGGGCCCCTGGGGACTGGTGCGAATTCTTAGGCAAAGATAAAGCTTGGCAGAGAAAAGGGAATGGAATTACCCAAAGCCTGTCTAAAAGAGGAAAACAGTTTCTTCCATTCAAGAAGCCCCACTCCCTGCCCCCGTAAGCCAGGAATTTTCTGACCTTGGTCAAAGGTCCCCCATAAAGGAGGAGGAAGCTGCTTCTTCTGCTAAGGTGGGGGCTGGGTAGCCGAGGCCCCACCTCCCTTCCTGGCCTGTTCCTGGTTTTCCTCAATGAGCCCTTTTCAGACACCCCAGCCCATGAGTTCTTACTCCCCACCCCTGCTGCAAAGAAGCCCCCGAGGGTGGGGAGGCAGCGCCCACACACAGTGCTAAGGGGCAGCCTTGGACCCACCAGCAAGGCCCGAGCAGTTCCTGGCTTAGACAAGTAGTCCTCCTCTCCAAGCCTCAGGTTCTGCTACCCCAGAGGGCCGTGGTGAGTTCCGTGCCAAAAACTGGTGTGCACAATCAGTGTACATACAAAAAAAAAAAAATGGTGAGGTAGAAAGAAGATTCCAGGAAAAAGTGGGAGACCTTCCCTCTCATTGTAAATCCCCTCCCTCTGCGCCGGCCCCACACCACTCCCTGGCGGCACCAGACACACTCCCTTCCACTTGGGGGGCTGAGTAGCCCCTGGGGGCGGGGGGGCAGAAGGACTACAGCCCTCGGAGGCAGACACACCTAGATTGGGAACCTGTTCTGCTTCTCGTAGTGTGTGAATTTAGGAAAGTCAGGTCACCTTAAGCCTCAGCTTGCTCACTGGAGCCTCCCACAGAGGGTGGTGTAGGGAAGTCAGCGCTTCTCTAAAGAGCCCACTAAGCGCCAGTAAAAGTGAGTTCCTTCTGCCCCATGTTCCCTCTGCCTGTATCCTGGATTCCGTACATCCAGATCATCTCTGCAGACTGCAGATCTGGGGACACCACCTAGAAATAAGGGGCCAGATCTTTTTGTCAGGCTGGGTTGGGATGGAAAACTGGAGAGAGAAGGGAGAAGGCAAAACCTCAGGGCTCCCAGGATGTGCCACTTCCAGGAAGCCTTCCCGTCCACCTGCCTCTGTGCTCCCCCAGCGCGGGGTTTGCAATTTGGAACAGCGGCAATGATACATTTGTCTCTATTTCTCCCTCTCAACTGTGGACTTTGCAAGGTCAGGGATATGTCATCCCCCCCCAGCCCCCCACCTGTGCCCTGTACCAGAGGTTGGTGGCAGCCGTGAGGATGTCCCTCAAGAGAGCACGGTGCAGGAAGCATGGCTGATGACAGCGTCCAGTTGCCACACATCGGGCTGCATCACGTTCTGAAGGCCAGTCCTGTTCCTGCTCCCACCTGCTTATCTTCGCAGCATTTCCCCTAATAGATCTCTTGCACATCTAATCGGACCTGACACACAGGGTTCTTGGTTGCAATGCACAGAAAAAGAGGTAGTTCACTTAAACAGAAGCGTTGCTTAGAGTAAGGACATGGAGAGCTCATGGAATTGAAAGGAAGGCTAGAGAATCGGGCACAGACAAGGGCTGCAGTCCCTGCCAAGGTCATAGACCATGGCCCAGGGACAGTTCTGGTTAGGACCGTCGTACTGGACACTGGGTTCCTGCCCCCACTACTTTCGTGCAGGTTACACTGACCCATATCACCCCCGGAAAATCGCCTGAATGGTCCTTGTAGATACCAACCCCAACAGGAACATGCTTGCACCCTGTTTGCCAAGACCTAAGAAACAAGAACGGGCAGGTTCCCCAGATGGAAACCCCATTCAGATGCTGGGCTACCCCCAAAAAACAGATGTCTTCCATCTCCCTTCGGCACCCAGCACATGGTGTTTGTGGACCTGAACTTAGAATGCTGCTTCTCTTCTTCCTTCTCTTTCTGGTGGTTGTTTATTCATTCCTCGAACATTTGACGGCCTACGCTGCCAGAAGCTGGGGAGAGACCTGTCCAGTGCTGCTATACATTTACCAAGCAGCTCTCTGGAGGAGAAAAAGCATTTATCAATTTCCGAGGTGTAAATACTCAATGTCTGTTTTCAAGCTACCAAGGTAAAGTCACAAACCACAGGGCTGGGAAGAGACACGGTCAGCTCTCCCAAGCCATGGGCTCCAACATGCACCTCGTCCTGCCCTTGGGGAGGTCACATTCTAGTAGGGAGGGCATTGCATGGGAGCATTGTGTGTGAATTTAGAATAAAACAATCTTACAACCTGAATATGCAAATATTTCCACTATGCCCCAGCCCACTAGGAATCGAAAAGGAAGAAGAACACTTCCCATTTGAGGATTTCTCCATTTCTCTCTCTACCTTTTCTTCACCCTCCCACACATATATCCATTTCCCTTGATAGAGTCAAAGTTGGGGGAAGGTTGGTGGGGGGGAGCGTAAATGCTCCTTCTTAGTCTGCCCCTTAACTTGACTCTGCTTCCAAATCCCACACTAATCTGTTCTCCTCCCCCTCTTGCTGCCATATCCAAGGCAGGACCTTGAAACACCAAGCAAGACCACGAGAGTGAGAAGTCCAAAGCTCAGTATGTCTGACACGTGCTGTCATAAGATAAGCCACCTGGCCTTTGGAGGGGAGTTTTATCCTCAAAGCTGGGACAGAAATAGGGCCCCCTGACCCTTCCTGCAGACATGAGGGCCATCCGGAGAGAAAGAACAAGTCCTGGGATGTTCTTCAGTGACATCAGGCCTGACACGGACCCACCCTATCTGCCCCATCCTCCATCCAGATCCTGGGACAGGGCACCAGAAGGGAGGGGGAGACCATGTGAAGAAACTGGAGTTGGGGCAGGAGATCAGTCAGGAGAGCAGCAACACAGAGGGAAGAAGGGGCCTTTCCAGAAAACTTGTCCTGCTTGGCTCCCACCCAGCAGCTCCAGCCTCAGAGATCTCATCCCTTTCCTTCCACACAGGAACACACACACACGTGCACACACTGTAGGGATCGGGCTACAGTATTCTCTGCAGAAACTCACTGCATGAGCTCCTGAAGACATTGAAGGGGCAGGTGTGAGGAGCCCCCCCCGCCTTGCCCACCCTCTGCTTCCTAGTGGGAGAGGGGTTCGGGGCCAGGCCCCCACAAAGGTCAGTGTGGGGTGTGGGACCAGCCTAAAGGGTCCCTCTGAGCTCAGGGTGGGTGCCCCAGCCTTGAGAGTAAACCTGACCTCCTGTGGCTGAGTGGTGGTGGCCTCGGTGCCCCGATCAATAGTGGCAGAGACAGGGTGAGTCCTTGTGCCCTCGCTGCAGACCCTGCCTGTCTGGCTCAGCCTCTCACTGCTGTCCCTGCCGGCTGCCAGGGAGGGGCCCTGGACTGGGACCCCCACGGGCCAGTTGCCGACGCTTTTGGATCCTTTCCTCTTGGTCTCTCTCCACCACACTCCCAGGGTGCTGCTTATCTCCTCTGCTGCTTCAGCCTCTGTGTTTGGATAATTCTCAGCCCGGAAATTGAGAAGTCTCTGTGCCTTGTGCCAAAGGCCTAGAAACATTACCCAGAAAGTCAGAGGGCCAGCACCTCTCAATTCAGAAACGGACTTCCCAACACTCAAGTTAAATCAGGAGGGAAATTCTACTAACTTTGGTGGGGGTGGGGGCTGTGGCTGGGGGCCTTCTCTAACTTCAGTAATTTATGGACCTGTTATCCTGACCCTTATTTTCAAGTATAACACCACTTAAAGATATATAGACATAAAACTGGGTCTGAGCTTTTTATTTTTACAGCTTTTAAAACCCTATTACATATATCTAGGTCCCAGTTCCTTATTAGAAACTCTTGGAGCCAAATGTGTTTCAGGATTGAGCATTTTTCAGCTCTTAGAAGTTATGAAACTGCATATGATATATGACCTCCAGGACAGTTGGGAAGCCCTCTTTAATCAAAACTAACCAACCAAAAGCAACAACAAAACCACACACACTGGGCGTCTGGGTGGCTCAGTTGGTTAAGCAACTGCCTTCGGCTCAGGTCATGATTCTGGAGTCCCGGAATCGAGTCCCACATCGGGCTCCCTGCTCAGCGGGGGGTCTGCTTCTCCCTCTGACCCTTCCCCTCTCATGCTGTCTCCCATTCTCTCTCTCAGATCAATAAATAAAATCTTTAAAAAAAAAAAAAACCACACACACTTACAGCTCTGCAGCAAAACATACAAATAGTCACCTAAACAGGCTAAATTGAGACACTAAATAGCTTCATGAGAGTTCAGGCCAGGTCTTACTCACAAACTTAGGAAAAAATTTTCAGTTTTCTGAGTCTTCTGAATTTCATAACTGCAAATAAGGGATTGTAGACCTGTAAAAATTAAACACGACATAACTACAAATGGGGGTCACGACATTAACACAATGTTAATGGTGGTGACAGAAGCCGGTGGCCTGCTGAATTCCAACACGGGTGGGCCATGAATGTGGGAGCATGGGAGACGGTGGGGTTGGAGAAGGCGTGAGTCTGTGCGGTCCACAGGCCTGGATTGGAGTCTGGCATCTCCACTCACTGGCTGGGACACGTCTGGAAGTTAACCTTCCTGCATGGCAGTTTCTTCATTTTTAAAAGGAAGACAATGGATTAGTGTAAATTAAAAAAAAAAAAAATGCTAAAATGGAAAACTCCCAAGAATCAACAGCCCCAGGGGCTGAGAACAAAGGAGGGCAGCAGAGAGATGGGGGGTGGTGTGCTCGCATGTACATACACACACACACACACACACACACACACACACAGGCCGCCACTCAGCACAGACCCTGAAGTCCAGCTGTGAGGGGGCCACACATGTGGCCAGAGTGGGGAAGGTTGTGCTTCTCAAAGCGGGGCATGTGGTCTTGGGGACACTGAAAGACACGGAATACACAAGGCACAGATTTGGGGAACATCCACTTTAAGATTGGGAGTATGTTATGTTGGGGGTTAGGGGGAAATATGTTTCATAATGGTTTATGATGGTGTTGTGGTTATTTTTATATAAAACAAACCTACAACAGCATGGATGAACCTTGAGAACATTGTGCTCAGAGAAATAAGCCAGACACAAAAAGACACATATTGTGTGATTCCACTGATTTGAGGTAGCTGGGCAGTCTAATTCATAGAGACGGGAAATGGAATGGTGGTTGTCGGGGTGCAGGAGGGGGGAGGGGGTCAGTCCTGAGAGCTGCACAACGGTATGGATGTGTTAAATACCACTGAACTGCACACTTAAAAATGATTCAGATGATACCTTTATATTTTGCCAGAATAAAACAACTAAGTACCCTGTGAAATACAATTACATTAGAAAAAGTTTTTTTTATTTTTAAAGATTTTATGTATTTATTTGAGAAAGACAGAGATAGTGAAAGCGCAAGCAGGGAGGAGAGGGAGAAGCAGACTCCCTGCTGAGCAAGCGGGGCTTGATCCCAGGACCCCGGGATCATGCCCTGAGCCAAGGCAGACTGCTTAACCGACTGAGCCACTCAGGCGTCCCACAATTAAATTTTTTCTCTCCTTTTTTTTTCAACTCCAGACATTTCTGCCCGGGGCAGTCACTGTGGGCCAGGTCCTAGCTCCTCAGGGTCTCATGTTCCCCTATTGAGCTTTAGTTAGAAAACGTGAGGAACATGGTCAGACTCCGCATTTTACAGAGGAGAAAACAGAGGCCCAGAGAGGTGACCCAGTTTGACAGAAACAGGTCTGCAGGGTGCCTCCATCCTGGAGGTAAGAAGCGGAGGCTCTGGGCCCAGCGCCTCTCCCGCTTTCTTGTGGCTGAGTGTGGGGCTGTGACTCATTGTCTCCAAGCTTCCATTTTCTCACCTGTGAAAGGTGGGATGAGGATGACCTGGGGACAGTGCTTGTGATGGGCTCAGTATAGTGTCCGAGGCACATTGATAGTAAATGCTCAATGGAATTGGTTTTATGGGGCAAGTAGTTTTCTCTGGGGCTTTTCTTGGTTAAATGACGGTTAATTGTATGTGGAATATAAGAAACAGTGCAGAGGATCACAGGGGAAGGAAGGGAAAACTGATGGGAAGAAATCAGAGAGGGAGACAAACCATGAGAGACTCTTGACTCTGGGAAGCAAACTGAGGGTTGCTGGAGGGGAGGTGGGAGGGATGGGGTAACTGGGTGATGGGATGAGCATTGGTGTTATGCACAACTGATGAGTCATTGAACACTACATCTGAAACTAATGATATACTGTATATTGGCTAATTGAATTTAAATTTAAAAAAATGAGGGTTAAGTACAAGTATTAAGGACCATGCTATCCTTGGGGCGCCTGGGTGGCTCAGTTGGTTAAGCGACCGCCTTCAGCTCAGGTCATGATCCTGGAGTCCCTGGATAGAGTCCCTGCCCAGCGGGGAATCAGCTACTCCCTCTGACCCTCCCCCCTCTCATGCTCTATCTCATTCTCTCTCTCAAATAAATAAAATCTTTAAAAAAAAAAGAACCGTGCTATCCTTTATTCCTTCCGCATTCAACGTGGTGACACTGACTCTGGACAAACCCATATATTTCTCAATGTCACAAGCGTGCCCTGGGGGAGGAATCCTGTTTGGATTCAATCTGACCAGCTATTTATAAATAGGGGGTCTCTTAAGCAGATAAAGCCAAGAGGTCATCCCCAGCACAGCCTTGTAAACAAAGGCAAAATTGGTTAATGTTTGCTCTTACTTAAAACATGTTCCCCCCACACGGCCTGTTTATGTCATCCTGCGTGGAAATCCCCTCCTGTGGACCCCTAATCCACCCATTACATCATTTATTCACCAAACACTTGTTGAGCAACTCACTCCCAGGAGGCCTAGGATGGGGCGGTGATCGCATGCACCCAGCTCCCCCCACCGCTCAGCCAGCTGGTCCCCACACCACTAGAGGGTGTGGGGGGCCTGGGGGCCAGCTGGGAGGCACGCCCCCACGGTCTGCGGGCACTTGCCCGCACTGGCCCCCCTCACCCTGCTCAGAGGCGTCGGGGTGAACAAGACCTCTTCGGGGCCCACGGGGCTGCGGGAGGCGCAGGAGCGTCCGACCCCAGGGGCGTGGAAGGAAGCCCCGGGCCCCCACAGCCGGAGACGGAACCCGGGGCGGCGGGGGGCGAGTCCGGGCGCGGCTGCGGAAACAGCTGGGCTGGCTGGGCCGGGTGCGGGGGTTGGGGGGGGCTGGGGAATGGGGAATGGGGAACGGGGTCGGACTCGTCTCCGGCGTCCGGGGCGGGACAGGGGCCCTGTGCAGGGGCGGCCAGGCCTCGCCCTCCTCCTCGTCCTCGCCCGCCAGGAGGCTGGAGCGCTGCCCGGGGAGACGAGATGGAGGGCCTTCCCCGGGGCCAGGGAGCCCGGATGCCCCGGCAGCGCCCGCCTGCTCACCCGGGACCTCCAACTGGGACGGGCCTCTCGGGGTCAGATCACCTGCCTCCCCTCACAAAAATGTTGACCAGTGCATTTGACTTAAAAACGAAAATCAATTCATGCCACAATTATCATAGGCTTGGAGTGCCTTGGTGAGTCACCCATCTTTAACGACCAAAGTTGCATAATCACTTGTAACAAGTCTGTGACTTACCTCACCAAGTTATCTACAGCACAAGAGGGAAAGGGGGAAATCTGGTCCTTGCCGGCTGCAAGGAGTCCCTCAGATGACCCGCTACCTGCGGACAGGGGCAGGGAAGAAAACCCAGGTCCCTTTGTCTCCCCAGGGCGGGCCCGCCTGACACATAGGGGGCGCCCTGACTTAGACGATCCTACATCACCAGAGTCAAAGGGGCTATGCCGTCAATAGCACATTCACCCCGAGGCAGGCTGGCTGCACTGTGGGGTTCCCTTAGCAAACACTCATGGGATTCCCTTCTGAATGGCCAGGGGAGCCATAGTAAGAACATACGAAGTCTGGCCCTCCCCTCCCAGCCCGGCCCGGGAGAGCGCCCCCAGGAGAGAGACCGAGTGAAGGCAGAGGTCAGCCGGAATAGAAGAGCCCGTCCCCTTCCATGGGCACTTTACGGCCCTCAAGCCTGACGATGTTTCTTAACTGATGACCTTCTGGCTGGGTTATTCCAGAGAAGACCCCTGAACTAGGAGGGAAAGGGGCGGGGGAAGCGTGGGAAACCCACCCCGTCAGAAGGATGGCAGAGAGGTCGTGTTCAGCGTTTGAGAAAATCTTAAGAAATCATACATTCGCATCCTTCCCGTCATGCAAGTAAAACCCAGTCACCTCACTAAACAAGCCTTACGCTATTTTATGGCATATGTAGGCAAATCCGATTAGTAAAGAGAAAAATTACTGCCTGATGAGTTACAATACTTGGTGGACAAAATCTTCGAAAATCTAGATGCAGGATAAAGTCCCTGAAATCTCTCCTCAGTCTCTCTCGGTATTTGAGAGACTACTCTGTATCCATCCCTGTGATAGCCCTATCCAGAGGGGATGTGCCAGCCCTTAAAGAACTCGCTTAAATCCAGGTATTTAAACGTAGTGTAAATATAGTGATCAAGCTCCCAGTTTTTTCTACTTTCAGATCTTCCTTGTACATATCACTGAGTTTTTGTTTTCGTTTTTTTTAAGATTTTATTTACTTGACAGGGAGAGAGAGAGAGAGAGAGCACGAGCGCACAAGCAGGGGGAATGGCCGGGAGAGGGAGAGGGAGAAACAAATTCCCTGCCAAGCAGGGAGCCCTATGCGGAGCTCGATCCCAGAACTCTGGGATCATGACCTGAGCCAAAGGCAGACCCTCAACCGACTGAGCCACCCAGGAGCCCTGGTATCGCTGAGTTTAGTGCACTTGACTAGGTCTGCTACCCAAGAAAACTAATCACAATCAGAATCTTACCTGCAGTCCACCTGAAGATATGCTATGGGTAGAGGGGTTAACAAAATCCTTTCCTCTTTCCCATGAGGAATTGACCTGGGGTTACTACATAATTAAAACAATTTTAGGGGGGAAAAAGGACAAACAGTAGCAGCAAGAGTATGTCACCCCTTGTCCTAAGAGTCAAGACTCCACTGGGGCACCTGGCTGGCTCAGTTGGTGGAGCATGTGACTCTTGATCTCAGAGTTGTGAGTTTGAACCCCATGTTGGGTGTAGAGATTACTTAAAAATAAAATCTTAAAAAAAAAAAAAGGAATTAAGACTCCAACAAACTTGGTTTGAGGCTTTTCCATTTCTCCCCTTTAGAGGGTGTGGCATATGAGGCCCAGAAGGACCAGCCCCTGTAAGAGAATCAATCTTGGTCAAGATTAAGAGGTCCCTGTGCTGAAAGGCCCCTGTGGTAGGCCAGGTTACATTCTCCATAGTTTCTACAAGTCATCTAATGAAGAAGGTATATTCTCAGTAAATATGGAAACAGATTTAGTTAGCTGATTGGGTTTTCCTCTGGATAAATCATCACTTTAATTAAAAAACCAATTATCCTTGGGTGTCTCTCACATACTTCTTCCTTCCTGATTTTTTTGGTGAATGTCCTTCATCTTAATGCCAATTCAGAATCTTCCCTGTTTTTCAAACTTGGTTCCAACTTTGTTTCTGGAAAACATTCTGATCTTAAACCCTGTCTTTTGTGGATCTCTCTGTTGCTTTGCACTCCCATTCAAATGATGTAATGAGTCAACACTGTACTTGTTACTCACGTATGCTGTCCTCTCACTTTTAACCAGATCCTAAGCTATTGGTGGGCAAGGACTCCCTCCACCACACACATACAGAGCACACAGAAGAGTCTCCAGAGAAAATGGCTGGGCTACAGAAGACTGTGGTACTCACCTAGTGATGCTAGGAAATCCAACCTCATTATTGTTGCTTCTCAACCCTGCTTGAGGACATTCTTCATTCTCTTTAAGAACCCTAAAAATCAGAAACCTCTCCCAGCTGATGAGAACAAATCATGGTATTTCTGTGGCGGACTCTAGTGACATGGCCTCCAAGATTCATAAAAGCAAATGATGTCTGTGATTCCCAAAGGAGGGAATGAACACCTTCCCTGCAGATTGATGCTCTTAGCCAATGTAGCCAGGAATGTATCCATCTCTTCTATGTTCTTTCTGAAGACAATAGCCAACTTTGGTTTTCCTGTACGATCTTTTTTTTTTTTTTAAGATTTTATTTGGGGCACCAGGGTGGCTCAGTCGGTTAAGTGTCTGCCTTCAGCTCAGGTCATGATCCCGGGGTCCTGGGATCAAGTACAGCATCAGGCTCCTTGCTCAGCAGGGAGCAAAAAAAAAAAAAGGATTTTATTTATTTGAGAGAGAGAAAGCACGATCAGGGGGAGGAGGGGCAGAGGGAGAGGGAGAAGCAGACTCCCCACTGAGCAGAGAGCCCAACACGGGGCTGGATCCCAAGACCCTAAGACCATGACCTGAGCCAAAGGCAGACGCTTAACTGACTGAGCCACCTAGGTGCCCGCCCACCATCTTATTTTTTTTTTCACCATCTTATTTCTGATCAGTAATTCCCAACATTTTATATGCTATTCACTGTTAGAAACAAAAGGTTTTGCCGAGTTTTAGGAAACTGACAGGACTATCAATACAAGTAATGTTGCTTTTTTCCATTGATGTGACCTACATAATTTTTTTTGGTTTTGCTTTTTTTTTTTAAGTAGGCTCCACACCCAACCTGGAGCTTGAACTCACAGCCCTGAGATCCAGAGTCGCATGCTCTACCAACTGAGCCAGTCAGCTGCCCCCATAATTTTGAAAAGATAATCCTCCAGCACATAAAATATCTGCATTGTACTACAACATACACGTTCCATAAGTTCTTTTTTTGACAGCTTTTATATCAACTGATTTTTTTAGAAAAAAATATTTTCAGAAAATAAGTATTAAGAATAGTTGTTTTGAGACTTTCAAAACATGATCCATGTTTTGCTCTGATCCATACCACTCCCACTATGAGTAACAGACACAATGCGTTTGTATTTAACTGTTTTCTGCTAAAGGTTCAACAGTTCTCAAAGTTACACATTATAATACTTCCATGTAAGAAAATTAGCACAGCTGGATTCATGCAGTCTTTATTAATTTGACAAGTACAGGAAAATCTGCAATCATCTATCAAAATTATATCTTACCAAGAATTCAAAAGGTATTTAAAAAAGATGTAGTCACAGTCTGTCTGAATCATGTACAAAGCAGTGTCTGTAGAAGCAAAAGCCAGATGCCAAGCATGTAAATGATCCTGCTGAAACCTGCAGCCAACACCTCCCCATCCCACCCTAAACAATCCTGCACTCGCTACTTTCTACAGTTGATTTTGAAGCTGCCCTTTTACAAAGGAAAATTGCTTCCGGGGAAATCCTTCCTGCTCCGCACCCGGGCTGAAGTGCCAACACCAGCTCCAGGGCCCAGGGTGGACTCCGCTACTTCCTCAGGGCAATGTGGCAGCTGACCAAGGCCCCAGAAAAGTCCAAGAAAAGGGTTCATTTCAGCACTTAGCTGGTTTTTAATACGTGCATCTGAGGTTTTTCCTATCACAGAGGACTGTTCAGAGGATGGCATCCAGATGATTCAGGAGGTGAGCGTGATGACAGCGTGGTTAGGAACACTCTGCTCAGCAACTTCACCGAGGGCCGTGAAGAGCTGAAACCACTGTTTTTAATCTGTGCTTGGGGGATTTTAAAGAGAAGCAAGAAGATCACAAGGATCACTTCAGGGCTCAAACTCATGATGATGATATCCTTTCATCCCAGGGCAAGACCAAATGTCCAGTTTTCAAGTCCCCCCCCCACCCCCGCCCCGAGTCACCTTTGTGGTTCCCCCAGAGGTGAGGTTCTAGAACGGCAGGTCAGACTGTTATAGACCATCCAAAAGCAAGTAGAGAAAAAGGAGTACTTTACTGAAAGGAGTAGTTCCTGGGAGAATCAAGTCACCTTTATAACATCAAAGGGTAACCATGAAAAGGGATTACTGACAAGTACCTGATATTTTAAAGAAGTTAAAGACGGCATCTATCAGCAAACAGGAAACTATAGCTGCATTCTGAGGATATGTCTTATTCATCTTCACATCTTTAGACTCCAGCACCATGCCAGGAACATGGAAGACACTGAATAAATCTCTTCATAGTGGTTTCTGGGCTAGATCGTGAATGGGTGAATATGCAAGGCCAGGCCCTGGGGGTCAGGACCAGAGACTTGCTTGAGACGCTGCCCGTGGAAGATCTTATGTGGGAGCTTAACTTTTGTCTCACATTCTACAAATTATGACCAAGACTACTATATAAATTTTGAGGCCAAGTAAAGACAAGCACTAAGCTTACTGCATAGACATCGGTCATGGAAGGAGAGTTTTTAAAATCAAGGGACTTTAAAAACTGGGGATCCAGGAGTTTAAAAGTGAGGGAAGACTACCTCTCTAGCTGTTGCTTCTGCAGTGAAGTCAATAAATCATTCACTTACGGTTTTCTTCCAAGTTGCTTAGAAAGCTTTGTTCTCATCAAGAAATTTAATCATTTACAGTGAAAGCTGTGATCCCTGGACCACACGCCAACCTAGTGAGAATCAAAAACAGGAAAAGCAAGCTCTTCCTCTTTGAAAAAAAGGCCCACAGATCTTCCAAATATGGTCGGTATGCCCACAGGCTAGTTTGTAGCAACCTTCCGTATTTAAACACTCTGTATTCTGTGAGCCAGTCAGGCCCAGACATCAGTGGCCACTCTTCTTCCTCCTCTTCAGTGGCCCTGCAGCCACCCCTACCCTGGGTGAGGGCACGTCTGCAGCGGACTTGGTACTGTGTTCCCTGTGACAATCTATTTTTATGGTGGAAGACTAGCATTTTGATATTTCAGAAACAACTGAATTGACCCTAAGAAGAAAGTTCCGAGGCAAAAAGTTCTGCACCTGAAATTGGGGGTCTCAGGAAAGAAGAGTTCTCTCCATGCTGGGATGTGGTTCCGTCTTGTAGAAAGTGAGTTTTATTGCAATCTTTCTACACAGGACAGTGATACAAAGGATGGTCTTGGTCACACTCACACCACATACCCTCTTCTGGGATGAACCTTTCACAAAAGATACGGTACTTCTGGGACCTTTGCACAAATAAACTACTCTAGATCAGGGCTCCCTCAGGCCTGCCTCAAGTTGCAAACACGTTCAGGTGGCTTTGCTGTAGTGGTTGATTCATGTGTCTTTCTAGAAGATAATACCCACATTGCTACATATCTAAGGAAAAAGAGAGAATCTTGGAAAGAAGGGGCTACACAAAGATAGAGATGAGCGAATCTACTACTTTAAGCCCCACTCTTCCTGTGCAGAGTACTTGTTTTTTGTTTTTCCTGCAGTTCTCAACCACCTTCTGAGAGCCAGTTTTTACTTACACTCCGGTTATGACCAGCACACTACTGCTAAAGTTAGTTTATAATATTCTGTGACAGAAAACAGATATTCTAAACTCCAAGGAGAACCACAAACCAGATCACATGATAGGCTAGAGAGAAAGCAGGCACAAGAAGAAAAGCTGGCCTTTCTGTTCAGCCACAAGGAGAGACTAAGTTTCTCACAAATGCTTGCAGTCTGATCACCATGGCTAAGGGCAGTCAGTGGTAAAAGAAGGGTTGTGCCCAGCAAAGCTTTGCTTAGAGGAGTCATGTGCCCACAGGCTGATGGCTCTGTTCATGTCCCCAGCTGAGCTGCCCTGGGCCTCAGCCCAACAGCCCAGTTCAAAGGTACACTGAAATGAAAGGTAAGGCAGAAGGGAAAGCACAAAACACCCACTTCGAAGTTCTTGAGGAATAACTTGGTTCTCCTCCTTAACATCTGCCCATGGCATGTTAGCTCATTTTGTCCCATTGGCTATTAGAGGCCCCTTCTTTCTCTTCTTGGCAGCTGGTTCTCCTCCTGACCCTAGGTCCTCCCATGCACGGCTCACGGAGTAAAATCATAGCTTTCTCCAAACTCTTACTTTGTACTGATACAACTGACTTTATAAACTACCAGCTTTTGGCTGTTGATTCAAATTCCGACCCACAGTCAGAGACAATGGATTGTAGTAAAAAAAAAAAAGAAAAAAGAAAAACCAGGACAGAAAGTGCTTCACCAGCCATTTTACTCTTCTTTAATTCCACTGTCTTAGGGCACACATTGTATTTGCTACTGAAGAAATTATGACAGCGAGGCTGACAGCACTGATTCATAACACATTCTTTGCACCACACAAAGAGTAAAATTCTAGAGTAACTGGATCATCTGTTACCACAACAGAGCTGTCTCATTTGCTGTATAAGAGAATGCTTACGGGGGAGTCAGGGAGAGACGGGAAGAATGGAAGCATCCAGGGGCACGTGAACCTACAAGTATGTCTAAAAATAAAGAATTTGGTGGAAAATCCAGAATGCACCTAAGGCTGATAGGAAACCATTTGGATACAGTTCCATTCTTTCCAGAAATTACTGAATTTGGAACCTGAGGTTAAGACTTTTAGGATAAAGCAACCTCAAATCAGTTCAGACTGGCCATGGGAAGAAATGGCAACCGTTGATGGTACTGAGTTTCAGTGCTTGAAAACGAGACTTTTCAAAAATCAACCTATACACCTGACTTGACTCAAGGTGAAAAAAAAAAGTCTTATCTAAAAATGGTAAGTCTGCAGCAAAAAGGTCTGAAAGTGAAAGTTGCAGCAAAAAGGTCTGAAAGTGGAAGCTGGAGCCCCTTTTCAAAAACCTTTTCATCTTGCTGCTGGGGCCCGCTCTCCTTACAGTACCTCTGAAAAGGTTCAGAATTCAAGACAGGTTTATTAGGTTGATCTTCAACGTGTAGTTTAAGATGAAGAGTCCTGTTTGGTTTAAACCACGCCATTTAATTTCTTGGTAATGGTAGTCCTGAGAGTCTGCAGTGTTGGTAAAATCCACCTGTGACCAAGGGTTACGCTGCTGGTGGGAGCACAGCAACTTCGTGGTCCGTCCCTTCTCCTCAGCCTTGTCCCTCAAATCTGGTAGTTTTTGCACCGAGGGACTCAGTCCATCACAATGACGTATGTCCAAATCATTTTCTGTAGATACCTCCTTCCAGCGCCCAATGGTACAGGTGGTCAGGAAGACTTGGAAGGAAGCTGCAAAAAGTCCAGCTGGGAATCTTGCCTTTGTTAGATGTGGACACAGGAAAATCAACTTTGTCCTCCCCAGATTTCATTATAGTCAAAGGAGAAAAATCCATGGGATTCTAATTGCAAATATGCTAAATATAAAATTGATGGAATGCTAACTGGTCCATAAAGGGCTGTACAAGATAATCTGTGGCAAAGTAGAAAACCAGCCCAAAAGTGATAGAGATCGGAAGAGCTGGCAATGCTTTCTTGAAAATGGCGAGGAGTAACAATGTAAGGCACAAACCCTGTGGAGAGGAGGGGAAAAGACACCAACTCAGACAAAAGTATGGAAGTATTTCATGTAAAAACAACCCCATCACAAGTCCTGGTCTTAACTTAGTTCACTGAATTGAATACTATCCTTTGAGGTTAAATTTTAGGACACTTTTTAAAATTAAATTTGGAAACATTTATTTTCCTTTGCAGCATAGAGTTCATAATGCACACAGTTGATACTTCACCTCCTAATTCTAGGTAAGAAATAGAACCCAAAAATAAGTAAAACTATTTTAAATAACTGACATTTCTATCTAAAATATTGAGTCGGCTACTGTGAGTTTAGTTTGGCTGGCTAAAATCCCAGAGGTGAAAAGCATCCTCTGTGTTGTATGGGGGCAAAGAGGTGCTCACAGAATAAACCAGTAAAAGTTTATGATGCATACATAGGTTTCTCTCACTATCTGAAAGTAGAGCATTCCTATGAAGCCTTTTGTAAGCCAAAATGGCATGAAGTGAAGCGTATCGCCATTTTCTCAGAGTTCGAATTATGCCACTTCACTCATGAAAGACCATTAGTATGGGAATGTTTTTTTTGTAAAAGCAAAAATCCTCCTTGTATTTCTTTTGGTTAGCAAAAATAGCTAAGTGAACTTTCAGAAAGTGGAAGAATACCTGTAAACACAGAGCAGTCATATAATATTGTCCATTTTTTTACCCTAGCTATTGAGACAAGGTCTGAAAACTGAGCATTTCAGCTTTATCCAGAATAAGTAATTTTCTTCTTAAAAGATACCACACATCCAGAAAACTAACCTCAAAAGAAAAATGAAACACATAAAAATTTTAACTGGTTTTATTATCATGACAAACCACAGATGTCATCATAAAATAAATGCATAAGAAGCTCTAATCTAACTTCACTCACATATACCAAAGACATAGCATCTTTAGCAAAAATACCAATAAGATAGATCTTATGACTTACTTATAGTTTTGAAAGCTTCAAGGTTCATGTTGTGACACTAAAAGCAAGATCTATATGGCATCATGCATTGTGTTAGCTTTTCTTGCCTCATACTTGCTGCCCGAGGAGCACCATCTGCTGCAGGTCGTGGCATTAAAGGCAAAATCACTACCAGACTCAGGGACTATAAGTAAGGATCCAAGTACCCCTTTAAGACTGATCTAACACAGCTAACTTCCTACATATCTACGCTGCCAGGCTTGAACAGCGGTTCCTAATCAGAGGTGCCTATCAGAACTTTCCAGGGAACTTCTTAAAAAAACAAACAAAAAAACCCCACACACAATTAAAACTTTAAATATCTCAGGGCAGGGGCCCCTGGCTGGCTCAGTCGGAGGAGCATGCAACTCTTGATCTAAGGGTTCTGAGTTCAAACCCCACATTGGGTGTAGAGATTACTTAAATAAAACTTAAAAAAACAAAACAAAACAAAAAACAAACTCAGGGCAGGGATGCAGAGTTCTAAAAGCTCCCAGGTGATTTTAATTGGTGGCCAGGTGGCAACCTATTCAGGTAAGTTTCAATTTTTTTTTTAAAGCTCTCCAGGTGACTGGCACACTCAGCCCAGCTGGGGTTAAAATGGACCACCTTAGGGCGCCTGGGTGGCTCAGTTGGTTAAGCGACTGCCTTCGGCTCAGGTCATGATCCTGGAGTCCCAGGATCGAGTCCCGCATCGGGCTTCCTGCTCAGCAGGGAGTCTGCTTCTCCCTCTTACCCTCCTCCCTCTCATATGCTCTCTCTCTCTCTCATTCTCGCTCTCTCAAATAAATAAATAAAATCTTTAAAAAAAAAAAAAATGGACCACCTTAAAGGGACGACATAATCAGAGTTTTGAGATGAGGAGCTGGGACATGTTTTTATTAGTGTATACTTACAATTAATATGGCTACAAAACAGGCTATGGTTGTGTTCCAGTCTCCACTGGCTGTTGCAGAAGCTTTACCAACCAGAACACTGTAGAAAATGAAATCTCCTAATCCAAGTTTTACTCCTCCTAAAAAAAGAAAAATTATGAAGTTTGTCACTCTTTGAGATCAACTCAAAAATGTAACTGCCGCAAAAAAAAGAAAAGAAAAAAAAAGCCACTGCCACATTCCATCCTGTACTGAATGAGAAAACAGTAAATGATACATAAAATTCGGCTTTAGCTAGGTTTTCTTTTTTGGTTCTCTCCAATATGAATTTCGGATTTTATGTAGCTAACTCCGGGGTCTTTAACAGTAGATGCTGTTGTTATATATAAAAAGAACAATAACTGTCCTTACTGAATGCCTTCTTTACACGTGGCACTTGCTCTCATAAATCCTCACAAGAACCCCTATGATAGGTAGAATTTACTTCATAAAATATACCCACTGTAAATGTACAGTTCAATTATTGTAAAAAATTTATAGAGTTGTCCAACCATCACCACAATCCACCACATTTCCACCACCCCAGGCCTTTTGCAACCACTGATCTGTTTTCTCTCTATATGACTCTTCTAGACATTTCAAAGAAATGGACTCATAACAGTATGTAGTCTTTGTGACTCACTTCTTTCACATAATGTATTTTTGAGGTTTATCCATGATATTACGTGTGTCTGTATGGTTTCTTTTTACTGATGAATAGTTTTCCATTGTATAGATATATTTTACCAGTTGATGGACATTTGGCTTGTTTTCAGTTTGGGGCTATTATGAATAATGGTGCTATGAACATTATGCTGTGACCAAGGGTACACATCTCTGTGTGGACACAGTTTTCATTTCCAGTGGGTACATTCCTACAAATGGAATTGCTAGGTTATATGGTAAGTTTATCTTTAGTTTTGTAAGAAACTGCCAAATTGTTTTCCATACTGGCTCTACCACTCTACATGGCCACCAGCAACATAGGAGCATTCTGGTTCCTTCACATCCTTCACCAACACTTGATACTGCTAGTCTGTTTGATTATAGCCATTCTGATTAATGATGTTGAGCAACTTTTCATGTGCTTATTAGCTCTTATATTTCTCCTTTGGTGAAATGTTTAGCCAAAGCATTTCCCTATTTTTTATTGGAGTTAACTTTTTAAAAAATTTTATTTAAATGTGAACCAGAAATGGTTATTGCAGAAATTTGGTCAAAGTCCTCATCAGGTGGCCCCTGTTGAGGTTGGACTGGGGCCCTCTGTTCAGTACTGGGCATATGTAAGTTATCTTCTATTATTGAGTTGTGAGCATTATTTTTTTAAAGATTTTATTTATTTATTTATTTGAGAGTGAGTGAGAGAGCAAACGAGTGAGCGTGAGTGGGGGTGGAGGTGCAGGAGAGGAAGAGGAGAAGCAGACTCCCCACTGAGCAGGGAGCCCAATACGGGGCTCGATCCCAGGACCCTGGGGTCATGACCTGAGTCAAAGGCAGATGCTTAACCGACTGAGCCACCCAGGCGCTCCTGAGCATTCTTTACATATCCTCAACACAAGTTCTTCAACAGGATTTGAAATATGATTTGTAAATATTTTCTTAGTCTGTGTCTTCTCTTCCTTAATAGTATCTTTTCTAAAAAATTTTTAATTGTGGTAAAATACACAATTCGATGGCATTAAGTAAACTGACACTATTGTGCTACCATCCTCATCCTCCATTCACAGAATTCTTTACATCTTGCAAAACTGAAGCTCTGTAGCCATTAAACACAAACTGCTCCTTCTCTCCCTCCAGCCTCTGGCAACCATCATTCTGTTTTCTGTTTCTGAGTTTGACTACTCTAAGTACCTCATATAAGTGGAATCACACAGTATTTGTTTTTGTGACTGGCTTATTTCACTTAGCATAACGTCCTCAAGTTCATCCATGTTACAGCATCTGTTAGAATTTCCTTCCTTGGGGTGCCTGGGTGGCTCAGTCAGGTGAGCGTCTGCCTTTGGCTCAGGTCATGATCATCGGGGTCCTGGGATCGAGCCCCACAGTGGGCTCCCTGCTCAGCGGGGAGTCTGCTTCTCCCTCCTCTGCCTGCCACTCCCCCACTTGTGCTCTCTCTCTCAACAAAAAATCTTAACCAAAAATAAAAAAAGAATTTCCTCCCTTTTTAAGCCTAACAAAATTCCATTGTATGTATACACATTTTATTTACACACTCATCCATCAATGGATGCTTGGGTTGCTTCCACCTCATGGCCACTGTGGATAATGCTATGAAATTGGGTGTACAAATATCTCTTCTCTTAATGGTATCTTTTGAAGTGCAAACGTTTTTAATTTTGGCGAAGTCCAGTCTATCAATTTTTTCTTCTATGTATCAGTGTTGTATTGAAGAACTCTGCCCAACCCAAGGTCATAAAGTTTTTCTTCTGTTTTCTTCTAGAAGTTTTAGTTTTACAAACACATTTCAGTTTATGATCCATTTTGAGTTCATTTTTGATTGTGTGCATGACGGATGGACAGGGTGAAGCAGGGGTTTCCATTCATTCTTTTGCATGTGGATATCTAATTGTCCCAGCACCATTCCTGTTGAATTATTTTAGCACCTTTGTAAAAATTACTGACCATAAACGTAAGGGTTTACTTCTAGATTCGCAATTCTGTTCCACTGATTTATATGCCTGTCCTTGTGCCTGGATTGATTACAATGCCTTCAGAGTAAGTTTTGATGTCAGAGAGTGTAAATCCACCAATTTTTTCTTCTCTTTCAAAATTGTTTTGGATATTCAAAGTTCTTTACATTTACATCAGCTTGCAGACAATGACAAGCTGATCCTAAAACTTGGAACAAATGCAAAGGCCCTACGTTTTCTGTTATCAAACATTTTTTCCCTTCAAATTCTTTTCAAAACAATATATAATTAAGTAAAGGCTAAACAATGGATTCAAAAGATATGTTTTAACTTTGGGTGCCATTACTAATCCATAAAGCTTTACAACTGGCTTTCACCTTTCTGTTAAGTAACTGTTCCCAGCTGAAGTTTGAGCCAGTCTGGTCTTAAAGTTTTGTTGTCTGGGTTAGAGAACCACTTCCAGGAGATAGAGGTAGAGGGCCCTGAGAGGTATGGTCTGTTCCACATGTGGGTGAGAAAGAAGCAGAGTGCTGGTTAGTAAGATATTACTGAGAAACCAGTGTTCTTCTTGAGTTGTGGGAGCCAGAGCGAAGTCTTCCTTAATGGAAAAGATAAACATATGACCCACGAAATCTGAGGCTATGAATGACAGTGTCAACCACCCTTTAACCTGCTAACCTTCCCAGACTGATGAATACTCTCTCCAGTTTCATGTGTACAGAGAGGCCAGCTCTACTTCTTAAGTACTTGTGTGATCCAGAGCAAGTTGATTAACTTTTTTTAATCCTCAAATCCCTCAGCTCTAAGATGGGGATTACAAGCTATTTCAGAGTTGTTATCAAGAGTTAAAAAATAGGGCACCTGGGTGGCTCAGTTGGTTAAGCGACTGCCTTCGGCTCAGGTCATGATCGTGGAGTCCCGGGATCCAGGCCCACATCAGGCTCCCTACTCAGCAGGGAGTCTGTTTCTCCCTCTGACCCTCCCCCCTCTCTCATGCTCGCTCTCTCTCTCTCAAATAAATATATTTTTTTTAAAGTTAAAAATTAACATTATTTTTACATTAATTAATAATTAATTAATTAATTAAGGAAAAGTTCTTGGCACAAAGGCTAAACAAATAATAACCTTAGAAAGGCTGATTTCAAATGTTAAGTGCTATAAGAAAGTAAAACTAAATTCTTCAGAAAAAAATGTTATAGAAATGAAATTTTTAAAATAATGCAGGAAAAAAAAATTTGCCTTTACCTGAAAACAAACTTGTAGCTAAAATATATAAAGAACCATTACAACCCAATAATAAAAAGAGACAAATAAAAATGGTCAAAGGATCTGAATACAATTCTCCAAAGAAAATATAAAAATGGCCAATAAGCACACACACAAAATACTCAACATCATCAGCCATTAGGGAAATGCAAATGAAAACCATAATAAGATATCACTTTATACCCACTAGAATGATTATAATGAAAAAGACAGATAATAAGTGTTGGTGAGGATGTGGAAAAATTGGAGCATTCACACACTGCTGGTGGGAAGGATGGCTGCTTTGGAAAACAGTCTGGCAGTTCCTGAAAAGGTTAAACAGAGTTACCATATGACCCAGCAATTCCACTCCTGGGTATATACCCAAGAGAAATTAAAAACATGTCCACACAAAAACTTGTACATGAGTACTGATAGCAACATTATGCATAACAGCCCAAAATGAAAACAGCCTAGATGTCTGTTAATTGATGAATGGGTAATAAATGTGGGATATACATAAAATGCAATATTATTTCGCTATAAAAAGAAATGGAAGTACAGACACATACTACAACAGAGATGAACTTTGAAAACATAATCCTAAGTGAAAGAAACCAGTACAAAGGACCATATATTGTAGGATTCCATTTATATGAAATGTCCAGGATAGGCAAATCTATTAAAATAGTATATTTGTTGGTGTTGGAGGAGGGACATGGGGGCTAATGAGTTTGGGGTTTCTTTTTGACGTGATGAAAATGTTCTAAAATTCACTTGTGGGGATGGTTGCACAGTTCTGCGAATATAATAAAAATCATTGCATTATGTACTTTAAATGGGGGGATGGGAGGGATTCGAGAGCTGGACAGCTAAGGAGTGTGGGTTCTTTTCGAGGTAATGAGACTATTCTAAAATTAATTGTGGTGATGGCTGAACAATTCTGGGAATATACTAAAAAGCTATCAAAAAGTAAACAAAAGGGGCGCCTGGGTGGCTCAGTTGTTCAGCGTCTGCCTTCGGCTCGGGTCGTGATCCCAGACTCCTGGGATCGAGCCTCACATCAGGCTCCCTGCTCAGGGAGGAACCTGCTTCTCCCTCTCCCACTTCCCCTGTTTCTGTTGCCTCTCTCGCTGTCTCTGTCAAATAAATAAATAAAATCTTAAAAAAAAAAAGTAAACAAAAATGGGGCGCCTGAGTGGCTTCGTCAGTTGAGCGTCTGCCTTCAGCTCAGGTCATGATCTCGGGGTCTTGGGACAGAGTCCCACATCGGGCTCTCTGCACGGCGGGGAGCCTGCTTCTCCCTCTCCCTGCCACTCTCCCTGCTTGTGCACTCTGTCAAATAAATGGGTAAAATCTTAAAAAAAAAAAAAAAAAAAAAAAAAGTAAACAAAAATAATGTATTAAATCAAGCTTAAAATCATGGCCTCACTTTTTCATTTAAAGGCTTATGTTTAGGGGTGCCTGGCTGGCTCAGCTGGAAGAGTGTGCAACTCTTGATCTCGGGGTCATGAGTTCAAGTCCCACACTGGGTGTAGAGATTACTTAAATAAATAAATATTTAAAAATTTAAAAATAGGCTTACGCTTAATAGCAAATGCTATAGTTATACTTCACAGAATTCATTTTAATGGAGAGAAAAGTGTAGATATATTTATTAGCAAAATTAGAGTAAGGAAACAAGTAACCATCAAATTTTCTCTTTAGGCATTTACTGAAATGTCAAGTTTTATTCACCTATAATCAGAAGAAACTCCATCAGAACAAAAACCTAAGAAATATCATATTGCTAAGGAATTTTTCTTTAAATAGCTCCTTTTGATTTATTCAATCAAAATGTGCCATAGCCAAATAACTAAAACCACAGCAATGGAAATTGCTTAAGTTAGTCAAAATGAATGAACAGTATTCTACTGGCAAGTGTTAACGCTAAGATTGGCTGCTAGTATTTTACTGCTTTTGCTAATGGTAGTCTAGGCCTTCTACTGTATTGTTTTGTTTTTACCAACTCTGAAAAATAATTTCAAGTAATATGTTGTTCCTTTAATATTAAAAGGAGCATTTGCTTGCCTACCAAACATAAAACATAGTAAAGACAATAAATGATGGTGAACATTTACTTTAATTGTAAGATTTCTCTGAACAACCTCTAGCAGTGTAATATATGCCTAGCTTAACATAACATAAAAAAATATTTCCTATTATCATTTTTATAAATGTAAACATATTAAAAACTGCCTAAGGGGTACCTGACTCGGTGGAGCATGTGACTCTTGATCTTGGGACTGTGAGTTCGAGCCCCACACTGGGTGTAGAGCTTACTTTAATAATAATAATAATAATAATAATAATAATAATAATGCAATCCAGGATGGTTATGTTACTGGATGCTAAGATGATGAAAGAATGTCAATTATTAGTTTGTATTGGTCCCAGTAAAAGAAATTATTATTCTGACATTAGGAGGGGCAATACCTGGGTTTTCCTTCAAAAACAAAACAACAAAAACAACAACAACACACCCACACAAACATAAATTAGAGATACTCAAGAGCACATGAGATGATCAGGAGTGAAGTAAGTCAAGGAGAGAAAGACAATTATCATATGGTTTCACTCATATGTGGAACATAAGCAATAGCACGGGGGACCATACGGGAAGGGAGGGAAATCCGAAGGGGGAGAAATCGGAGAGGGAGACAAACCCTGAGAGACTATGGACCCTGGGAAACAATCTGAGTTTCAGAGGGGAGGGGGTAACAGAGTGATGGGTATTGAGGAGGGCATGTGCTGTGATGAGCACTGGGTGTTACACGTAACTGATGAATTGCTGAACTCTGCATCAAAAACTAAAGATGTCCTATACAGTGGCTAACTGAACATAATTAAAAAAAAAAAAAAGGAGCGAGCACTCAATCACAAAGGCAGTCATGAAATAGTCATGCTGCCGCTAGGCTCAACAGCTATATTACTTCCTTTTGGCTGCAGGCACCCTTGAGAAAAGAGAGGAACAGAAGAGGCAACCTAATTACGGTGGTAACTTTGCAGGCAGAGAATGTATCAGCAAAGACAAGCTCAAGCCCGGCTGTCAGATGAGGCAACTATGTCTAATTTCCCTGGAGTGTGAAAGTCACAGGCTGTGGCTGGCTCTAACATCTGGAAAACTCAGCCAAGCACCAAAGTCAAGGATATGCCCAGGTTCTGACCCAGTTAAAAGAGTAAGGCTGAGCTGTAAGAAGTGTTCTGCTCAAGCTGAAGGATAATGTCAAGATCATAATAATTAGTAATCAGTAAATAAAGAAGCTAAGAAATCTAGGTGTTTGTTTCTTTAAAACTACTTAATATTTTCAATATAATGTCTTATTCCAGGGCTTCACTTTCATGAGGAAAAAAAAAACACAAAACACCAAGAATAATTTAGTTGGAAAATGTGTTAATCTCTTAACAAATCACACCTTTAAGACTAACTGAAGAGATGACTGAGCCCTAACCAAGGGGCTCTACTGGCTGATAATGTTCCCAAGAAGCCGCAAGTGCTAACCGAAATCTAAATGCCAACATATCTTAGACATTGAATAAACGCTTGCATTTCTCCCCATAACCTAAATCCCTCTGATTTTCTTTAAAATTCATAAAATACAGTGCTTGCCAGCAAAGGGAATAATATGTAAAAGGCTGAAACATTCAAATCCACAGGTCTCTGCACAGCAAAGAGGAAATACATTAAACAAATTTTTGTACACAAATATTGCAGTCATGAAGTCTTACTGCAATAATAATTCTGAAAATATCTTTTACCTTATAAAACAAATGCCAAAATTCAGGCTATAAAGGGCCATTTCCAAAAATGTGAGGGGCAGAATCTGGCCCATTAACAAACTGAACTATGAGAAAAGCAACAACTATTAGCAAGTCCCACTAAAAGCTACACTCTGTTATTCAGAATTAGACCGTAACACTCTCCATTCATTTTATTTTTGAAGAGTTTGGTAATGCAGCACATAAAGGAACCTATGACTGCTGAACACAGAGAAATGCACGTACTTTCTTCTGGATCCTCACTGGCAAGGACGCTGCTGGAAAGTTCCTGCACAGCAGCTCGTGTCTCAGTCGTAGAATGATGAGGCCCTAGTCGACTGTCCCTCTGGGCTTCCCACTCTTCACTGAAGCCACCATCATCGCTCTCTGTCACAGGGTCTTGGGTCTCACTTTCGGTGCCTTCAAGAGAAAGTGGAAATTACAATTTCTTAATACCTTTAAGAAAACTACATGGAAACGGTAACTACCCAACTGTCACGTAACTAGGTTAGTTGGCTCTTAAACCACAAATAAGCTGTAAAAATGCCTGAAGTTTGCTTGACTAATAACTATTTCCCTCCTTGTTTCCTGAGGGCAGAGTCTTGATTTGTTTGGGTTGCCACCTCTCATGCACGTGACACTGGCGGTAAATCATGATCAAGCCGAGCCAAGCATGGTAATCTCATTCCTCTTCCCAATGAAAGCTCTAAGGGTGGGGCTGATACTAGCCAATGGGTGGTGAGGCAAAGTCTGCTCTGAATTTGGGGGAAATTTTTCTCACTCTTTGAGACTCAAGGAAGAAACAAACAGCCCCTTTCTAACCCTGGATGATGTCTCATCTGGATATAATGCCTGGAACTACAGTTGTCATCTTCTGACGACGAGAAGCAGCGGGCTGAGGACCAAACTCATATCTAAGAATGGTAGAACAGGAAGATGGAAAGAACCTGGGCCCTTGATGACATCAATGGATCATAAAACTGACCAACTCTACAAATGCCTGCACCTCAGGACTTCTGGTCACATGAGAGAACATAATCTTCTTTGTTTAAAGCAACTGAGTTGGGTTTTCTGATCTCGGCAGCTGAAAGCCTAACTGATGACACTCACCTGTGGCTTTAGTGACTAAGATAAAAAGTAGACCATTATTGTGGGGTGGGGTAGGAAAGGGGGGGTGAATTTTTTTATGGGTCAGTCATTTTGTTATAATGACTATCAATCAGACTGAAAATTGTGAGCATAACATGACAGTCTTGAGAAACGTCCATACATCAAAGATAATTAGAATACGTAAGTGAAGTTGATAACTTTTTTTCTCCTTCATTGTTATATTTAATAAAAGTAAAACATGTTCATAGAGGTGGATTTACCATGAAGATACACTTCAGGCCTCTCACTTACATGGAATTCTTCAGGGAGGCCACAGCAATTCTGTATTTGTAACTTGTATTCTTTTTCTTAACCAAGTCCTCAACAAATCCTGAATCTTCCATGGTTTGGAGTTTACAAAATCATATAAGCCTAAGATTTATAAATAAAAACAGCAGTCCCTGCTCTGACCCATACCTCCTCACTCCTACCTGTGAACCTTTCAAGCCACCCCTTTTGGAACCCTGTGTCTTTCTGTTCCAATCTAACTTCTAGGTCTTCTAACACAGAGTTTTTTAGCTAATGGGTAGCACCTCCCTTCCAGGGGGTGTTTGGAAATATTTAGGATGGAGGGCTTTTTGCCTACTGCAATACCTCAAAGCCACTATTAGCATTTAGTGAGTGAGGGGCCAGATGTGCTAAAAAACCTGCAATGAGGGGAAGCCCCACACAATGAAGAACTGCCCACCCAAAATATCACAGCACTCCCACTGAGGAACTCTGTAAGTTCACCTAGCTCCTTCTAATTTCAAGGCTCTTTCCCATTGTTTCCTCTTCTGGAAAGTTCTACTTGTCAGCTGGTTGTCACCTATTATCACTTCCTCAGGGAAGCCTTCCTGACTTTGCAGAGTAAATGATATTCCTCTACTATAAACTTTCATAGCAACCATACTTCTCCTTTGTAGTGCTTATCACAACTGTATGAATTATTTATGGAATTATTTGTTGAACATTTGTGTCTATCCAAATAGGTTATAAGCTCCAAAGGGACAGGATATCTTGTTCAGTGCTACATTCCAGTGCCTAGTAAAATACCAGGCGCACAGTTAGGCGCTCAATCAGTATTTGTCAAGGGGCGCCTGGGTGGCTCAGACGGTTAAGCATCTGCTTTCGGCTCAGTTCATGGATCTCCAGGTCCTGGGATCAAGCCCCACGTTGGGCTCCCTCCTCATTGGAGAGTCTGCTTCTCCCTCTCCCTCTGCCTTCCCTCCTGCTCATGTTTTTTTTTTCTCTCTCTCTGTATCTCTCTGTCTCAAATGAATAAATAAAAATCTTAAAAATATTTGTCAAAAGAATAAAATCTTTTTCACCAGACTCATATATATATATACTCATAGACAACTCATCTTTTAATTGTCTTTAGCTTAACACAGATCAACACAATAGCCAGACTTATAGCAATTGTTTCCAATATATTTCCTTCTTCTCCACCAGGTCTCCTACTGGTTCTGCTGCCTTGCTCACTGCAGAATTTCCAGTTAAAAGTGTGCTCTTTGCTGTTACCCCAAATTCTAACTCAGCGGATTTCATGGCTCTTTAAACCTAAACTTTCCTTTTCCTGATAGACAGTAACCCAATTAAGGCCCTTTTTCTTCTCTCACCAATCTTTGCCTATTTCTCAGCTTCCTCTAAGGTTAGCTCTTTGTTTTCTTTTAAAGTTTCCTTTCTTCTTGGGGCACCTGGGTGGCTCAGTCCTTAAGTGTCTGCCTTCGGCTCGGGTCATGGTCCCAGGGTCCTGGGATCAAGCCCCACATTGGGCTCCCTGCTCAGCAGGAAGCCTGCTTCTCCCTCTCCTACTCCCCTTGCTTGTGTTCCCTCTCTCGCTGTGTCTCTCTCTGTCAAATAAATAAATAAAATCTTTTAAAAAATAAATAAAGTTTCCTTTCTTCTTGACTATTTTTAGTGTGCCATTATTCCAATTCTAACAACTCCTAACTTCTGTTCGCCTTAACATCATCTGTGTATCCACAAGAGGGTTTTCAATCTCCCAGCCTGGATCATCAGTTTTATCCTCCTCCAGAAAGTCATGTCCACCTGGAATATTTTATCTTCTTGGCATAAACATGATCGCATCTCAAGTCAAATTATATTTAAGTTACGCTGGCCATATCAGACAAGAGGCTCTCATTTTTACACGTTTGGAGAGCAAGATTATTTTTTCTTTTTTAAATCACAGCCTCAACTTGAACCTTTCCATACTGGTATTAATGGTATTTAATGGCAGAAATTCTTTACCTAGGTCTCTTGGCTGTATGGTTGGGTTTAGAGCACCTGAACTTCTTAAATATTTATCTGTATTTACTGGGTATTACCACAGCTTCCAGGAGATTCTCAAGAGTCCATGACCAAAGACAGAGGTTAAAATCACTGCTTCATAGCTCACTGTTAGCCAATATAACAGGACAATGACCCGGAAAAACCAGGAAATTACCAAATAAAAGACACCTACTTTGTGCATTATAATTGGAGTTTTTGGATACCTTCCTTTGGGCTTCTGGATCTCCTTCTGCCATATTCACCAGCCACACCATTGTTGCTATTGAGAAAGACAAAAATCCAGGTAAGAACTTGAAACACAGAAAGTACATGAATAGAGAACAGGCCATTATCTTTCTACAGAAATCACCAATCTTCTTAATGTTGCCTTAAGAATCCTTAACAATCAGAAGTAAATGCATATTTAAAACCACAAAAGACTTTCTTTGATTTTGGCAGATTAAAGAAAAAATTCTTTTTTTTTTTTTTTATAGATTTTATTTATTTATTTGACAGAGAGAGACATAGTCAGAGAGGGAACACAAGCAGGGGGGAGCGGGAGAGGGAGAGGCAGGCTCCCCACCAAGCAGGGAGCCCGATGCGGGGCTCGATCCCAGGACCCTGGGATCACGACCCGAGCCGAAGGGAGACGCTTAACTGAGCCACCTAGGCACCCCTAAAGAAAAAATTCTAAAACTGAGCGTTTACTCTAGCTTTCAAACTACAGCTGCTATTGTAAAACCATAAATTTCATCATTTCCAGTCCCTGAAAAGTATCCATAGGGAAAACTGTTCAGGCCAGCAAGACCCTACTGAAAAAACAGCTGGACTAGTTGAATATCCTAAAATAATGTGAAATCACTGATGAAAAACACTGATGAAAATTACTTATTGGAACTAAATTAGAGAACAAACCGGGACTCTCAAAAGTATCACATTATCATTATGATTCTAAGGATGCCTGACCTCTGGGATATTCAATAATGCTAAACTGTGATATACAAGGAATAAAAAAAAGTTAAAAGCAATAAACATAAAGGGGATAGTCAACTGGCCTGTTCTATGTCCCTTCCACAAAAATACATACATAATCCATATAGATCTAAATATATAACACATACATCTCTGTCACATTTTAAAGGACAACATGAATACATTAAAATGGTGCTTCTCATATATTGCAGGTGGGATGAAAAATGCAATAGCCCCTATATAGCCCCTTATTGAAGGGGAATTTGGTAACATCTAACAAAACTACATATGCCATTACTCAGCCATAAAAAAGAATGAAGTTGGGGCACCTGGGTGGCTCAGTCTGTTAAGCATCCAACTCTTGATTTCGGCTCAGGGTATGATCTCGGGGTTGTGGGATCCAGCCCCACGTTGGGTTCCGCACTCAGCGCAGTCTGCTTGTCCCTCCCTCCCACCCCACCCCCTCCCGCTGCTAGCTCATTCTCTTTCTAGCTCTAAAATAAGTAAAATCTTAAAAAAAAAAAAAAAAAAAAGAAATCTTGCCATTTGCAACATGGATGGACCTAGATGTTTATGCTATTATGCTAAAACAAATGAATAAATAAGACAAAACAGAAGCAAACTCATAAATACAGAGAAGAAACGTGGTTGCCAGAGTGGAGGGGGGATGGGCAAAATAGGTGAAGGGGATTAAGAGCTACAAACTTCCAGTTGTAAAATAAGTCATGGATGTAAAGTACAGCAAGGGAAGGAATATAGTCAATAATATTATAATAACTTTGTAAGGTAACAGATGGTAACTATGCTTACCATGGTGCACATTTCATAACGTATGTATATAACGAATCACTATGCTGTACGTGTGAAACTCCTGTAAGACTGTATGTCAACTATACTGCAATTAACAAAAAACTACCTGTGCACTAAGTCTTTGACCCAGGAATACCACTTCTGGGAATTTATACCGAAAATACACCAACAATAATACAAAAATACATATAAACAGGGAGCCTGCTTCTCCCTCTCCCTCTGCCCCCCACTCATTCTCTTTCTCGCTCTCAAATAAATTAAACTTTAAAAAATAAATAAAAAAATAAAAAACACAAAGTACAATTAAAACTCTACAAGTGGAAAAAGGTATAAAGAAAAATATAAAAGTTACCTCAGTCTTTAAATCCCACTTCTCAGGGGTAAACACTATTAGCCTTTTGTCAGTTTTTTAAATGTATCATCGGGATTGTATATACACATACATCCAAATCCAAATATAGCTCCCTTCCTCCCATAGGATATTGCATTATTGCTTAAATCTTGCTTTCTTCTGCTTTTTTAAAAGATTTTATTCATTTATTTGAGAGAGAGAGAGAGAGCACACAAGCGGAGGTGGGGAGGGGCAGAGGGAGAGGGAGAAGCAGACTCCCCAATGAGCAGGAAACCCGACACAGGGCTTGATCCCAGGACCGTGAGATCACGACCTAAGCCAAAGGCAGATGCTTAACCAACTGAGCCACCTAGTCATCCCTAAATCTTGCTTTCTGTATTTAGTATATAATCTTTAACATTAAAAAAAACAATTGGACATATACAGAGCTACCTCATTCTTTCTAATGGCTGTATAATTATCTATTGTATGAATGTACCATAATTATTTGAAAGTGTTCCCTTTGGATACTTAAGTTACTTCCACCCAGCATTCACTATCAACATTTGGCGGGACATTCTGTATGCACAAATATAAAATACATAGTCGATTTTAATTTCCAGGAATAACACATAAGAAGCTCACACCCAAATGCTGATTAAGAGGAAAATGTTGATGTTCAAAACTTCACCTGCTCTTTTCTGCCAAAAAACACAGGAAGCACACGATAATAAATTTATATTGGAAAAAGAACAAAGATCCTTGCATTCCAGGCAATGAGTTTTCTAACATTTGACCAGACTTCTCCACATACAAGCACAGTCCCCGTCTCTCCACTTCCCCCAAATGATCTCACACTGAGTTCACAAGAAAGATGAAGGTCAACTACAATGTGCTCCCAACTTTACCTCTCTCTTTCACTATGTCTCACTACCTTCTGGCTTTTCTCTCTTCCTTTTCCTTCCGTCCAAGTCTTTCCCTGTTCTCTTCTAATTCCTCTTCCTGAACTCTCAGAGCAATTTCTACCTGCTTTGTTGATAACCTTGCTCCATTAATCATTCCTTCTGGCTGGTCTCTTCAAAGGCTTTCTCCACTTGGCTCCTTCCCCTCAACCTTAGAAACACAATTACATCTTCTATCTCCTGGAAACACCTTTCCTCAGGCCTGCTGTCCCCTCAGGTCACCATTGCTCTGCCTGTGGACAGGAATCTCTATAGTAGGTGATGTTTACTGTACCTCTCCTCCCTCACCACCCATTCTCTGGCCACACCGTAACTTCCACCGCCAGCAACAGCAAAACACGGACACACTGCCCTCCCTTTGGAGCACTGCTTCTGGCCCTACCACTCTACTGAAATTGTTCTCTTAAATGTCACTGAAAATGTCCCAAGGCACCAAATTCTATATGGTTTACTTAGTCCTCATCTTTGGCTTCTTTTAGAGCATTTTTTCCAATAACCCAATAGAAAAATAGGCTAAAAAAAAAAAAAAGTCTACAAGGATATATCAAACTGGTAACAGGGGTAACTGCTTGGTAAGGTATTAAGATTAGGGATGACAGTTTTGTTTTGTTTTGTTTTGTTTTATTTAACAAAGAGAGAGACACAGCGAGAGAGGGAATACAAGCAGGGGGAGTGGGAGAGGGAGAGGGAGAAGCAAACTCCCGCTGAGCAGGGAGCCCGATGTGGGGCTCGATCCCAGGACCCTGAGATCATGACCTGAGCCAAAGGCAGATGCTTAACGACTGAGCCACCCAGGTGCTCCTAGAGATGCCAGTTATAGTGAAATTCAGCTTTATCTACAATATTTAATTTTTTCCAGCATAATACATTAATGTATTACTTGTGCCATTGAAAATTTTGAAAATATGGAGAATATTATACCCAGTCACAAAACAAGAAATATAAGTATATAGCTAAGAAAAACATGAAAAAAAGTCCAAATAATCACTAATAGTTATTCGTTAATAAGCCAAGATCAAAATAAAACAAGAGGTTATTTTTTGCCTCTTAGTTTCACACACACGTAATAATGAAGGTATAAGGAAACTGGTACCTCACACTACTAAAGGAAATATAAACTGGTATAGCCTTTTTAGGAGGCAATTTGGATCCATCAAAATTTAAAAGCATACACGCTTTGACTTAGCAATTCCATTTTTAAAATTGTACCATACAAAAAATTTCACAAAGATGGATGATCTCTACAAGCACTCTTTGTGACAGAAAAGAAATGGAAATGATCTAAAGGTCTATCAACCAGGACACCCTTCTCTGAGTATCTATATAGAGAATACTATGCAGCCACTTCCCATGCTGACATGGAAAACATGTCCTGATATTGTTAAGTGAAAAATCCTGACTATCCCAATTTCTTCTCTTCCCTTTACTGTTGTTTTCTCTTCATTTTCTCATTCTCTAAACACAGGAGTTGACAAAGTTCTCTCCTTGACATCCTCTTCTCATCCACTTTTGTTGAACCACTCATCCACTTCCGAAGTCTCAACCACCCTGCTACGCTTTCAATTCCGCACCTCTAATCAACCATTCCCCAAGCACTAGTACTTCACTTTTAAACTTATGCTGGGAATTTCTACCTGGTTCACAGGTCCCACCAACTAAGTAAGCTATGGGCTACAGACAAACTAAACGTTCCTCAAACAAGAAAAACACCTCTTCTTCATCACCTTTCCTTCAGGCTTAAAACTTGTCTCATCAGTTACTAAGAACTACTGATTCTACCTCTAAAACCTCTCGTCAATCAGTCCTCTTCCTGGATCTGCCATTAACAATACCACAGTTAAGACCCTCATTATTTCCCACCTAGATTGTGACCGTGTCTGCTTCGTTATCAGCCATCACCTCGGTTCTCACCACCCACAATTCAGCTTGCACAATGCTGCAAGTCTATGGGGCCACAGCTCTGGTCACATTACTCTTGTGCTCAGGAACCTTTGATTTCCCAGTGATCACTGAATAGCATACAGATATCTAAACCAGCCACTCAAAGCTATCCCTGATCTTGCCCTAATCTGCCTTTCCAAACTCTTCCCCCTAGAACTCTCTCCCATTTTTACTCCATGTTCTAGTCAATCTAAACACCTGAAATTTGATAAAGATACTCCACACTTACGTCTCAAAGCCATTCTTTGACAAGCCCACTTATGGAATCAACGCTCCCATCTGTGTTTGCTGAAATCCCACCATCCTTAAAAGGTTCAATCCAAATGCTATCTCAGCCACAAAGCCTTCCTTGATTCCCCAGCCAGGTTTCCCTTCTTCTGAACTCTCTTTACACTTCAATTGTGCCTCCTCTGAATCTGGTAACAATGCTGGATGTTGCTTATTTATACATTTGTCTTATCTCACCTCTAAACTATAAGCAAAGGAGCTCTGAGTAAGGCAAAGTATCTTAAACATCTTTATGTCTCCCACAGTGTTCTGTGGCAGCAGGTCAATGCCCAAATGCACATGTACTGAATGATTAGGAAGAATGGGATCCCAAAATAATAAAAAAGGGGCACATTGTGAAGGAACAGTACAATTTTTTCAGTAAGCTAGGGCAAGATTCCTCTGTAATAAGTGCTCGATTAACTCTTGGGCACCTGGGTGGCTCAGTCGGTTAAGCGTCTGCCTTCGGCTCAGGTCATGACCCCAGGGTCCTGGGTTCGAGCCCCGCATCAGGCTCCCTGCTCAGCGGGAAGCCTGCTTCTCCCTCTCCTGCTCCCCCTACTTGTGTTCTCTCTTTCTCGGAAATAAATAAAAATCTTAAAAAAAAAAAAGTGCTCGATAACTCTAGTAAGATTTTATTTTTTTAAAAGATTTTATTTATTTATTTGTCAGAGAGAGTGAGCACGTGCACAAGCAGGGGGCGCGGCAGGCAGAGGGAGAAGCCTGCTGAGCAAGGAGCCCGATGTGGGGCTCCATCCCAGGACTCTGGGATCATGACCTGAGCTGAAGGCAGATGCTCAACCGACTGAGACACCCAGGCATCCCAGACTAACAAGATTTTAAATGAGAGTAATGGCTCCCCACCTCTAAATATTTCTTCTATTTCTACACCTACTGAAAACTCTCTTGAACCAGTGTCAGGTGGAAGACAACAGTTTGCAAGGAAACAGGAATGTGTAGAAGTTGTCTTAATGTTATGCATTTAAGATGAGAAAAAGTATCATAATAATGACCATAATTACATGTGTTTGAGTTCCTATAAATTCTAAGCTGAGTACGAATTTAACATCATTCCAAAATACTTACAGGAGTAAATAAGAGCTGGAAAGAGAGTTTCGTTTCTCTCCTGAGCTGTTTCAACCAGCATACGAAGTGGGCCTTTTGGACACAAAACAGCCACTAAATCTAGAAAGAGGAAAAAAAAAATCTGGAAAAATGTATTGGCTAAACTTACAAATGGGTGTGTTAGGGAGGAATTAACCAAGGGAAAAGGGTTAATGTCCTGTTTACGCAGGAATACTGAATGAATATGAAATAAACAGCAGGTAAACAGGTGGGGGAAAAACAACCTAAACAAAATACACAAAACCACACAGATAATCAGTGTAAATTTCACTTTGGATTTGCCTATTTGGTTAGTTTACAGTGTATCATCACAGAGTTCCAGGAATAAGTCTTCCCGGGCTGAAGAAAAGAGGCAGAGATAATGACAAGAAAGAACTATTCTAGAGCTGTTGTCAATTTCCAATAAGCAGAAACAAAGACAAGCCATTTCTGAACAAATCATATCTACGAGCCACAGACAGAAGCTTTACAACGAGAGGAATTTAATAGAGGGGATGACTGAATTTTTCAAAATATGAAGAGCAGTGTAACAGAAACTCATTCCCTTTCCTTTTTAAAAATAGTGTATGTACTACTTAGGGATACTTGAATTAAAGGATAGTAAATTTAAACAAAACAAAATAAATCTTTGCATGAAAACCTTTTAGTATTTCTTTTGTACTTCTGTCAAAAGCACTTCACACTGTCAGGTCTTAGAATGCATGTGGTGCTGAAAAGTGGGTTATTTTTTCACAAAAACAGCAACTCAGAACAGAAGCAATTTGCCTAAACTATTCTTGATTCTACCACCATCTCTTTCCATCAACTGCAATTTTTCTGACATTTTCTGTGCCATAAAAATTCAGATTATAGAAGTACAGAAAATTTCAAACATTTAAAAATATTAAAACAGGTGTAGCTAAATTTGTGAAGGAAGACTTCACAGCTTGTGTAGACATCACCATCATTCAGATGCATTTAAGTAAAAAGAACCCTCACGCCTGCAAGTGGTCATGTCTCCTTGAATACTGCATTGACTACCACTAATATAATAAAACACACACAAAGAATTCTCTGCTCTCACTGCTTCCACTTTGATTTGTTTTGGATGAGAAAAGGGAGATTTGCTGCACTCTGAAATAAGGAGATTTTCAACCTGTTTGAAGCTGCATGTCCTGTAACTATCTTGGTTTTATGACATGCTGCCCCTAATAGATGTGCTAAATGTTAAACTCCCTTATTTTTAGACAATTAAAGTGAATTTTGTTTAAAAAATTTTAGAACCTGTGGGACAAATTAAAAAATCTTCTGACGTTGTAAAAAGGGACTTGAGAAACACTACTCTAAGTAGTGGATACAAAAGTCTCTTAAAGGAACTCAAAGGTCTGGAGAAATAATCATTTGTATCATATGGAAGAAAGAGTGTTGATGGGAGAAATAGTGTAATGTAGTAGAAAGAATACTGGACTTGGGATTCAGATTCTAGACCAAACAGTGTTAAGCTTGGGCAAATACTTCACCTCTCTAAACTTCAGGTCTATTAGGTGCAGTAAAACAGGAATTACTGCCTTGATTACTTTACAGGATTATATATTTTAAAAAATAACAGCTAACGTTTATTGATACTGTTCTAAGTGTGTTATATGTATTTTTTCATTTAATCTTCATAATAACTAAGACTTAAGGGTTGATTACTGTGCTAGTCACACAGCCAATAAGTGATAGGAGAGGAGCCTGGATTTGAACCAGATATGGCTGCCTCCAGAACTGGCACTCTGTTGTTTTTGAACATATAAAAATAGAACCAGACTCTTTTAAAATTCACCTCTGATGTCTGACTGATGATAGAAATATGCCATGTTCCATTTAATTAAATTTTAACTTGCTTGAGTATGCCACAATGGTGCTCTGTGAGGTCTGTAGCCCCAGGCTGGTAGGGACGGTGAAAGTCCCACTGAAACTCTTGTTCAAGAGCCCAGCATTGTATACCTTTACAGGTGAGATCGGCACTATTAACAATGTCTGGAAGTCCACAATGGATAAAGTGAGGCCTGTACTGTGGCTTTAATATGTACAGAGACATGTGTAACCTTGATACATATTTTGAGTATCTGTGAGGCCAGAGATTCTTGTAGTCATTTTCCTCAAAGAGGAAAACCTTGGATAAGTAATTGCTGTTGCTATCATTGGTGGAGCCAGATGACTAAACCATGGCAATGGCCCAAGAGTCTGTAAAAATGCACAGATGGAGCCAACTGTTGACTAGGATAAGGTGACTGGCTACAGTTCATCTAATTTTGCTGACCCCTGGATCCCACTCTTCGATCAAGGATGTCTGGATTAGGTAATGAAAAGAAGGGGCTCTTCAGTAAGCTTCATCACATATAATTTTGATGCTGTTCATAAGGTGTACAAACTCCCACTGCTGTTCACTGGCTCCCCAGGTAGCCACAGGTCCAAGAGCGGGGTGAGCTCCTCTAGCACCTTGTCAACAAGCAAGGGACTGAGGACAGAAGAGGCCACCTCTCTTGTAGGTGTGATACTCCAGAAGGCCCAGACTTAGCTGTATCCTGTAGGTAACATTAGCAAGGAGTAGCTGGCCTGAGCTTGTAGAACGCTGTCTCCATAACCCACAGAAGGATGTGGAGCTTCACGGGTTCGGGGCCTGTGAGAACCTGTTTCCAGGAGAGCTCAGTATGCACTCTCCAACTGCCTCTCTAAGTGTACAGCATGGGACTGAGGAGGGCAGTTTCTCAAACCAGAATCCATGGGCAACTTCTGATCATCATGGGTGGTCCAGAGATTTCAGGTGTGAGAGGAGGTTGCTATAGCTTCTACAGTGAATGATTCTCTGGAGGGGACTTTAAGAGAAGTGACTGTTCTCTTACAATCTGGACAGATTCTAGAGCCCTTTATCGTAGGGGGCCCCAATTCAAGATGGGCCAATTTGTAACAGTATGAACAGGCTTAAGTAAAATTTGTAAATGAGGAATATGCTGCCTCCAGATCCCAAAAAGCCCTAAAATATACTGGGCTTGTTTTAACATTGTGGGTGTAGGGAGGCTCTGTTGCTATTTCTTGACAGTGTCAGAGATATAGAAGCCTTACTAAATAATTTTCAGGAATTCAACTGGGGTGGCAAAGCCTTGTACTATGTACAGGCAAATGCCCACCCCTTTTTTTGAGCTCCTGTGTGACTATTTGTATGTCTTCAATGAATACGTCAAATGAATCTCTTCAGAGGATAATATCATCGATGTGATGTTCTATCTGTGCTCCTGGAGAAAGCTGGATGTGGTTAAGATCTAGTGAACAAAAATTGTATGCAAAAGTAGGGCTGTGGAAGAATTCCACCAGCAGCCAGGTAACGATACAGTGTGTCCCTCTGAAGGTGAAGGCAAACTGCAGCTGTTGAAAAAGGCACTGAACAGAAGAACATATTAGTAAAACCTCTGACTGCAAAGTATTTACCAGTTGCTGATTGGGTGGGGGCCAGAGTATACACGGGGACTCTGCAAACCATCAAGTGCTGTATCACCTAAGGTCTTTATGAAAGACACAGAGAGTACATGACTATAGTTCTAGGACTACTTGCTCAAATATGAGAACAGAACCAACTTAATTCTATTTCCATGGACTTTTTCCTCATCAAGTGGGGATGATGAGGATTCCTACTACAGGTCACCTGACATTTTAATAAGCATTTGAATAGGGATAAAATTATTATATAGAGACCACATACTGACCTCTGAAAGTGGCTCTCTTTCTGGCTTTCATGCAGGGTGACAGCCGGAGAGCACACACCTATACAGCTGCTTTTGTCATTCATGGCAAGGATACACTGTGACTGTTTGGAACCCATGTGACACTCGTTGTTAATGAATTTGAATCTCACACTGCCCAAGTAAGTTTTATTTTTAAAAGAATAATTCTACCCAAGTTGCCTTATAAAAGGTAGGTGTCCTAATTTTGATTTAAAAACTAATTGAGCATTTTATGTGTGTGAAGCACTCTGCTAGTGCTTTTCAACATAGGTTCTGAACTCTTACAACTCTGAGAAGTACCGTGCCCATTTTCCAAATGAGGAAACTGAAGCTCAAAGAGTCAGGCTTTTTCTTAGCGTCACAAAGACTGTTGGTGGTGGAGACAGGATTTAAATCTAAGTCTTCTGAACAGAAGTCTATGCATCCTTCCACTAATCCATCACTGGCTTAAACTGGGGGACAGTAAGACATTTTTAAAGAACTGAACCTCAAAAAAATGGAAATCTTTATATGAAAAAGACACTACAGCTAATTAATTATTTATTGAAGAGCTATGAGGTGTAACTGTTATTGCTTTCCTAAGTCAAGATAACTGGAAAAGGAAGGGAAACACACCAGTGAGGTACTTCTGTGATGAACAAAATGTCAGTCTTGAGTTTTACCATATACTGAAATCACAGCCAAGATGAGCCACGCTGTCCATTCTGGAAGGTACTTGATAAATACCAGGGCCATGAGGGCACTGATCATAATGAGATATGCCTGCTGGAGTCGCAGAGGCCCTTTCCAGTGAATGGCAATCATTCCCACCACACCAAAATTCCAGATCAGGAGTGCAACAGTAATGTAGTCCATGGCAACATTGTAGGTTTTAAACACTTCCCTGAAAAAAATTAAACAGAGATCTAAAATTATTTATGTACAGTAATTTTCATCAAAACATTGTTTAGAAATATGGTTCCCTCAAATTAGATATTCATATCCTACCTTCATATTTTTCCCATATCTTATATCAAACTGTGCTATTTAACAGTTTTCTTTAAATTCACTTTTTCTCTCAAGTTGAGCTTACTTTAACAGAAAACTCTGTATCATTCATATAACTGGGAAACCAGTATCATAGGTCATAGCTGTAAAAGTAAATACAAAAACTAAAAAAAGGCCACATATCACTTAAAATGCCACAATGGATGGAGCGCCTGGGTGGCTCAATCGGTTAAGCCTCTACCTTTGGCTCAGGTCATGATTCCGGTCCTGGGATCAAGTCCCATGTCCAGCTCCCTGCTTGGCAGGAAGTCTACTTCTGCCTCTGTCCCTCCCCACCCCCTCACGTGTACAGGCTCTCTCTCAGATGAATAAATAAAATCTTAAAAAAAAAAAAAAAGCCACAATGGAAAGAAACCCTAGTTTAAAATATCTGAAATTAGAAAAATTAAACATCCACAATAAATTTTATAGCTAGGACATATGATGTTATTTTCATAAAATGAAATTTAGTGCAGCCATGAAAAAAAATTTATTTTATAATACTAACTAGTCTTAAACATACCAAGTACAAACTACATATGGAAACAATCATAATTTAAGAGTATTTCATCAACAAAGTACATGGCTTTAAGTGACAGTTATATAGCTCAAACAGAGTTAATTTCTGAAAAACAGAACAAATATTTTACCACTTACCCCAAGTAAATGAATGAGAAAAAGAACAGCAACAACAGAGATGAAATAATAAGCCAGGCATGAATGACCTAGAAAAGAAAGCATTTCAATATAATTAACAGATCCCATACCCTAAAGAAAGGCAAATTTCTTACTTCAAAAATAATATATTATTTCTGTATATGTTATTCTTTTCAAATGGCAGAACTCAAACTGACTTCAGGATCAGTGCATACTTATATTGGAACCTTTTTGGTACTGAACTACTCAGAATAGAAAATAGAAAATTCAGCAAGACATATATAGACCTTTGTTCCTTTAGAAATATGTGAAATTTTTAAAATAATGCATTCTAAAATAAATTCTCAACAGAGCCAACAGTCAACATTTAAACTTTAAAGAAGCAAAATTTTCAATGGAAAAATTTTGTGGTATTTCTGAAATAAACAGAAATAAACTGAATAAAATAAAATTCAATGAAACTGAAAATAAGATAGTCCATTAAGTGACTTATGTATATATACAAGTGTATTTTAAAATAGGCCTTAAGTTACATAGCCGTTTGATAAAATAATATTCAGAATCTAAAGTTTCAGTAAGCATTATAATGCTTTCTGTTTATTTTACATGGTTCATTAATAAGTAGTAATACTACAAATTCTTTGGAACACTTATAAGTCAGTCCATCCTTATTATGCAGAATTCATACAACACTATGTAAATATTACTATTACTCGTATAGCTTATGAATATGAGAGAATCAGATTTGACTTTTGTAATCTGTTACACAAGATGAACATTTTAAATGGTAATTTTACGTAATGGGTGTATTTGGGAAAATACTATACAACTCAGGGAGCCTGGGGTTTTTAAGAACAGAATGGAGAAGCACAAAAATTTGTCAAGTAATTTCCAAAACTGAAATTATTTTGAGGTGGATACACCCATTATATGCTTCAATCTTTCAATGAAGTTTACTATTCCAAATATCATCTTTTTTTTAAGATTTTATTTATTTATTTGAGAGAGAGAGAGACTATAAGCAGGGGGAGTGGCAGAGGGAGAGAGAGAAGCAAACTTCCCACTGAGCGGGGAGCCCAATGCAGGGCTCGATCCCAGGACCCCAGGATCATGACCTGAACCAAAGGTAGACGCTTAACTGACTGAGCCACCCAGGCACCCCCCAAACATCATCTCTTAACTGGAATACTATTTTGTCTTCATTAAAAAAAAAAATCTCCCACACCCACCTCCCAGATCCAGTTGTTCCAATAATCAGGCTCTAAGCTATCAAAATCTAGTTGTGATTAAAATATATGTTAATCTTCTCTTGTTTTGTTCTGATCACCCAAGGTGATCTGTAATTATTAATTCCTTTGAAAGAAAAGATTTCTTAAAAATTCTTGCTGCCTCTTTTTCTTTAAAACAACTTCATAAGATGGTACAATTTGGGAAAAGGTTAAAAGAATGCCTTTACATGGAAGTTGGTACTTTTTGGACATTCGAATATTCTAAATTGACTATATGAATACAACAAACTTAATTTCTGGTGTTCTTCCACAAAAATAAATAATAATTTATTATAAAAATGTTCAAGGGGCACCTGGGTGGCTCAGTTGGTTAAACGTCTGCCTTTGGCTCAGGTCATGATCTCAGGGTTCTGGGATCGAGTTCTGCGCCTCCCTCTTCCTCTGCCCCTCCTCCCCACTCGTGCTCTCTCGTTCTCTCAAATAAAAAAATAAAATCTTTAAACAAAAATTTTTTTCAAACACACAGCAAAGTTTAAAGAATTTTACAGCTACCATTCACATTTTGCTGTACTTGCTTTGTAGCATTTCTATACATCTCTCCATCCTTTTTATTTTTAATATATATCAAAGTAAATTAAAGACACCTGTACATTCCCCTCTCAAAATATTCAACTTTAGCCAAATATTCTAAAGGGAGCCCTTACTCTATTTTATCTGCAGAAAATCCAATAAAGCTTAAGCAGAAAGGAACCTCCCCGCGGGCATCCCACCCCATCATGCTCATAAGACTCAGCTTCAGAGATAATCCAAGTTACAAAACTAAAAAGTATATAAAATATTACAAAACAGAAAAGCTTTACAAAGTGGAAGATGTACACTGGTACTCCGTATTAAGCTCCGACTTAAAAGGCCAGAGTAAGGGGCGCCTGGGTGGCTCAGTTGTTAAGCGTCTGTCTTCGGCTCAGGTCATGATCCCAGGGTCCTGGGATGGAGCCCGATGCAAGCCCTCCATCGGGAAGCCTGCTTCTCCCTCTCCCACTCCCCCTGCTTGTGTTCCCTCTCTTGCTATCTCTCTCTCAGTCAAAAAAATAAATAAAAATCTTAAAAAAAAAAAAAAAAAGCCAGAGTAAATACTGAATACTAGAAATTCTCATCTTTCTTGAGAAATGCTCTTTACCTTGTTTTTCTCAGCGAGGGAACATGGGGATGGTGTTTATTTTAAGAAAGCACTGTTCTGAATACAAAAATAACATGTATGTGTAACACTGAGAAGATATAGAAACACTAAAGGAAGAAAACCATTCCCACTGACCAGGGACAACCAAAGTTATTATTAACATGTTTTTTCAGGCATGTTTTCTGTCTGCATGTATAAAGGCCTTTTAACAACATTATAATCAAGTAATATAGTTTAGCATTCTGCTTTTTAAAACATTTTTTTATTACAGACACATTCTCATGCCACCAAATTTTGAAAATATGATTTTTAAATGAGTAAATTATAATATTCTACATATATGGATGAACCCACAATTTCACCTTTTCTTATTTATTTAGCCTTTTTTTCCTTATTTATTTAACCTTTTCTTATTCCATATTTCTTATGGAACTTATGGTTTTCCACTTTATTCCAATTATAATTTATGCTAGGATAAAAGTCCTAGCATGCAAATATTTTTCTGCATTCATGAAAGCAAAATTATGGAATCAAAGTGTACAGACTTTTTCTAATTACTGACTATTGATATATATTGGCTAGTGACTTCACAGAAAAAAGACTGTATTAATCTTCACCAAGTCAATAGGTGAAATACGTTAATTTGTTATTTTAATATGTTTCTGTTTCTACCACTGAGGAAACATATATATACATATCTCTGTCTCTGCCTCTCTCCTGGCCATCTATATTTCCTTTGTAATTCCTCTGGCTTGGGTTTTTAAAAATTTATTAGGCTGTTCATAATTTTCTTTTTTTTTTTTTAAGATTTTATTTTTTTAAAGTAATCTCTACACCCAACGCGGGGCTCAAACTTACAACCCTGAGATCAAGAGCTGCATGCTCTAATGTTCTATAACATTCATGTTCATAATTTTCTGAATGATTTGTAAGTGCTCTTCATATTGTAAAGATATTAAATGCCCTCTGTCTGTAATAATGGTTTCTGGTCACTGATGTTATGATTTTCTGAATTATTACCTGAATTCAAAGCCTCTTCTGATGATGACTAAATAGCACTTCCCTTTTTCTAGAACATCAGATGGTAAAACAGGCTTTTTTCTCATCTTGCAAAAATCCCTAGTTCAGCTTTCCTGTGCTAAAGGCTCTGAAAGAAAAGAGCCCTGCTTCAGTACAGAACCCTGCAAGCATCTCCTCTAAACCTTGAACTGTCCAGGCCAGAAATCACATGGCTTTAGTAAGTTATACAGTTTCATTTCTAACCATGATATGTAATAATTAACTGCCTTTTCAGTTTCTACCTTCTTCAAGTTTGTTTGGTCTTTTAGCTTCTTGTGCTTCTCACAGACATTGCACAACCAACCACTGACATAACAAATCCTCCAGGTTTATTTCCAAACAGGTCCTGGCAAGTTTCTGAATATCTGACTCAAAAGCTCCTTTTAGTTTAGACTAGGAATCAAAGCAAACAACTTGTTCCTATAGAACTGGCTGTGCCTGCTAAGACTTGAACTTAACATTAAAAAACAAAACAACACGAATGAACAAATAAATGTGGAAATGTGGCTGAAAATAAACCCTTTTTAGACTGTCTAAAATGAGATGTAACTAAAAGATGCACAAAACTGGCCAAAATATATCAAGACAGGTTTGAGGTGCCATGGAGTGAAAGCACATCTACCCTGTCTCCCCTGCCGAATGCAACCGTAAAAGCTGGATAGAATGCATGCAGCCGCTAGGTGAGGACTCTGACAAGTGGACAGAGTCAGATGGGCTGCGGAATTAGAAGTGAGATTATTACGTTTTCTCCTCCAGTACTACCCTCCTCCATCAGAACTCAATGCAACCCCGAACGGGCATTAGCAAGATAGCGAGAGCTCTAGGAAAAGCCTAGTTCTGGATAAGCAACAGGAAAGAGGTCTCCTAACACCAAAAGAGAATGCAAAAATCTCAGTTTTTGGCTTTTTCCTTTCACCATTCTCTCACACCCAGCTATCAAACAATCCTGTGGGGGTGGTATTAAGGGTAGCAGGAGCCTAAAATTCAGACGGAGGGGAGGAGCTCTAGTTCCCAGAAAGTGGGGCAGATGGCACTTCCTTTATTTCTCTCTCTGTCCTACCACTTCTTGTCCCTGTCGTTTGTAAAATAAATCAGGTTTCTGGCTGGAGGAATGGAACAGGGACATCCAAAAGAACCAAAAAGTACCAGGGAGATCACAGAAAGGAAGCTCAAGAAAGCAAGCTTTTAAAACTGGTATGAACTTATGGGCCCATCCTGAAGGTGTGCAGGTGCGGATATGACCCTAAACAGGATACAGACTCCCCATAAAATGTGAAGAACGAAAGTAGCATATAATCCAGATAAGAGTCACAAAGTGAGGGGCGCCTGGGTGGCTCAGTTGGTTAAGCGTCTGCCTTTGGTTCAGGTCATAATCCCAGGGTCCTGGGATCGAGCCCCACATCGGGCTCCCTGCCCAGTGGGTAGTCCGCTTCTCTGCCCCTTTCTCCCCTTGTACACACACTCTCTCTCAAATAAATAAATATTAAAAAGAAAAGAGTCACAAAGGGAGTCCAATAAAGCAGAGAAACTAGCATGTAAACATGTATATACAGGAAAGGTAACTGTCATGAGGATATTTAAACAGGGGGAGGAGAATACTTTGCAGCACGGGTTTATATCATTTGCTCTTTGGTTTTCTGAGTATTGATGACTACCTCCCATCATCATAGACCCCTTTGTCTTCAATCTTTTCCACTTGCTAATGTCAGACTGCAGATGCTCATCACTTGAGTTAACACTTCCACCCACTCCAATGTTCAACAAGCAAGGTTAAATTGTGCATAATTTTAAAGTTCGTGAACACTGGAATGGTATTTTATCTTACGAGTAATTAACCAAATACAAATTAAGGCATTTTGTTTCGCCTATAAAAATTAGCACACGGGGGGCGCCTGGGTGGCTCAGTCGTTAAGCGTCTGCCTTCGGCTCAGGTCATGATCCCAGGGTCCTGGGATCGAGCCCCACATCGGGCTCCCTGCTCAGCGGGAAGCCTGCTTCTCCCTCTCCCACTCCCCCTGCTTGTGTTCCCTCTCTCGCTGTCTCTCTCTGTCAAATAAATAAATAAAATCTTTAAAAAAAAAAAAATTAGCACAGAATTTTAAAAATTTAGGGCTGGTAAAGGTAAGGTCAGACAGTCTCATTCACAACAAGTGTTAAGTACAAACTGATACTACCATTTTGAAAAAAGGAATTTTGCACACCATGATAATTAAAAATATGTAGATGGGGCACCTGGGTGGCTCAGTCAGTTAAGCGCCTGCCTTTGGCTCAGGTCATGATCCCAGGGTCCTGGGATTAAGCCCCATGGCAGGGTCCCTGCTTAGCGGGGAGTCTGGCTTTTCCCTCTCCCTCTGCCCCTCCCCACCATTCGTGCTCTCTCTCGCTCTCTTGCACTCTCTCTCAAATAAATAAAATAAAATTGAAAAAAATGTAGATAATTTGCCCCATAAATTCTGTGTCGAGGGTTTTACCCTAAGGAAATAATCTGAAAAATTGAAAAAGTTCCATAAAGGTATTGCATATAAAAAGCAATGAGCTTTTTAGAATAGTAAAAAAATGGAAATGACTTAAATGTCCAACATCAGGGAAATCAGGGTAAGTAAATTATAATACACTCTTGAGTCAAATGTTACATAGCCTTTAGACATATTTTCTGAGAATTTAAATATGGAAAAATGCTTATGCCAAAGTAGAAGTTAAGAAAGGACACATTTATTATACATTTTATTTTAACCATGTGAAACATATAGAGAAATAAATACTAGAAGGAAACAGAGTAGACTTCAACATTTGGAAAGTTATCATTTATTTATTTTATTTGAAAAAGACCCTAAAGTCTCATGACTTGTAATAATTTGTGATTCCTCTGAGGCATGCATATGAAGTATGTGCCAGGTGGCTAAAATTCAAGAGTGAATCCCTTAGCTAGAGGGTGAGCTAAGGGAGCAGAGGCTGGGAGGGTTGGGCCTGTGTCTTTCCTACACAATCTCCCCTGCCCTTATTTCCCAAGGAAAGAACTAGTGCTACTGCAGGAGAGACAGTGAGGGAATGGATGGCTCCCAATGTAGAAATGGGAATATAACCAGTCACCAATGAATTTAACATCAGTGTCTGCAGAAGGCTCTAGTGGTCTGCACTCAGGAAAATCTGAATTTTTTAAGTTATATTACTTTATAGGGATAATTATATCCTATAGTACTATTTGTGAATGAGGGAATTCACAAAGGTCTTAGGATATAACCTGCAATGTCCTAAGTATACTGCAAATCAAAAAGTTAAAACCATTTAGAATGTGATATGATATGACAATATTTGTTTTTCATTTATGTCTTTTTGTGTTTTTTTAAATGTTCTACAATAAGGGGGAAAAAGCTAAAAATTAAATCAGTTCTAGAATATATAGCCCTTTTCTCTACTAGACCAAGTAAGGCATGTCACAGGAAAACCCAATCACAAAAAGAACATGGTGGAAAGCAAAGCTCCATGTTTCATGCTCACCTTATAGCACCTGTATTTATACAGAACCACCAGGAGAATAGTCATGACAACAATGACGCTGATCATGATAGCAGCATTCAGAATTGAGTGCAGGGCTCTCTGCCCCACAGTCTCTGTATCTTCCGTGAATGGGGTATAGATTCTATAATAAAATACAAAAACCCAAAGTAAGTGTTAATGGATATCTCAAACCACAACCCTCTCCAACACCAGTTTTGTTTCTTTGATTCAACTGATAATGACCTTTTTCCATCTCAGCAATCTAGCCAAGAATTTTAGCTAAGAAAATTAGCTATACTCTAAAATAAGTGCTTCAAAATAAAAGGAGAGATCTAAAATATGGAGAGGTGGACTTTTGTGAGCCAGACACTAGCTCCATCTAGTGGATGCTTTATAGTGAAATAATTACTCAAGAAATGTTCTTTCTTCACAGCTTATTAGTGATTTGTTTAAAGAACTGGATTCTACCACATAAACTACCTAAGCTACAAGTACTTGTCAAAAGAAGGTGGCTTATATAATAATGGCTTACAATTACTTTTTTTTCACCTACAGGGTGACTACAACTGGAGTTGTTTTGATACAACGTCACATACCCATCTTCCCCTTGGTTTCTCATTCACATAAACACATTTATTCCAGGTTCCAGCGTTCCCAGCTACAAGACCTTATTTCTGACTCCCTGACAGTTAGGTGTGGCCATGAGACAAAGTATGGCCAATGAGTTATAAGCGGATATGTTGTGTGGAACTTCTAAGAAAGGCTTAATGTTAATTCTGCTGAGAGATGGGTCTTAGGTCCTTTTCTCCCCTGCTACTTCCTGCTTCCTGTTGTCTGAATTGAAGCCTGGGGCTCCAGTACCAATAAGGAACCTTGAATAACCTAAAGGATAGAAGCCAAAGAAAAAGGAAAGAAGGAGCCTGAGTCCTTGAGGAAATGTGAAGCTATACTACCAATCTGGACTGACCACCCTGTCCCACTCACTCTCTGGGAGAGAGATAAAATATGTATACCGTTTAAACCAGTTGTTTTGATTTCCTACAACAGGCTCAGAAAACTTTCTGTTAAGGACTAAAGAGTACAAATTTTAAGTTTTCTGGGTCATATTGTCTCTGTTGCAACCACTGAACCCTGCCACTGTAGTATGAAGGCAGCACAGACAATATACAAATGAATGAACGTGATTACGTTCCAGTAAAACTTTATTTACAAAAATAGGTGGTGGCAGGCAGATCTGCCCTGTGGACTATGGCTTGCTAACCCTGTTGTATAATATATAGCCAAAACTAACTCTAAGCTATACAGATAATATTCCCCAGTCTCTCTTGACTGCTGTCTCCAACCCCCACCCTTTATTCTTGCCTTAGCCTTTCTCCCAAAAGATTAAAAGCTTGGCTTTTAGAATGCCACACAGTTTGCTAATTCAAATTCCAAAATTCATTTAAAACTTTGAGCCCTATAGGGGCCCTACAGAGTCCCAAAGACAAAACTAGGTGAATCTGAATCAAAGCATTTTTCTTGAAGGCATAGGTCTCATACCAAAAGCACTAGAGAATCTACACAACAATCCTCCCACGAGCCTAGAGAATGCCAGCTTGCAATAATTCTTCATCTTTTCATTTAGCAACTTTTTTTTGTTGAGCATTTATTACATAACTAGCTGTATAGAAACAATGTGCCCTCATAGGCCTTACAGTATAGAAGGAAACCAGGCTTTAAATAATGTAAATAAATAATATATTTGCATATTGTGAAAAAGAACACGTTGCTATGAGAAAGAATATCGGGAAGGACCTAATTCTGTTACAAGGATCTGGGAAATTACCTTTGAGGACTTAACATTTAAGCAAAGATGAGAAGGACAACAGAATCCATCCATCAAATCTAGAAAAGGAAAGAATGTTCCAGCAGAAGAACAATGGGACCAATGGCCCTGTCCTAAATTCAGTCCTAACCAGTGACACCATACATGAAATAGAATTCTGTAGCTCTCATTTTCTCTACTTAAAGCATCAAATAATAATCCCTCATTCTGTCAACTGCTCTGGCTGTCAGAGAGGATGAACTCTCTAGCCTTTGTGCCCCTTCAAAGCAGAGGCCTCCGAGGTGATGATGACACACTACAAAGAAAAGCCAGACCGGCCTTGAGAATAATAAAACACTCATACATACAGCTGTCCATCCTTCCGGGTATAGAAGCTGACTGATTTGATGGTAGCCACGACCACCACCATACAGAGAGTCACGGGTACAAAGAGCATGATCACATGTTTGGCGCCATATTTCAATGTCAGCTCTTCATCTTCTTCTTCATCTTGTTCCACCACCTGCCGTGAGTTACCCTGGGGTCGTCCATTAGATAATGGCCCAGGGTTGCCACGTCTCCGCCTTTCGCTGGTGTGCTCATGCCGTTCTCTACTGTCATTCTAAAAGCACAAGAGAAACTTTTTTCAAGAAGTCAGACTCTCAGCAGAATCAAGGTATTCTATAAAAACAGAAAATGGAATAATTAGATCTGAGATTAAGAAGAGGCCCATCATTACTTGAGTTCTAAAAACTCGAGGCAAGAAAGAATCAATTCACAAGAGGTGTGCAATTTAAAAGTCTAGATGAGGGGCGCCTGGGTGGCTCAGTAGGTTAAGCGTCTGCCTTCGGCTCAGGTCATGATGCCAGGGTCCTGGGATCGAGTCCTGCATGGGGCTCCCTGCTCAGCGGGGAGTCTGCTTCTTCCTCTGCCTGCCGCTCCCCCTCTTGTGCTCTCTCTCTCTGACAAATAAATAAAAATCTTTTTTAAATGAATGAATGAATGAATGAATGTCTATCTAGATGATCTGCCACTGTTCGGTGAAGGAACCCAGGTCCTCCCTCTCACCTAGCTCTTGGTTTACCTCATTCTCCTCTTCCATTCTCAACCTAGTACAATTGTACTCATCCTCTGAGGTTTGGCTTAAAAACTGATACCTGCATGAAACCTTATTTGTTACAGCTGCAAGCATAGTAATCTCAGCTTTTTCACAATTATGAACTGCTTTCTACCTGTGATTTCATACCAGTTATACAAGAAACTATCTCACTTTCATAATTTTTTTAAACTAGGCTCTACATCCAATGGGGGGCTTGAACTCACGACCCTGAGATCAAGAGTCACATGCTCCACCAACTGAGTCAGCCAGGTGCCCCCCACCTTCATTATTAGTAAGACTTAAAATCCTTCTAGTGATATACAAGGGATCTATTATTTCTTACAATTGCATGTAAATCTACAACTATTTCAAAAATTATTTAAAAGATTTTTAAAAATCTTTACAGAGAGAAATTAGGCCTTAAACAATTCTGATGCCCCTCCAGCCAGAGGCATCCCCACCTTGCCCTGTATAGAGTGAGGGAACAATAAATATTTGACAAATGACGGAATGAAACTAGCACCTTTCTTAGATTCTACTTTCCCCAGTCTCTTAATCCAAACACCACTTCCATCCTTATCCTGGGTTTACCCTTTCTTACCCTTCAAGTTCAACTTCCTTTTTGGTATCACTGTTCATATCTAAAACTCAACTTTTTGTAAAGGAGAGAGTGAATCTCAAGAGCATTAATAACAATAATACAAACGACAGATAACAGCAGGAAAAGAACAGCACTCTTCCTCCTAGATAAGTATAGGAGAGGAAAGCAGACTGATAGTCATTGTTGCTGGTAAAATGTATCAGCTTGGTTCAGAACAGGTTCTCTTAGGAAGATCATGTGAGAACATGCCACTCTTTTACCTCATTTTTGACTACAGAGTATAACTACTGCTGTTATTCATTAAAAATACATTACACTCTTAATAATAGCTTAAAATTATTATAATGTACTGGAGATTGTGATACGTGCTTTACATTAAATGCTCACAGCCACCCCTTCATCACCACTTTGTAGGTGGGGAAAGGTCACAGCTAGGAAGCATTACAGCAAGGGCTTGAACCCAGGCATGCCAACTACAGAAATCAAGCTCTTAACCACCTCTCAGTGTGCTGTTCACAAGACAACATGGGAACTCTGCAGACTCAGTGTGGGCTGAGTTCTCTTTTACTTTACTTTGAATATATTCATCCCATAAATAATTATCAAAATTCTATATTCTAGGTACTTTGCTATGGCAATACTGAAATTAAAAAGATCTAGATGCTGTCCTTAAGAAGATTGTAAGTTAGCTTTAAAACAGGATAAATATTATATCAGAGACATGAATAAAGTGCTGCAGGACTGATCATTCTGTGTGGTCCAGAAAGGCAGCATAAAGATACGATTCCTGAGAAAAGTGAGTGGAAGGTGAAAGGGCTCCAAGCAGAGACGTGACAATGGTGCAGAGGTGTGAAATTGAAAAGCAAGGCCTATGCAGAAAACCAGTGAATACTCCTGAGCTGGCTGGGGAACACGGTCTGTCAGGGCTGGGAGCAGGAAAAGGTTAGGAACAGGTTGTAAAAAAATCTCATTTGCCATGCCCGAGGACTTTAGACTTTGTCCTGTAGGCAATAAAAAGTCATAAAAATTGTTAAGGTTGAGGTAGTGACATTCGATTACGTTTCATTTTAAAGAAACCTGACTAAGTGGCGATGAAAACAAGGAGATGTACAAGAAAGATATTTCAGAAGCAGAACTGACAGGGCTTTGTGGCAAATTACATGTGAATGGTCAGGAAGGAGTCAAGGACCATCTTGAGGTTTCTGGCATAAGGGACTGGGAAGGTGAAGATGGCACTGACTGAGCAGGGAATACAAGAAGATGAGCGGGCTGGAGGAGAGGAGAGCTATTTTAGTTAGGGAGATAGGTGAATGTGAGGTACCTGCAATCAGGCAGCAAAGTCCAAGGGTACTGTTGGGGGAGTCATTAGTTTCTATAGTTATGGAAATGGATGAAATCTCAGGGAGAGAGTATAGATGGAAAGCAGAACAGTATGGACTTGGTCATTATATAATGCAACAACTGTGGAAAGAAAAACAGAGTGGGATGATGACCAAGGAGAGAAGTGCATAACCCCTAAGCTTCAGCAGCAGGTGATAGGAGAAAAACCAGCCAAAGAGATTAAGAGAAAAATAGGGGAGAGGGAAGAAATCCCAGAACAGTACATCACAGCAGCAAAAGGAGTACATTTCAGAGGTGTCATCAACAGTCAGGCAGTACGAGAGCTGAAAAGCCACTGAATTTAGCAGGGGGACGTTGGCCAAAGTTTTTACAAAAGTAACAGTTAAGAGGGAAATGAGATCGGGGTGCCTGGGTGGCTCAGTCGTTAAGCGTCTGCCTTCGGCTCAGGTCATGATCCCAGGGTCCTGGGATGGAGCCCCGCATCGGGCTCCCTGCTCCGCGGGAAGCCTGCTTCTCCCTCTCCCACTCCCCCTGCTTGTGTTCCCTCTCTCGCTGTGTCTCTCTCTGTCAAATAAATAAAAAAATAAAAAAAAAAATCTTAAAAAAAAGAAAAAGAGGGAAATGAGATCATAAATCATAATGAACTAGGGAATGAATGGAAACTGAGAAGTTAAAGGCAATCATTCTTTGAAGCAAAAAAATAAAAGATGTGACAACAGAAGGGATTCACATTTGAAAACATTTTTAGGGATGTTAGACTTGAGCATACTCATCAGGTCAAAGCACAGAGTTAGGACTAGCAGAAGAGATTGAGGATACAAGAATGGGAGATGATAACTCATGGAACAGGGTAGGGGATAAGTGGAGGGGAACAGAAGAAGAGAGAAGAGTTGGCTTTACAAAGGAATTGGTGCCCTTCATCTCAGTCTGGAGATTAGGAATTAACTCTTTGACCTCATACAGAAAATACTTACGAAGACTTAAACCCTATGAGGAACGGAAAGGAAACTATTCCAAAGTACAAAAGGTAGAAATATATACACCACTCAGTAAGAAAGGTAATTTTTGTTGAACACAAGTCATTGGAGTGACCAAAGTCCAGTAGGAAGGCAATGTAGGCTCTGGAGGACAGGGACACAGTGTGACAGATAGCTGAAAAGCAGAGAGTTGAGGAAATTCATACTTCTATTTTCTTTGGAGGAGGTGACTAAGTCATATGCTAAGAATGTTTTGTTTGTAACTAATGTTCAGCAATACAATTATGACCAACTTAATGGGCTGATTACTGTGCAATATAAACCAAAACACAAATAATAATAGCTCTCTTTGTATGTTATTTGATAATTTACAAAGCACGCTCACATTATTTCATTTATTCTTTGTATTTATTGAGAGGTTTTGGTAGATTAAGATTAAAACAATTTGTCCAAAATCTCAAGGCCAGAAAACAGTAGACACAGGAATCAAATTCAAGTCTCTTGCTTCAAAATCTGTGTTCTTTGTAGGGCAGCACAGCTGTCCTATTAGGGCTACATGAACAGTTTAATTGGGTAAGTCTAACACAAAAGAAGCAATATGTTCATTCATAGTGCTCAACTGGATGTTCCGGTTTATAATGAACATTAGCCAACCCCACCCGGCCCCACCCTTGAAGCTGATATGGGATGCTAGAGCACTGTTTACTGCAACCTTTCTCTTTACAGTACTTTGGATACTATTTTTAAAATTGACTATATGTTTCAATTTCTTTAAAATACAATTTATTTGAACAGGTAAAATTTTCACATGATTCTAAAGTCAAAGAATATAATAAGGAGTAACATAAAAAAAATCTTCCACCTAACTATTTAGTTGTCTAATACCCCAGGTTACCACTGTCATTATGCTCTGCAGTTTCTTGATGTATATACAAGCAAATACAAATATATATTCTCATTTCCCCTTTTTACACAAATGGTAGTACAATAAATGTACTTTCTCTGCTTAACTATGTCTGTTAGAGATTTTTTTACACATCAGTACGTAAAGTACATCCTTATTCTTTGAAAAGCAACTTTTTATTTTTTTAAATTTATTTTTTAAGATTTTTATTTATTTATTTGACAGAGAGAGAGAGCGAGAGCGAGCGAGCACAAGCAGGGGGAGCGGCAGGCAGAGGGAGAAGCAAGCTCCCCGCCGAGCAAGGAGCCTGATGCGGGACTCGATCCCAGGACCCTGGGATCATGACCTGAGCTGAAAGCAGAAGCTCAATGACTGAGCCACCCAGGTGCCCCCCCCAAAAAACTTTTTAAACCAGCTACATAACCAGTATATGAATGTATCATAATCTATTAGGCCAATCCCCTAAAGATAGACATTTAACTTGCTTCCAGCTTTTTTCTTTTTTTCTTAAATTCAATTCAATTCAATTTAGTTAACATATACTGTATTATTAGTTTCAGGGATAGAATTTAGTGATCAGTTACATATCACACCCAGTGCTTATTACATCAAGTACCCTCCTTAATGCCCATCACCCAATTATCCCATCCCCCTATCCACCTCCCCTCCAGCAACCCTGTCTGTTTCCCTGAGTTAAGCATCTCTTATGGTTTGCCTCCCTCTCTATTTTCATCTTATTTTTCCTTCCCTTTCCCTATGATCACCTGTTTCTTAAATTCCATGAGTGAAATCATATGGTATTTGTCTTTCTGTGACTGACTTATTTCATTTAGCGTAATGCCCTCTAGCTCCATCCATGTCATTGCAAATGGCAAATTTCATTTTTTGATGGCTAATATTCCATTATATATGTGTACACACACACACACACACACACACACACACACACACACACACACCCCACATCTTCCTTATCCATTCATCTGATCTATCAATGGACATCTGGGTCTTTCCATATTTAAGCTATTGTGGACATTGCTGCTATAAACATGCTTCCAACTTTTTGTCATTTACAAACACGGCTGCAATGAATGCCCCCTATAAGTTATTTCACATGTGCAAAGCATATCTGTAGGGTAAGTTTCCTGAAGTGAAACTACTGAGTCAAAGTATATACGCATTTAAAATCCTGGTACGCATTTAAAATGCCTGGGTGGCTCAGTCGTTAAGTGTCTGCCTTCAGCTCAGGTCATGGTCCCAGGGTCCTGGGACAGAGCCCCACATCGGGCTCCCCACTTGGCAGGAAGCCTGCTTCCTCCTCCCCCACTCCCTCTGCTTGTGTTCCCTCTCTCGCTGTGTCTCTGTCAAATAAATAAAATCTTTAAAAAATAAAAATTAAAAAAATAAAATAAAATAAAATCCTGATATGTGTTGCCAAATCACCCTCCGTATGGGTTGTACCAGTTTAAAGATCAGCAATATAGGAGAGTTCCTATTTCAACAAGCCCTTATCAACAAAGTAAGCTATGAAATGCTTGGATTTTTACCTATCTGATAGGTTAAATATGCGAACACGGTGTAATTTTTTATTATTAGAAAAGATGAGCATTTTTTCATGGATTGGAAGAACAAATATTGTGAAGATGTCAATGCTACCTAGAGCAATCTACACATTCAATGCAATCCCCATCAAAATACCATCAACTTTTTTCACAGAGCTGGAACAAATAATCCTAAAATTTGTATGGAACCAGAAAAGACCCCGAATAGCCAGAGGAATGTTGAAAAAGAAAAGCAAAGCTGGCGGCATCACAACTCCAGACTTCCAGCTCTATTACAAAGCTGTCATCGTCAAGACAGTATGGTACTGGCACAAAAACAGACACATAGATCAATGGAACAGAATACAGAACCCAGAAATGGACCCTCAACTCTATGGTCAACTAATCTTTGACAAAGCAGGAAAGAATGTCCAATGGAAAAAAGACAGTCTCTTCAAGAAATGGTGTTGGGAAAATTGGACAGCCACATGCAGAAGAATGAAACTGGACCATTTCCTTACACCACACACAAAAATAGACTCCAAATGGTTGAAAGACCTCAATGTGAGACAGGAGCCCATCAAAATCCTAAAGGAGAACACAGGCAGCAACCTCTTCGACCTCAGCCGCAGCAACTTCTTCCTAGAAACATCGCCAAAGGCAAGGGAAGCAAGGGCAAAAATGAACTATTGGGACTTCATCAAGATAAAAAGCTTTTGCACAGCAAAAGAAACAGTCAACAAAACCAAAAGGCAACCGACAGAATGGGAGAAGATATTTGCAAATGACATATCAGATAAAGGGCTAGTATCCAAAATCTATAAGGAACTTATCAAACTCAACACCCAAAGAAGAAAGAATCCAATCAAGAAATGGCAGAAGACATGAACAGACATTTTTCCAAAGAAGACATCCAAATGGCCAACAGACACATGAAAAAGTGCTCAACATCGCTCGGCATCAGGGAAATCCAATTAAAACCTCAATGAGATACCACCTCACACCAGTCAGAATGGCTAAAATTAACAAGTCAGGAAATGACGGGGATGCGGAGAAAGGGGAACCCTCCTACACTGTTGGTGGGAATGCAAGCTGGTGCAGCCACTCTGGAAAACAGTATGGAAGTTCCTCAAAAAGTTGAAAATAGAGCTACCATACGATCTAGCAATTGCACTACTGGGTGTTTACCCCAAAGATACAAATGTAGGGATCCGAAGGGGTACGTGCACCCCGATGTTTATAGCAGCAACGTCCACAATAGCCAAACTGTGGAAAGAGCCAAGATGTCCATCGACAGATGAATGGATAAAGAAGATGTGGTATATATATACAATGGAATATTATGCAGCCATCAAAAGGAATGAGATCTTGCCATTTGCAACGACGTGGATGGAACTGGAGGGTGTTATGCTGAGCGAAATAAGTCAATCACCCTGTAACAGGGTGATGTGATTTAAAAAAAAAAAACGTGGGATGGAACTACTTTTAGATAGTGTGGCCAGAGAATATCTTTCTGAGGAAGTGACATTTGAGCTGAGACCTAAAGGATGAAAAGATGTGAAAGGCCTATTGTGTAGTAAGGAATTAACTCAGTAGGTCAGGGGTGTCTAAACCCTGCACATGCCAAAGAAAGATCTGGCCTGGTTCCTGGGAGATAATCTCTAAGCCCTTGGAATATCCTGCCTGTTAAGAGTGTTTTTATTTACATGAGGCTTTGGGCCACATTGCTAACAATGTGATCTATGGTGAAGGTCTTGAGCCACAAAGTATCTGCTTGACTTTGGGAGGGGCTAGAGAACTATGGTCAGTCATGTCTGTCTACAGGAGCAGCCCCCAATAAAACTCCTGGACACCAAAGCTCAAGTAAGCTTCCTGGTCAGCAAAATTCTGTGCATGTTTCTGGGAGAATTGAGCACTGTTGCTAGGACTCTCTAGGAGAAAAAAACTGGAAGCTCATGCCCGGTATCTCTTGGACTCTGCCCTACAATGTGTTTATCTGCTAATTTTAATTTGTATTCTTTCTCTGTAATAAACTATAGCCAGTGAGCATAACAGCTTTTCTGAGTTCTTCTAGCTATTCACTGAACATGAGCATGATCCTGGGGAGCCCCAAACATACTTGTACACTGAAAAGTACAAAATATTTGCTAAGAGAAATTAAAGAACAAAAGCAGAAATAGACAAATGAGACTATATCAAACTTTAAAACTTCTCTGTATCAAAGAAACAATCAACAGAATAAAAAGGAAACCACAGAATGGGAGAAAATATTTGCAAATCATGTACCTGATAAGGGGTAAATATCCAGATTATATAAAGAACTCCTACAACTCAACAACAACAACAACAAAAATAAATAATCTGATTTTATTTTTTATTTTTTTTAAAAGATTTTATTTATTTATTTAACAGAGAGAGCAAAAGAGCACAAGCAGGGGGAGCAGCAGAGGGAAAGGGAGAAGCAGGCTCCCTGCTGAGCAGGGAGCCCAATGTGGGGCTCTATCCCAGGGTCCTGGGTTCACGACCTGAACCTGAGCCGAAGGCAGATGCTTAACCAACTGAGCCACCCAGGTGCTTGAAATAATCTGATTTTAAAATGGGCAAAGGACTTGAATAGACATTTCTCCAAAGGACATATACAAAAGGCCAATAAGCATATGAAAAGATGTTCAAGATTACTAATAATTAGAGAAATGCAAATCAAAACAACGAGATACCATCTTACACCCATTACGATGGCTACTATCAAAAAAATAACAAGGATTAGCAAGGATGCAGAGAAATTGAAACCCTTGTGCACCACTGGTGGGAATGTAAAATGGCATGGCTATTACAGACAAAAGATTAAAAACAGAATTATCATATGATCCAGCAACCCTACTTCTGGGCATATATCCAAAAGAATTAAAAGCAGTATCTCAAGAGATATTTATATTTGCACATCCATGGTCACTGCAGCAGTATTCACAAGAGCCAAGATAGAAGCACCTCAAATGTCCATCAACAGACAAAGAAAATGTGGTGCATATGTACAATGGAATATTATTCAGCCTTAAAAGAGAAGAAAATCTTGTCACATGCTAAAACATAGAGGAAAGTCTGAGGACATTATACTAAATGAAATAAGTCACAAAAAGACAAATGTTGCATGATTCTACTTATTGAAGTATCTAAAGCAGTCCATCTCAAAAAAACAGGAAGCGTAATTGGGACTGCCAGGGACTGCAGGGAGGGGGAAATGAGTTGTTCTTCAATGGGTATAGAGTTTCAGTTTCGCAAGTTGAAAAAGTTCTAGAGATCTGTTGCACTACAATGCAAGTACAGTCAACATTACTGAAATGTACACTTAAAAGTTAGATATATACCTAATCCATTGGATCATATTCTACTCTTATTTACTCAAAATAAACAAAAGCATATGTCCATTCAATTATTTGTACATGAATGTCCATAACAGCCTTATTGATAACAACCCCAAACTGGAAACACAAATATCCATCAACAAGTAAATGGATAAAAAACTGTGGTATATCCATATAATGGAATACAACTCAGAAGTAAAAAAAGAATAAACAATAGATACATGCTATGCCACTGATGAATCTCAAAATAATTATACTGAATGAAAGAAGCCAAGCAAAAGAGTATGAACTGTATGATCTCATTTGTACAAATGTCTAGGAAATGAAAACTAGAGTATAGTGACAAAAACTTGATCAGTAGTTGCCTGGGGATGAATAGCTGGGAAGAACCGAAAGGGGCAGACGGCAAAGGAACATGAGGAAACTTTTGGGGGTGATTAAGTTCATTACCTTGACTGTGGTGGCGGTTTCAAGGGTATATACACAAATATCAAAACTTATCAAATAGTATACTTTAAATATGGGTACTTTACTATATGTCAATTACACCTCAACAACAACAAAAAATAAAGGGTCTTTCTCAAAAGGGGTGTGTAGGTGCTTTGAAACTGTTAAAAAAGGAGGATGACACTAGGGCACTTGGGTGGCTCAGTCAGTTAAGCATCTGCCTTTGGCTCAGGTCATGATCCCAGGCTCCTGAAATCGAATCCCACATGGAGCTCCTTGCTCAGTGGCGTACATACGCTCTTTCTCAAATAAATAAATAAAATGTTAAAAAAAAAAAAAAAAAAGAGGATGACACTAGAACTACTAAGAGATTTCCAAAATGAAAAATCCTGGCAGCTAAATATTAGGATGATGACTTAGCATTATTTTTAAGGCTAATTAAAAAAAAAACTTATTATGGAAAAAGTTAAGACAAATACTGTCAGAAGTGTAAAATGAAGTCCCACGTGCACTTTACTCAGCTTCAATCACTACCAACTCATGGCTAATCTTATTCCATCTATTTTCTCATACAACTCACCCGTCTAGTATTGAGACAAATTCATATATATCATTTCCTTCGTAAACACTTTAGCATATACCTCTAAAAGATTAAGAACATAAAGGCCTTCTGTGTGTGTAGCTTGGTAGGTCATTTCTAGCTTTAAAAAAAAAAAGACAGACTTTACTTTTTATAGCAGTTTTAGGTTCACAGTAAAACTGAGCAGAAAATACAGATTTCACATATACTCTTGCCCCGTGACAGCCTCCACCAACTACCCTACCCCCGCCCCACTGCCATCAACATCCTATACCAGAGTGGTACATTTCTAATCAATGAATCTACATTAACATGTCATTATCACCCAAAGTCCATAGTTTACATTAGGGTTCACTCTTGATGTTACACATTCCATGGGTTTTTAAAAATGTGTAACATGCATCCATCATAGTACCATATAGAATATTTCTACTGTCCTAAAAATCCTCTGTATTCTGCCTATTTATATCTCTCTCCCCACTACAACTCTGGGCAACCACTGATCTTTTTACTGCCTCCATAGTTTTGCCTTTAAAAGCTATTTTTAAGGTTCAGAAAAACAAGTGCTGTAGCCATTATAAATGATTTCATTTCAGTGGCAGAAGGAAGGATTACTCACTATATAAATGTTGTAAGTGTCACAGAGGGTGGAGTCCCATGGGAAGTGGTTAAGTATGTGGGAAGTGAGTTCCTATGAAGCCAGATTCCCCAGGACTCCTACACCATTAAGTGAGAGGCTTCGTTTTAATTCTTTCTCCCTTGTTCTTACTTCAAAACATGATGCAAGTACAAGTCCAGTCACCAAAGGCATGTGGACCCTCAAGCAAGGGACAGTATTTCTCAAGCAGCAAAAATTGTGGAGGTATTTTTAATACAATGTAGTGCCTGTTGTCTTTTTTAAACCTTGTTTTCTGCCTGCCTTTTTTTTTTTTTAAGTTTTATTTTTGTAATTAAAAGCATGTACTATAAGCAGGGGTGCCTGCGTGGCTCAGCTGGTTAAGCGTCTGCCTTCAGCTCAGGTCATGACCCCAGGGTCCTAGGATCAAGCCCGGAGTAGGAGTAGGGCTTCCTGCTCAGTGGGAAGTCTGCTTCTCCCTCTCCCTCTGACCCTCCCCCTGCTCATGCTCTCTCTCTCTCAAATAAATAAAATCTTAAAAAAAAAAAGACTATAAACAAAAGTTTATAAACATTTTTTAGAAGTTTTAAAAAGTGTTACAAACTTTTGTTTTTAACACAGAAAGTGTCCCCCCAATCTTTGCCCCACAATATGAACATGGTGAGCAATCTTAAGTACTTTTAGATTTTTTAATTTAAAAAAAATTTTTTTTAAGATTTTATTTCTTTTTTGACAGAGACACAGCGAGAGAGGGAACACAAGCAGGGGGAGTGGGAGAGGGAGAAGCAGGGCCTCCTGCCGAGCAGGGAGCCCAATGTGGGACTCGATCCCAGGATCCTGGGATCATGACCTGAGCTGAAGACAGACGCTTAACGACTGAGCCACCCAGATGCCCTTAATTTTAAGTAAGCTCTACACCCATCATGGGGCTTGAACTCACAACACGGAGATCAACAACAGTCACATGCTCTATTGACAGAGCCAGGCAGGTGCCCCATACTTCTAGATTTTTTTAAAGCCATGTTCTGTAATTTGCTTTTGTCACTTAATAATATATCAGATACCTTCTACGCCAGTATATTAAACCTCAATCTTAACTATTATAATAGTAGCATGGTAATGACACTTATGATAATAATTGCTAAGATTTATTGACCACATACATGCAGGACACTATGCTAAGTACTTCAGGTGAGTAATAAACTTTGAGTTTCTTTTTTTTTTTTTTTTTTTTTTAAAGATTTTATTTATTTATTTGAGAGAGAGAGAGAGAATGAGAGAGAGAGAGCATGAGGAGAGGAGGGTCAGAGGGAGAAGCAGACTCCCCGCCGAGCAGGGAGCCTGATGTGGGACCCGATCCCGGGACTCCAGGATCATCACCTGAGCTGAAGGCAGTCGCTTAACCAACTGAGCCACCCAGGCGCCCCGAGTTTCTTAATATTATAAACTTCATTTAACATAGAAAGAAACTGAAGCTTCAAGGCCAGCAAATTTGCAAAATATCACAGAGCTAAGAAGGTCTAGAGCAGGGATTCTAATTCAGACAGTTTAGTCATCCTACTATTAACCATTATCTTATAGTACTGACTGGATAAACCATAAGTAAGACAAGATTGAAATTATCTTAAAATTCTCATTGTCACACATAACGTTTCATCAGATATGTTTGTCTACATTTCTTGGCACTCTTGTAATATTTTTATAGGATAAATTTTAAAAGTGGAAATCTTAAGTCAAAAGGTATATGCATTTTTAGATTTAATTGTCAAATTATGTCCAAAAGGCCTGTGTCTTTGCAGATTTAATTGACAACCTGCCTCCAAATAAACACAAATTAAACTCCCATGAGCAGCACATGAGAATGCCTATTTCCCTGTACCTTTAGTAGCACTGGGTTTCTTTCTCATTTTTTTTCAAGACTTTAATTAACAATTTAAGTAATCTCTACACCCAACATGAGGCTTGAACTTAAACCGGGAGATCCAGAGTCACATGTTCTACTGACTGAGCCAGATGCAATGGGTTTCAATCCTTGCTCACTGATAGGTAAAAAGTTTTCATTTCTAAGTTTTGTATTATTAGGAGGTTGATCAACTAGTCTTTTCATGTATTTATTGACATTTATATTTCTTCTTCCTCCTTATATATTGCTCATATCCTTTGGCAATGCTGATACTGAGTTGTTTATGTTCCTTTTGACTTCATAAGAATTCTTTGTATAGGGGCGCCTGGGTGGCTCAGTCGTTAAGCGTCTGCCTTCAGCTCAGGTCATGATCCCAGGGTCCTGGGATCAAGCCCCACATCGGGCTCCCGGCTCAGTTGGAAGCCTGCTTCTCCCTCTCCCACTCCCCCTACTTGTGTTCCCTCTCTCGCGATCTCTGTCAAAGAAATAAATAAAATCTAAAAAAAAAAAAAATTAAAAAAAAACCTAAATACTCATCTTTAAAAAAACAAAGAATTCTTTGTATATTAAGATTTACCTGTTATTATGCATTATAAGTCTTTGACAGTTTTTTTATTTTATTCATGGCAGTTATTGCCACACTTAAGTTTATAATTTTATATTGCTAAATATTAATGTAAATGATTTTGTGAGGAAAACAACTTATTCTTACTACACCTCAAAATCTAATGTTTTTCAACATACATACATATTTATAGTTACAATGAATGTTCACAAATATTGTGTCCTGCCTTTTTTATCTAATATTATTTCATGTATGCATTTCCATGTAATAACAATCATCATGCCTAAAAATTACAGTGCATTTCAGTATGCTGATGTGCTTATAGTCTGCAAACTATTTCCTTACTTAAAATGAGTATTTATTTATAACAAAAAGTAACAATCCTATAAGACCTTATGGAGACTGTTTGGATTTCTATAATTAGAAATGTGAAGCTCCTGAGCCTGCAGTATAAGAAAAACTAGAAGAGTAGCTTAACTAAAGAACTGGCAAGTTATGTGGAACACTTGAAAATATTTATTAATCATAGGCAACATGTTTCCAACACACACACAGAATTCCATCCAGCATCTGGCCAAGCTTCATGATTCCCTGAAGTCAGAGCTTTAACCATTACTTAACATCAAGAAAGGCTGTCATTTCCCTAAACAGTTGAAATAACTGGTTAAAGATAGCATTTAATATTTATGAGGCGGTTGTGTTAGGCTTGAAACTAGAGGGGTTTTTTTTGTTGTTTTTTTAACAAACTCTTAAGATCTGTGCCAAAGATTTCTGACTACTCTCATGCAGAAGCAAGCATGTTCCTCTGGAGGTCATCAAGACAATTTTCTTTCTCCTTACTTCATTTTTTTTTTTTTTTTTTTTTAAAGATTTTATTTATTTATTTGACAGAGAGAGACAGCGAGAACAGGAACACAAGCAGGGGGAGTGGGAGAGGGAGAAGCGGGCTTCCTGCCGAGCAGGGAGCCCGATGTGGGACTCAATCCCAGGACCCTGGGATCATGACCTGAGCTGAAGGCAGACGCTTAACGACTGAGCCACCCAGGCGCCCCTCTCCTTACTTCATTTTGACATAACTGGGAGAACAGATTCATTACTATAAACACTATAATAACACTGTCAAAGGCTTATTGGGCCCTATTCAGTTGAATTTAGATCACCCCTTTCATTTATTTTCTCAAGGACCCAAGTACTTAAACAATAAATAGCTTATAGGTCTGTCTGCTATTTAATTTTATATAGAATTTCTCACGCTTAAAAAAAGTGACCCACCATCATTTTAGTTCTGCCAATCTATGATTTGCTAACAACTTAATAAAGTTCTTTGCATTTAATGTTTTGAATTCAAAAAAAGAAAAAAGGGCGCCTGGGTGGCTCAGTCGTTAAGCGTCTGCCTTCGGCTCAGGTCATGATCCCAGAGTCCTGGGATCGAGTCCCACATCGGGCTCCCTGCTCAGCAGGAAGCCTGCTTCTCCCTCTCCCATTCCCCCGCTTGTGTTCCTGCTCTCGCTCTCTCTGTCAAATAAATAAATAAAATCTTTAAAAACAAACAAACAAAAAAAAACAAAAAAGGAAAATGCAGCTAACCTTCTAAAGACTAAACATATGGGGTTTTTTTGTTGGTTTTTTTTTTTTCTTTTCTTTTTTTTCTTTAAGTAGGCTCCATGCCCAGCATGGAGCCCAGTACAGGGCTCAAACGCATGACCCTGAGATCCAAGACCTGAGCTGGGATCAAGAGTCAGAGACTTAACCGACTGAGCCACCCAGACACTCCAAGACTAAACATACTTTAATGTACATTTAGCAGCTGAAGGTAGCAGACTTATGTAAGTGTTCTTTAGCAATTGCTTTATATAGAGAATCATTATTGATCTCTCAATGGATTACTATTTTAAGGATTCTTTTTTAGTTACAAATGACTGATTTTTTTTTCTACTGTAAATCAAAAAGGCTGTTGACAATTTCTTTAAGGTCTAGAAAATTTGGGTCAGAATAAACTAATGAATAAAAATACTAAATATTCAATTTTTAAATCTAATCATTTTTCTCTGATGTCACTTTCCCTTTATTTCTTCATCCAATATATTGGTTCCTAAACCCTAGACCAAAAGTACCAACAAGATCTGAGAAGGGGGGGCAGGGCGCCTGGATGGCTCAGTTGTTAAGCTTCTGCTTTTGGCTCACATCATGATCCTGCTCAGCGGGAAGCCTGCTTCTCCCTCTCCCACTCCCCCTGCTTGTGTTCCCTCTCTTGCTGTGTCTCCTCTGTCAAATAAATAAATAAAATCTTAAAAAAGAAAAAAAAAGATCTAGGAATGGGTCAGAAACACAAATTCTGTGGCCCCATCTCAGACTTACAGAATCAGTAACTTTGGGTTTGGGGCCCAGAGAATTTTTATTAACAGTTCATTCAGGGGATTCCAATGTACAAGAAGGTTTGAAAAATCACTGCTCTAATACACATTTAAAAAGGGTTAATAAACAATATAAACAAATCAGACTTACTTAAAAAAAAGATCCACTTGTGTCTCAGAAAAGTAAGGTGTTCGCTAATCCACATAAAAGATGTAAGTCTAGGGGCACCTGGGTGGCTCAGTCGTTAAGCGTCTGCCTTCGGCTCAGGTCATGATCCCAGAGTCCTGGGATCGAGCCCCGCATCAGGCTCCCTGCTCGGCGGGAAGCCTGCTTCTCCCTCTCCCACTTCCCCTGCTTGTGTTCCCTCTCTCACTGTCTCTCTCGGTCAAATAAATAAATAAAATCTTAAAAAAAAAAAAAAAAAGATGTAAGTCTACACCAAGTCAAAATATGAATTTTTACTATTCTGAAGTTTATATTTTCAGTTTCCTCTAGTTTTAGTATATCCCTCTATCATATCAGCTGAAATGGAGGCTGACTTCTGGCAAAGAATAATGATAAGTCAAGGGAAAAGAGCTCTACCTATCAAAATTTTGCACGAGAAAAATAAAACTGTACAAACTATTTTAATAGGTACAGTAAAAGTAAACCTAAGGATTATGATGGATCACAAACTATAGAAAAAGGCCCAGATAATGTTCTTGTTAGAGCTACTTTAATATCCAACCTACACAATACGTTTAGGAAACCAAGAACTTCAAGTATTTCACAACTTGTAAGCTTTGGCCTTTGTCAGAAATAGCTGAGTCATTAGTTTACCTTCTAGTCTCCCGTCCCTACAGACAAAGCCAGCTAATAGCACAAACAAACATGAAGTCCATGCTAGCTTCTAGTTTGAGGTGATGAGTAAACTAATGGAAAGAAGTAAAATTTCTGATTGAATGCCATCTCTAAGGAAGCAGGGACACTTTGTTGAGGGAAAAAGAATAAAATGAATTCTTGACTTAGTTCCTGTGACATACTGAACTATTGTTTGATAGCCGTTCTACATGAAAACTGGAACTATGCCCCAGAGTGAGAGCAGCGCAGATATAACATGGCGGCAAGAGCCGTGATGTGAGATGATGTGACATAAGATGGCTAAGGGAAGTGTGTCCAGAGAACTCGAAGCCCAGAGAACCCTCTCACACAAAAGCTGAAGTCCTTAAGCAACTAGTAAGACTCACTTCATATTTTTATTCACAGATACAAAACTTAAAAATGTTCTTGCTGGGGGGGTGAGGGGATGGGTTAGCCTGGTGATGGGTATTAAAGAGGGCACGTACTGCATGGAGCACTGGTGTTCTACGCAAACAATGAATCATGGAACACTACATCAAAAACTAATGATGTAATGTATGGTGATTAACATAACATAATAAAAAAAAATGTTCTTGCTAATGTGAGAAGAACCTGGGAGACTTGTATGGAACTGGTTTAAAGATACTGGGTGATCAATAAACTCCAAAGTCAGCTCAGAAACATGAACAAAGTTCTGCCTTTAGGGATTTTACAACCTAGATGGGGTCAACAAGCATGAAATAGTAAAAACTTCTAAAAAGTAAAAAGGTGAGAACAATGCAACTCCTCTCATCTGTTATCAGTAGGAATTAAGATGTTTTATATGGGTTAGTTTTGTAAGTAATCAAAGCTTAAAAGTTAAGTCCAAAAACTTTTATTATTGTTGATGAAAATTTTCTAAAATGCATTGTAAACATTTAAGTCTTTTAAACTGGAGAATGACAAACATACCTTGAGGGCATAATATAAACTCCAATGATCAATACAGGCCCTTTCAAAGACCCCAAGCTATCCTGCTTTTTTGGTTTCTTTTACGTAGGTTGCTCTAATTCTCCCACTTACTCTTAGTCACTCAGCATGGAGAACCTTGAATGCTTCGCCCCTTTCCACTGATATTCCCCCAATAGCCTATAGTCCTTCTGCAACCTTTCTTCACATTCAAAAATTTTCTTTTAAAAATAGTATTCTTTTGGGCGCCTGGGTGGCTCAGTCGTTGAGCGTCTGCCTTCGGCTCAGGTCATGATCCCAGGGTCCTGGGATCGAGCCCCGCATCGGGCTCCCTGCTCTGCGGGAACCTGCTTCTCCCTCTCCCACTCCCCCTGTTTGTGTTCCCTCTCTCGCTGTGTCTCTCTCTGTTAAATAAATAAATAAAATCTTTAAAAAAATAAATAAATATATAAAAATAGTATTCTTTTAAGAGGCGCTTGGGTGGCACAGTCAGTTAAGCATCTTGGTTTCGGCTCAGGTCGTGATCTCAAGGTTGTGGGATCAAGCCCCATGGCGGGCTCTGCGCTCAGCAGGGAGTCTGCTTGAAATTCTCGTTCTCTCTCTGCCCCTCCTCCCACTGAGCTGTTTCTCTCTCCAAAATAAATAAATAAATCTTAAAAAAAAAGAGACTCCTCTGCCCCTCCCCCCAGCTTGCTCTCTCTAAAATTAGTAAATAAATCTTTAAAAAATAATAAAAATTTAAAAATACAAAGTTTTCTTTTAAAATTATGAGATAACTATGTTAGAGAACATCTGGAAAAATAAAAGGGAAAAATCACCAATATCACCCATATTCTCCTTCTTTTATTTTTCTGATACAGATGTAAGACAATGAATGGAACGGCTGAACATTAGCTGGACTACACTGCAGTGTCATCTATACTAGTTTAGTTCAGTCTTCCTTTCTAAGATGAAAAAGCTTTTATCATATTCAGGACTGATAATCTATACTGCATATTTTTCTTAAACTATTTCTTTTTTTTTTTAATTTAATTTATTTATTTGAGAGAGAGAGAGCGCACACAAGCAGGGGGAGTGGCAGGCAGAGGGAGAGGGAGAAGCAGGCTCCCACTTAGTTGGGAGCCCAATGTGGGCTCAATCCCAGGACCCCAGGATCATGACCTAAGCCTAAGGCAGACGCTTAACCAACTGAGCCACCTAGAAGCCCCTCTTAAACTATTTCTAATTGAAAAAATACAAATAAATTTCACTTTTAAAAGGAAAGAATAACTCAACAACTTAAACATTTCAACTATGCACCATAAACAAACTGAACCTACAGACCTGAGAAAGTATTTCAAAAGCAGAGAGCCAACATGAGATTAGCATCCCTCCACCCGCCAAAATATACATTTCAACAAAATCAATAAAAAGACAAAAAAAAAACCAAGACAAACAACTGAAAAATGGGCTAAGAACATAAACAGGCAATTCACAGAAAAGGAAATGCAAACGGCCAGTAAGCATAAGGGGAAAAGCTCCACCTTATTAGAAATTAGAGAAATAAATTAAAATAACATGAGGGACCTTTTCAAACCCCTCATAGGTCTTTCCCAAACTCAACTAATACACACTAAGTCAGACAATACCGAGAACTGGCCAGGATGTAAAGAAATGAAAACTGCTGTATGCTCTTGATATACAACCACTTAGGAAAGCATATTGGCTTTCTAATATAGTTTAAGATCCATATACCCAATCACAGCAATTATCATTGAGAAACACACACGTGCAAGATTAATGAATTAGAATATCTTTGAAACACTGTTGGTTACTGTGAAAAACTGGAAACTACTAAATATTAAAAAAATAGATTTTTATATATTCACAAAATAAAAAGGAAAAAACTAGAGCTATATGCATCTATTTATCTATCAATATATTAATTCCAAAAACATGTTTCTCTGTAACATGTACCTATACATTTCAAAAATGTGGTAATTTTCTTCTATAACTTTCACACACAAACACATATACTTCATATACACTTTCAAAACATGAAAAGTGATATATTAAATATCATTTATGTTCATAAATATAGTATGATAAACACTAAATTCAGGATAGTAACTACTGTTCTGGGAAAAGAAGGGGAATGTGGGAGAGGTGCTTCAATTTTATCTGTAATTTCTTTTTGTTATATAACTAGACCATCTGTCCAAATTAATTGCAAAATTTTGTTTTGTTTGGTTAGGATTTTGTTTCTGTAGGATCAATATATAACAGAAACAGAAAAAGCTTAATAAAAATACTCTTCAAAAATAACAAAGCATACACAGCAAATAAAACAAGTGTTAAAGTTGCGTGGTAGGTACATGGGTGCTTATTACATTATTTGCCATATTTCCTGTATATGCTTAAAATATTTCACAATAAAAATTTGAGAAATAAATATTTGGGTTAAAAAAACAACACTATTTTTCAGGTCTCTAACTAATCTCATCAAACTGCAACTCCCTTTACTGTGAATGAGATTACCCATAAGAGCCTACAAAAAGAAACCATTTTCTGGGCTAAGAGAGCCTATCATCATGTATCTGCTAAGGATGGAAGAATGAAGTCATGGGCAACATTTCACTTCTGGAAAGAGAAAAATGTTTTATCTACTTGAACACTAACAATATATCACTGCAATAATACTTGAAGTTACACAACAAAGTCATCTAATTGAGTGAGACTGGGTTAATCAGATCCAAAATGATTTCAATTTCATTATACTTCTGATAGGGTAATCAACTTGATCCTATTTTCTCAGGACTGTCCCAGTTTTAAAACTGAAAGTCTTGTGTTCCAGGGACCTCTCAGTCTCAGGCATACCAGGACAGTTGGCAACCCTAATTCATGGTCACAACAAAACTGCTGAGAGAGAGAATTTATGTAGTAAACCATCTTAATTTTACAGATGGGAAAAATGAAGTACTAAGAAATCAGACCAAATTACACATAGCTGTTTCAAATTACAACTGGATCAAAGTTAGTTCTTTCCCTTGAAGGACCTATTTATACATCACTCAGCCATAACCCCTAAATGCCAATTCATCAGTGTTTTTGAACAGTCTTCAATATCTGGTTATCCTCATAGGTCTTTCCCAAACTCAAAGGATTGCCTCATAAAAGGAGTTCAAGACTAGGGATGCTCCTGACCTTGGAGGAAAATACTGAGGAGAGGAAAGGAATAGAAAGTCCATTTCTTTACACTGATATTTGAATAAATTCTGTAGGAAAATTACTCTTTCCAGTTTCAAAAATATTTTTAAGTGAATGCTCATTTCTTTTTGTAATATTTAATGTAAAACAGACTATCTGTATACTCTAGAGGATATATTCATATAGAGAAGCACCTTATTAGCACTTTAATTCAAAGGAGGGGAAGACTGCAGGAAAATCTGCTCACCTATGTCCCCAAAATGTAAGGCCCTAAAACTAATGTTTGTGACAGTACCTTGCAGAGAGTCCAACACAATGAAGACATTCAATATGCTAGTTTCCTTTCCTGAGCAGTGTGGAAAGATTAAAACTTTCCACATCGCTCAATTTCCTTGATACCTCTTAACTAGCCACTGTGCAAATAAAGAAGAAATAAGCCTGATAAGGATTTTTATGCCTGCAGAGGCTTGTCTTCATGTGCTTGTATTTAACAAATCCAGGATCCAAGAGGAGAAATAAAAGAGCTGCTTTCAATTAATCCACAAAAACAGTCATCTACATTCAATTTAAATTTGGATTTACCCCCATTTTTTCATAACCAACCAAAGCATATATACAATGGCTTCTTTATAGCTATAAAACTTAACAATGAGGGGCGCCTGGGTGGCTCAGTTGGTTAGGCGACTGCCTTCGGCTCAGGTCATGATCCCAGGGTCCTGGGATCGAGCCCCGCATCGGGCTCCCTGCTCGGCGGGAAGCCTGCTTCTCCCTCTCCCACTCCCCCTGCTTATGTTCCCTCTCTCGCTGTCTCTCTCTGTCAAATAAATAAATAAAATCTTTAAAAAAAATAAAACTTAACAATGAGATTCTTTTCCTTTCTCTTTGGGTTTTTTTTTTAAGTACACTGGTACAAAATGCACATACACTTAGTATTTTCTTTCTCCAGAATTTTTTTCATACAGTATCTCCTTTCAGTATTCTAACATTTTTCTGGGCTAAGAGACAGTTGGAAGAACAGAAAGAACACTGGAGGAAGTCTGAAATTAGAAAGTATTGTTTTAGGGGCACCTGGGTGGCTCAGTCGTTAAGCGTCTGCCTTCGGCTCAGGTCATGATCTCAGGGTCCTGGGATCGAGCCCCGAATCGGGCTCCCTGCTCAGCGGGGAGCCTGCTTCTCCCTCTCCCACTCCCCCTGCTTGTGTTCCCTCTCTCACTGTGTCTCTCTCTGTCAAATAAATAAATAAAATCTTTAAAAAAAATAAGAAAGAAAGAAAGTATAGTTTTATGTTCCAGGTCTGTAATTTAATTTTCTATGTGATCCTGGACAAGCATTTAAACTGTAAAAGGGGAAAGGGGCGCCTGGGTGGCTCAGTCGGTTAAGCGTCTGCCTTTGGCTCAGGTCATGATCTCAGGGTCCTGGGATTGAGCCCTGCCTCGGGCTCTGCGCTCAGGCTCAGCAGCTAGCCTGCTTGAGGATTCTTTCTCTGCCCTGCCCCCTGCTCTCTCTCCACCAGCCCCTCAAATAAATAAATTTTTTTTTTTAAGATTTTATTTGAGAAAGAGTAAGCGAAAGAGAGAGTGAGCGTGAAAGCACGCACAAGCCGGAGAAGAGGCAGAGGGAGAGAGAAGCAGACTCTCCACTGAGCAGGGAGCCTGATGCAGGGCTCAATCCCCAGGACCCTTGGGATCATGACCTGAGCTGAAGGTAGATACTTAACCAACTGAGCCACCCAGGTGCCCCATAAATAAATAAATCTTAAAATAAAACAGAAATAATACCTATCCCATGGTAACTGGAAAGTATGAGAATGTATACAGAAGATCTTTTAAGTTGTAGAAGACTTTTTTTAAAATTTGAGAGAGAGAGAGCAGAGTATTCGAGAGAGAACTTGAGTGGGGGTGGGGAGGGGCAGAGGGAGAGGGAGAAGCAGACTCCCCACTGAGTAGGGAGCCCGATGTGGGGCTCGATCCCAAGACCCTGGGATCAAGACCTGAGTTGAAGGCAGATGCTTAACTGATGGAGCCACCTAGGTGCCCCTGTAGAAGATATCTTTGAGAAGATAAATAAAAAATAACTTATTTGATATCACATTATCAATGGTAGGGTTAAAATTAAATAAATCAGGCATGATATTCTGAGCAGTGGTGCCCTAAGAGATCTGGAAGGTACCACCAAGAACATCAGCACTAAGATTTACTAAAATTACGTGAGTACATGTAATTATCAATAAAAATCCTGTGTCAATTGTACCTCCTCTATAGCACCCTTTATTTCAATTTGTCAGTCACTAAGGTGTAAAAAAAAGGCAGACCAAAAAAATACCATGAAAGCCCCATAAAACCTGAGCGTGAGGGATATAAGTAATACTGCATTAACAATGGAGAGCTCACTATGTACCAAGCAGTGCTCTTGGAGCTGGGGATTCAGGTTTACACGGTAGAGGGAGGCAGGTCAACACAAGTCAGTAGACAGCACGCTAGAAATACTAGGTAAGTGTTATGCACAAGGAAAGCAGAGACAGGGTATAAGGGGTGGCAGGGAAGGGCAGTTGAGGAAGGCAAGGCCTCACTGATAAGGTGACTCAGGAGGTGACCTAAATAAATCAAGTGAAGGGAGACATCTGAGAAGATTGGGAGAATAATTCAGGACCCAGAGACAGAACTGAGGAGGCAGTGAAGGAGGGAGAGGGTGCTAAGAGATAAGACAAAGATCGGGGCACTGGAGGGGAAGGTTAAAATAAGACCTCAGACCAGATTTTACTCAGATGAGACACCTTTGGGAGGTTTGGGACAGACAGGTGTTTTCTTCAAAATTTGTTAGTTGTGGAATCTTTTGTTCAAACGGATCCACAGAAGATCAATATGTAAAAAGATAAAATAGGAGCTGCTCTAGTTAAGGAAAAGGTACCCAGAGACTAAGTCAGGGCTGTCCCCACTTTCCCTTTCCCTTCTCTGAAGTAACAGTTTAAAAATGATTACAAAGTCTGTAGTATCCAAACTACCAAAGAACTTCATAATCTGGCCTCATCCTAACTTTTCAAAAAGCTATTCCTAAGAAATAACAAAAAGGAGCAAATCAAGCAGCTGTTGCAAACGTGTTGCCACAAAAATCAGTCTTTATAACACCCATTATCCACCAAGTACCAACAAGGCAACAGCTCCTCTCTTCTCCCTTCCCCCACACACCCCTCAGGCTAACTACCCTTTACAGCTCGTGTTCCCTTTCAGGGCTTCCCCCAATAATCATTTTATCTTGATTTCACTTGATTAGAAATGTTTTGGCAGTACAGTGTGATCTGCCTCTGATGACCTATCTCTGGATACAGCCTCCCTTTCTATTTAAATTTTAGGAAAATCCTCCCTCCACTAGTGTTATTTATTCTATCAGTGATGCCATCCCAGTTTGCTCTATTCTAATCTTACCCATCCATCAAAGTCTACTTTGTGAAGCCTCCTCCTCACATTTGACCCTTAACTGGAATTCTAAATATTAGTGTGAAGGGAACTTCCAGGCCATCTGGTTGGTGCTCTAGCCCACTGCCCTTTGCAGATTTGCTTGGTAGTCTCCCAGCCTTTGTGACTGCTTTTAGTGACAAGATAACACTCCACCACACCCTTTCGGATGTACAGTAAATTGTGAGACAATTCTTTTTTTATTGACCCAGACCTGTTTCCTTCCACCACTGATTCTGTCCTCTGGTTCTAATAAAGGAAAGTCTGACCCCACCCCACGCAACCCGCCCGACCCCTCGCAGCCTGCATAGCTTATAGACGGCTTTGTTGTTTTCCCCAATTCTGGCTCCACCTCTAAAAATCCTACCCATTTCCCAGCCATCTCACAGGCCATCTGTGGGGTCTGCATTCAATCTGTAATGATTAGCTATCGGAGTCGCAGGCTGATTTGATGTCTGTGTCTCATGCCACTGATTACACCCCTTTCTTGATTCTCTCCCTTGAACTCTCTTATGATTTCTACACTTAGCCTTGCACTCATCACTGTGCAGTCTGTCGGTGAGCATTTACTAGGCACTGTCAGGAACCATGACAGGCACTGAAAAAATAAAAGTAAATAAAAAGTACTCAGCCCCTGGAAGAGTAAGAACAAGATAGGTAAAATAATAAATAGCTGGAGCAGTTGGAGAAGGCTTTAGTGGAGAAGGCAGTATCTGAGGCAGGGAGGAACTGTATCAACACCCATGTCTCACATAGCCTTGTGTCCCCAGCACCAATCGTACAATGCTTTGCCATCAGTTGAAGTTCAGCAAATAGGTAAACTCGGAAAAGTAGAGAAAGCCTGCTCAGCCCCCTTGGCCTCTCTTGGAGATGAGGGAAGGTGGTCACTGAATCCATAGTCTGGCAGGGGAAGTTTGAGAGGCTGACACTGTACCTGGCTACGTACAGTATTGCTCAGGTGGTTGTCTTCGGACATCTGTGCATTCTGGAAGTAGGACAAGGGTGCAGGTAACTCTGTCATTGGAGCAACCGTATAGAAACACTTTTTCACAGAAAACAAAGCCTCTTGGGGTTCTGAAAAGGGAAAAAGAAAATAATCCTTTGTGCATTACAATTATACTTTCATTTTTAAACACTTTCATAAATTACATTCAGCAAAAACAAACCTTTCTTTCATGTGTTCTTCTCCAGACCAAACTTTCTAAGGACCTCACAGGCTGCTGTCACTTGCAGGCTTCCGGATTAGGTCTGAAATAGGATTTTACCAGGTCACGCAGAGTAAATCTATTCACACCAATCAAGTACTTAGAATTATTTTTGTATTTGTAATTTGTAAACCAGAAAGGTATTAATCTGCCATCAATTTCAAATGATAAACTTTTGTTAGCTCAAGATATCTCTCTGGTAATGAGTAGATCTACTTGAGAAACCAAAGATTTTCAATCACAAGAATACCTAATGATTTCAGATTTAGAGCAAAGGGAGCTAAATGATATTAAAGATTGTTCTCATCAACATTCCTTTTTCTATGCTGACTAATCCAACCTAACCTTTCTATCTCCATAAAACTGTCTAGTGCTTTTAATTTGGGAAAATTCTGTCATCTCATTTTAATCCTTACAACAATGCCCCAAGCCAAGGGAAACAGGTAACATACCTATTTTACAAAAGCAGAAGAGGACCTAAGTTCACTGACTGGCTTAAAAATCACACAATTGGGCAGATCAGGCCAAAAATCACAGACTCCTAACTCCCAGCCTTAGGTCTCTCCCTTGCATCCTGGCACAGCCTTATTTACACACATCATTCAGTCTCCCAGAGTTCACTCTCCTGGTGGGGGGGTGGGGAGGGGGACGACACACATTCCCATTTGCTGTCTGCCTTAATTTCCATCAGCCAATTCTTTATGATTTCAACTTCGCTTTTCTTTTTTTTTTTTTTTTTGTTTTGGAGGTAGAATTTAGTGATTCATCAGTTGCATATAACACCTAGTACCCATTACATCAAGTACCCTCCTTAATGCCCATCACCCAATTACCCCTTCCCCCACCCACCACCTCCCCTCCAGCAATCCTGTTTCTGAGAGTTCAGCGTCTTTCGTGGTTTGCCTCCCTCTCAATTTTCATCTTATCTTTCCTTCCCTTCCCCTATGTTCACGTTTTGTTTCTTAAATTCCGCACATGAGTGAAATCATATGGTATTTGTCTCTCTGTGACTGACTTATTTTGCTTAGCATAATACCCTCTAGTTCCATTCAATTTCCCTTTTCATAGAAAGTCTTCAGAAATACAGAAGGAAAGAAATCTGTTCATATATCTAAGCAGTACTCTCATTCATACATAGTGACTACAACATTACCATGCACACACTCACATGAAAGTATTTTGTCAAAGTCCTGTTTCATTTTCACTTTCAACTTCAGGATCCTCAATCCTCTAAATACTCTACTTTTTATATTCTAGTGATTTTTCATCAAAAACACAGAAAGCAGCTAAAAAAAAAAACAAGGAAAGTAACTATTTTTCAATATAGTATTGAGTTCAAATTAACTCTTAATTACCTATATCTAGATCATTTAAACCCTGACAAATGTTTAATCAAGGTATGCTTCCCTTCTAACCTACATAGTTTTATATGCCATGCCAACCTTTCTCTTCCCTTCCAGCTACAGCCCATGGTTAACTGACATGGATCAAGGGATTGCAAATTATTACTAACTAAATAAGACATAATTAATATGTTTGTTTTAAAAATAAAGTGAATTAGGGGCGCCTGGGTGGCTCAGTGGTTAAGCGTCTGCCTTCGGCTCAGGTCATGATCCCAGGGTGCTGGGATCGAGCCCCGCACTGGGCTCCCTGCTGGGCAGGGAACCTGCTTCTCCCTCTCTCTCAACTGTTCCCCTGCTTGTGCTCTCTCGCTCTCTCTGACAAATAAATAAATAAAATCTTAAAAAAAATTAAAAAATGAAAATAAAAATAAATTAAAAAAATAAAAATAAAGTGAATTAAAAATACAAATAGAGACACACTTACTTTTATGGGGGTTATTTGCTCTAAGGGGGGGATGTGGGAAGCTTTGGGGGGGAATTGGTAATGTTTTGTTTCTTGATCTGGGTGCTAGTTACACAGGGATTTCAGTCTGTGAAGATGCACTGAGCTGTACCCCCATGATATGTGCACACTGCTATATACTTCAATTAAACTCAGAGATTTTTGTGGACATAAACCTATATTTATGGTTATTTATACCAATGGTCCTTTTTTTTTTTTTTTGAAGATTTTATTTACTTATTTGTCAGAGAGAGACTGAGCACAAGCAGGGGGAGCGACAGGCAGAGGGAGAAGCAGGCTCCCCGCTGAGCAAGGAGCCCTATGTGGGACTCGATCCCAGGACCCTGGGATCATGACCTGAACTGAAGGCAGACGCTTAACCGACGGAGCCACGCAGGCGCCCCTGATCCTAACTTTTAAAATGAATAAAATTAAGTCTTGGCAGCATGTATATTAACTTACCCAAAAGAGAGGTGGAATGCCAATAGGGCAAATATATTTTCTAAGTAGAGTAAGTATTCAGAGTAAATGTTCTGACCTATGTTTCTAAGATTTTTTAAAGTTGACTAACTGAAATTTCGACATTAATGTAGTATTTAATGATCAGCAAACAGAGCACATATTATTCCTTCTTTCCCATAAAAACATTTAGTGCAGTACTTACTACCTCAGCTAACCCAGAAATGCCATAGGCTGGCAAACAGAAGAGGCTGCAGTTGGTTCCTGGCTGCCCTGAAGACCATACCGTATCATTTGAAGTACACCTCTATTACAGAAAAACCCTTAGAAATCGGTCATTAATATTCTCATATGATCCCTCAGAAACAAAATAACAAATAAGGTAGTGTTAGCCAAATGCAACATGCAAAGGGCAAGAAAGGGCCATGCAGGGAAAAAGGAAAAGTAAATAAAGAAAAAAAGTAAATACAGTAGATTACATTTACAGATAAAATAGAAGACAAGTGACTGTCCATTTACGAAGTAGGAGTTTATTGGATGTCTATTTATATCAAAACTCAGAGACAGAGAGGATTTACTTAATTATATTCACTTCACCCACTTTACATATGAAAACAATGTGGCACACGGAAGTTTACTAACTTGCCCAAGGTCACATCCAGTAAGCAAAGGAGCAAAGTAAAGGCTCACATAGTATACTATTTTGCCTCTGTGTAGAACTCCACCCCTGCTCTTTAGGAGTTTACGATGAGCATTAAGTTATATTGAGCTGGGAGGGGGAAAAAAAAGGTATATATACAGAGAGAGAGCTGATTTTTATTACTACTAAAACTGCTGCTTAGAAATATCTTTGAAAAAGTAGTAAATGAGATCTTAAACTTCAATGACTGATCTAACTATAAATTAAAAACTGAAGTGTCAAAAGCATTCCCAATATATAGTCCTAGTATTTATTTATTTTTAAGATTTTATTTATTTATTTGACAGAGAGAGCGCACAAGCAGGGGGAGCGGCAGGGAGAGGGAGAAGCAGACTCCCGGCAGAGCAGGGAGCCCAATGCCGATGCCGGGGCTCGATCCCAGGACCCTGGGATCATGAGCTGAGCTGAAGGCAGATGCTTAACTGACTGAGCCACCCAGGCTACCCCCCTAGTATTTATTTTAAAAAATAAGTTGTAATGAGAATCTGGTCATTTTAATTTTAGTAGTTTCCATTATTAGGCCTTATGCTTCCAGGATCTGTTCAGCCATTACAAGAAACCACACAAACTGGTTATCATACTGGAGCTTTCTCAGACAAATCTTGTAAGAAACACCAAAAATGCAGTAGTCACTTTAGCATATCCTGACAGCATTTTCAAAGGCACATCCTGTATTTACACTTGAAAACTAAGGGTCAGGAAAGGTGAAAGAATTTGGCAGTGCTCATGAGGCAAATAACACCAGTTCCAGAACCCAGGTGTTCTGATGGCCCAGCCCAGGTCTTTTCCAGTTCAATTAGAGAAAGCTCATGCTTCCACTGATGCTTTGAAGATCATAATGCTACCGGATGACCCTTCCAGGGAGGGAAGAGCTGCTCTTTACATGGAGCTCAGTAGAAAGCAGAGGCAAGCAACACGGGCTAGGTCTTCAGTCAGGCCTGGTGAACAAACAAACATTGTTCGTACAAAGAAAGGCAGAGGCAAAGCCCGATTTGATTCTGGTCCAGTAACAGCTGAAAACAATTGATGACTGCATGGAGGAGGCCAGAAGGCCATCTGTCCAGGCAGCATGGCAAAGGACACTCGTTGATTTTATAACATTCTTAGCATTCTTGCCCTGAGAACAAAAGAGATAGCTGTTGAGAAGTGAGGATCTTGTGACCTGGATTGCAAAGGGAGGAGGGACAGAAGTAGAGTTTGCTGTTTTCTCTCTCCGGCCACCTGCTAAAGATTTTCTGAGACTGAGAGAGCATAACACTTGAATTCACCGCTATCATTTCCTTTTTCTCAAGACATTTGCTCAATCAGATAAAAGGAAAGCGAAATCCGTCTCTGATGGGCAACTACAATTTCTATTATACACAAAGAAACTAAAAAAAAACCCCAGGAGAATACAAATAATCTCAAAGCTTCCATGTGCTGATAGAAAAACCTATCCATCAGCACTTCAAAAAGTATCAAAGGAGCAAAGCTTAGAATCTCAAAATAAGTTTATTAAAAATCCCACTTAAGGAAGCACCAACAGAAATGTACAGGCCACCTCAAGGTAACAACTAAACCTCAAAATCTTACAACATGGTTACTTTATTACAGATACCATTTTCTTTCTTCACTGTCAGAGATAAATGTAAACAAAATTTGTATTCCACAAAAACAAACAGCTTCATGAGACTTTTTATCATTATCTTCTCCAGCACAAAGAGTTGGTGCTTTAATGAAGCTAGCCACTTGACTAGTTTCTTCTTCACTCAGAAAACCATCAAAAGTAAAAAAGAAAAAAAGTGGGGGGGAGGGCATCTGAGTGGCCACCTCTTGATTTTGGCTCAGGTCATGATCTCAGAGTCCTGGGATGGAGCCCTGAGGCTGGCTCCCTGCTCAGTGAGGAGTCAGCTTGAAGATTCTCCCTCTCCCTCCACTGCCCCCACATGCACTCTCTCTAAAATAAATAAATAAATCTTTTTTAAAACAGTGGAATGTATTTAAGAAAGAAAAGAGGGACGCCTGGGTGGCTCAGTCGATTGGGTGTCTGCCTTCAGCTCAGGTCATGATCCTGGGATCCCGGGTTGGAGCCCCACATCGGGCTCCTTGCTCAGCGGGGAGCCTGCTTCTCCCTCTGCCTGCCATTCCCCCTGCTTGTCCTCGCACTTGTGCTCATACGCGCGTGCATGCGCTCGCTCTCTTTCTCTCTCTGACAAACAGATAAATAAGAATCTTAAAAAAAAAAAAAAAAAGAAAAAGAAAAAAGAAAACCACCAAAAGTATTTTTTAAAGTATCTTTGTACTGTGATGATAAGAAGTTTTTAAGTACCAAGTGAGCTTGTGATTTATTCTTTTTCCATAAAAGTATTTAATCAGCCTGACTGTTACTTTGACAGCTTCTTCCTGGACAGGCAGCCTAAGTTCTGACTGTCTGGATGGGCTTGGAGAGCCTCTATTTGAGTTTTCAAAAGCTCACATCCAATAATAAATGTAACCAATCTCCAAACTGCATTTATAATTAAATAAAAATAATTTGAAATTAACTTAAAACTTCAGGAATACATGCTGGAAAGACTCTGAATTTTAAGAGACTAGGGAGCAAATAATTTCCCCAGTCCTACAAGAGGCTTTGTGAAGGTGGTAGACTCTAAAAAGAGCAAGGATAGTGATACATCTATTTGGTGATTTTTTTCTTCCTTCCATCCCACTCTACTTCTGTGAGCCATCTGTGGTAGATTAGATTATTATTCAGCAAATATGCACTCCCTCCCCAGGCATCCCTGAGAGAGAAATATACTCCACTCCAGTGATGTTGGGCTTGGCTCTGAGACTTGCTTTGGCTTCAAGGTGGGTGCAGTCTACTAGCCACCCCATGCCTTTTGGGACAATCATCTGACTTGCTTTGATCAAAGGGATCTTAGCAGATTAGCACAAGCAGACACCTGAACTGTGCTTCTGCAGTTGGGACTTACCTTCTTTTACTTCTCCTGTCGCCTTGAGAAGAGCTTACCATGGGTAGTCACTGCCCCTTCAGCCTGGGCCCCAGAATAAAACATGCAAAACAGAACTGCCCTAGCTGATCCATAGTCCTACACCTTGAAGCAAAGCCTTGAGTCAGAACAAATACTCTAAGGCTGGGTTTGGGGGAGGTCTGTTACGTGGAGTTATTGTAATTGTTTTTAAACAGTAATGGTTACATGGGCTCAGAAGATGCAATGAAAATGAAGACTTACAAATCCAGAATCCCTTATCTGAAACCCTTAGGACCAAGTGTGTTTAGAATTCATATTTTTCTCAGATTTTATAAAGGTAATATGATGCAAATACTATATATTTTAAAATGCCCTCTCAAGGTCATAGATAGAACCACAAAATCAAACACATTAATAAGTATACAGTGAAACATATAGTCTTAAATTACATTAATAGGTTCAGGTCAGATTTTTCTTTTTTTTTTTTTTTAGATTTTATTTATTTATTTGAGAGAGAGAGAGAGAGAGAGCGAGCACATGAGAGGGGGAGGGTCAGAGGGGGAAGCAGACTCCCTGCTGAGCAGGGAGCCCGATGCGGGACTCGATCCCAGGACTCTAGGATCATGACCTGAGCCGAAGGCAGTCGCTTAACCAACTGAGCCACCCAGGCGCCCCAGGTTAGATTTTTCTGTCAAATGAATTATAAAATGCCTTTCGGTTTTTTCAGGGGCTTTTGGATTTCATAATTATAGATATGGGACTATGGTCCTGTATTATCAATATTTGTAGTAATTAGGGGCGCCTGGGTGGCTCAGTCGTTAAGCGTCTGCCTTCAGCTCAGGTCATGATCCCAGGGTCCTGGGATCGAGTCCCGCATCGGGCTCCCTGCTCATCCAGGAGCCTGCTTCTCCCTCTCCCACTCCCCCTGCTTGTGTTCCCTCTCTCGCTATGTCTCTCTGTGTCAAATAAATAGATAAAATCTTTAAAAAAAAAAAAAAAAAATTGTAGTAATTATAAAGAATCTTTCCCCAAGAAACCTTTACTTTCAATAAGTCTACATGAAAGGTATGATCACTCCCAGTTTGTTTCAAATTTGCTGTGGAAATGGATTGAATACATTTTTAATGAAAACATGACTACTCACATCTAATTAATTTATAATCATTGGTTATACTCAGCAATGCTTGCATTCTCTCTTTTGCTTTAGATCAATTTAAGGAACTGTTCAAGGCATTATGAAAACCAAACATTAATGCCCTTTAATCAATCAACACTTACTGGGTTTCTTCTACAAAACCAGGCATTGTGATAGGTGCTGGGGATGCTACTAGCAGATAATACTTCTGTTTACTTAAGAAGCTTACTATCTAGAAGAGGAGTCAGACAAGTATATATTTATATTAATTACATGTTGAAATAAAAATATTTTAGATGGGGCGCCTGGGTGGCTCAGTCAGTTAAGCATCTGCCTTTGGCTCAGATCGTGATCCCGGGGTCCTGGGATCAAGCCCTGCACAGGGCTGCCTGCTCAGTGGGGAGTCTGCTTCTCCCTCTCACTCTCCCTCTGTGTGCTCTCTCTCTCACTCTCTCAAATAAAAACTTTTTTAAAAAATGTAAAAAAATATATTTTAGATGTAGGGAGCCTGGGTGGCTTAGTCAGTTGAGCTCTGGACTCTGATTTCAGCTGTCATGATCTCGGGATCGTGGGATTGTGCCCTGCAACTGGGCTCCACACTTGGTGAGGAGTCTGCATATCCTTCTCCCTCTGCTCCTCCCCTTGCCCATGTGCTTTCACTCTAGCTCTCTCAAATAAATAAATAAATCGTTAAAAAAATATTTTAGATGTATTGGGTTACATAAATTATATTATTCAAATTAATTTTATCTATTTCCTCGTTTATAAAACTTGTTTATTAAAAAGTTTTAAATTAACACTTGTAGCTCACACAGTTGTTTGTTTTTTTAAGATTTTATTTATTTGTGAGAGAGAGAAAGCAAGTGCGGGTGCACAAGCAGAGGGAATGGCAGGCAGGCTCCCCGCTGAGCAAGGAGCTGGACTTGGGACTTGATCCCAGGACCCTAAGATCATGACCTGGGCCCAAGGCAGATGCTTAACCGACTGAGCCACCCAGGCATCCCACTCACAGAATTTCTAACAGATAGTGCTGCTCTAAATCTTCAGCTCTTTCAGCTATACCAGCCCAGATACTAAAAATCCCTGACAGCCTTTTCCTTCCCAAAGCTTCCCTTCCTTCCTTAGCCTTTGTGACACTGCACTATGGACATTCTCCTCCCATCACTCATTCTTCTTAGCTGGTCCCTCTCACCCTTCTTCCACTCCTTCATTATAAGTGGCCTGCCTGGGCCTCTTTGTCCCCTTCCTTTCCTTAGGCATCTCCTCCACTGCTCCAACATCAACTAGTAAGTCTATTTAAATGACTCTCATATTTACAGTTCCAGGTCTGTCCATGAGATATCTTCACCTGCTGGCACTTCAAAAGTGATAACTTCCAAACCACTTCCTCATCTTCCTCTCTAATTCTTTGCTTCTAACTTCCTTATTTCTGCAATCGTCTCTCCCATTCTTCAAACTTTAAGCCTTCTAGCCAACTCTACACTTTATTCCCTGCTTTTCAATTAGCTGCCATGTACTGTTCACGATTTTTCTTTCTTTCCTTTTTTTTTTTAAGATTTTATTTATTTATTTGGGAGAGAGAACGAGCACAAGCGGGGGAGGGGGGGCCTTAGGAAGACAGACAAGCAGACTCCCCACTAAGCAGGAAGCCAATCGCAGGGCTCAATCCCAGGACTCTGGGATCATGACCTGAGCTGAAGGCAGACGCTTAACCAACTGAGCCAGCCAGGCACCTCAAAAGTTTTTTTCTAAGCCTCTGTCATCACCAAAGATCAAACTCTCATCATATCTCACCTGAATTATGCAAAAGTCACCTCAATTCTCTCATCCATTCTAGCCCCCACTATCAGACTAATGTGCCTAAAATTCTGACCATAACAGTGCCACTCTTAACACACCTTCCAAATCTGCCTAACATCTATCACATGAAGAAGAGGCAGTATTAGAGTTCTTTGACAGGTTTTTCAGAATATATCGTAAAAAGGTCTCCCCTATAATCTGCAATATTAGTGGGAAAGGAGGAGCAGAGACAGCCTGGATCTGAGAGAGAAAGAGGACCACATAAACTATGGTAATAGACAAATGCTGTATTTTCCTGCTAGGGTGATTCTGAGAGATCAACTTCAATCCTCTGGTTCCCCCTAAATGGAAATTCATGCAGCAGTCTAGGACTAGTTGCAGCCATTAACTTAAAATTCAGCAATAAATCATATCCATTCAGAAGAAAATATACCCAGAACTGTGGGAACTGTCTACCCAAGGACCAGGAGTAGAAGAATGGAAAACCAGATGATAGATGCCACTTCTACTATCTACTGGGGGGGAGGGGGCAGGAAGAAATCCATGCACTCAATAAATATGATCCTTTTCTCATTGTTAAGGGTTTATTAGATGGCAGTGAGGGGAACTTTAAGTTGGTTGAACTCTGCAAATGAATTAAGGAGAACTGAAATAGGCTTTTGCAGGTGACTGAAATTAGTCAAATGCAACTAGCTCCAATCTACTTTCCTGTTTTATTTTCCTTCATTAGTTATTTTAATGTTCAGAGTGGGTCACTGGTCGCTTGCGATCCAGAGGGTCCCTGTTTGTAATACACCTTCTGATTATGATGCCCTACCCACTTCAACGCCAGGGGTGAAAACCTTTCCACTGTAAAAGATAACTCAAGGGCGCCTGGGTGACTCAGTCTTTAAGTGTCTGCCTTCGGCTCAGGTCATGATCCCAGGGTCCTGGGATCAAGCCCCGCATCGAGCTCCCTGCTCAGAGGGAAGCCTGCTTCTCCCTCTCCCACTCCCCCTGCTTGTATTCCCTCTCTCGCTGTGTCTCTGTCAAATAAATAAAATCTTAAAAAAAAAATAATAACTCAAATAACAAGATTCCCTAACCAGATGTGATCTGTACCTGCCTCAAACTTCAGAGAATGTACGAGCTTTACAATGTGCTCTGTCATACAGTCATTATATATGCCAAAGTTTTTTGCATCCTATTCTTATCTCCCGGAGTAAACCCTAAATACTATATTCATCTTGTCCAAAGCAGCCAAGCAATGCTTTTAAAATTATTATTAGTCTCCTACAATAGAAGCAGATTATTTATTTGAAAAGAACCTGAGCGGGAAGAAAACGCAAATATCTAAGACACATGCAAAGCACTGAACATCCTGCCTCGCGACAGTCCCAACCAAGGCAAAAGCATCAGACCCTCTTTTCCGCCTCGAACGTGAGACATAAGGAACTTAGCCCTGAGTGCCACTCACTTCCCCGGACAAGGACACACTCAGGGCATGAGGCGCGTTGTTTCACCAGTTGCTCAACCAGACACAGGGCAAGGCGCTTCCTCTTTCTCCTGCTCCACTCCAGTCTAGACGGTCAATCCCGGCCCACGACACCTGCGTCCTGAAACGTCTTCGGGAAACCAGCACTTCCGGACCTAGGCTCCGGAGGGGAATCGCTCTTTAACCTGACCGCGCGCTGCGCCTGGAGCCGGAGAAACGGGCCGCCCCTCCTCGTTCCCCACACGGGGTTCCTCGGTCTCTGCTCGGCCGCGCCCCGCTCCTCATCCTCGAGGACACCGGCTGCGCGGCCCGGGCGGCGACAAAGAGCCGGGCCCTGCCCGCGACCGCCCGTGTCCGCACCGGGTGAGGGGCGCCTTCCCCTCTCCCCGAACTCCCCATCACGCACCTACTCCTCCCTTGCCGCCGCCACCGGCCGCTCGCAGGAAAGGCTCCTTCCCGAGCAGCCGCTGTTTTGTTTCCGATGTGAAATCGCGGCCTCTGGAGCTGCCGGCCCAGGCCCCGCCCAAAAGGCTTCGCTGATGTCGTCATTTCCGGTTCTGGCGTCGTTGGCGGTCGGCCGGGGTGGGGCGGGACCCACCGGCATACGGGCGGAACCTAGAGGGAAGAGGGTGGACCTTCCGGTGGAGCGCGCGGATAGAGGGGCAAACGGTGCGCTCCAGGCGACCCCGGGACTTAGATGAACTCGCCCAGACAGCTAGTGTGAGTCTGAGATTGTCTGGGATTCGAGACTGCTCTTGAGCTGAGGGCCAAAGTTTCTACGTCAACTGGGCCCAGCGTGTGCTTCTTCTGGCCTACAAGTGAGGACATCTTATCTAACATTTATCTCTTAGTACCTATTTGTAATGTTTCTCAATGCGAATCAGCTGCACGACAGTCATGAGGACTAATTAAATTGTAATTACCTGTGCCCTTCACACCCTACCCAATGAATCGAAACTTCTGGTGGGGGGCGGGAACCTGAGAAACTGCATTTTAAACAAACATAGCCTGGGATTCTTAGGCTCCGAGTTTAAGATCGAGTCTTAGATGATAAGCTTCCAGAGAGCATAAAATGTATCTTATTTTTGAAATCCCAAAACCAGAGTACAAAATTGCTCAGCAGTCATTTAATTTCAGCATCTGCCAGCTTTCCGTCCAAATTGCGGTAAAGACAGTACCAGTAACAAAAGTAGCTCATCTGAAAGCTAAAAGTAAACAACGAATACAATAACGTAAAACCAAAGATGAATGGAGAAATGCTCAAATTCACAGGTAATAGAAAACTGACAGTGAAATCGATGATGCATGCATCCGGCCAAATGATATCTTCTATTTCTTTTAAATTCCTCCCCCAAGATAGCTTTTCATATTCCTGCAGCATCAGTCCCTAATCCCCTCCTCTCCCAGCCCGATACATGAACAGATTTAAATAGGTTTTACACACTTCATATTTAAGAACATCAGTAGTTTTCTCCATTAACAGGGAAAAGTTAAGTTGGGGAATGAAAATGTTGACAGCCCCAAAGATACTTTTTAAAGTTCTCATTTCCCCTTCCCTCCTTAAATTTCACAAGCGTAAACATTTTTTTCCTATTTGTTCACTTCATATTACAAGTGCTGAGAACAGTGCCTAGCGCATAAAACAGTTCAATACATTTGAGAAAGAAGCATAGCTAAACCCCATCTATTTGTGAACTGGTTCAATCTTTTTTAATGCAATCTGGTAACAGGAGTAGAAAGTCTTAAAATGCTGGTAACTATTTTTAGACACAATCTCAGTACAAAATACTTGTGCAAAAATGTTCCCAAGGTATTTATAGCAAAAATTGGAAAGCTAAACATCCCACAATAAATGATCGTTCATCCACTTCACAGAATGTCATTAAAATTGTTTATGAAGGTTGTGTTTAATACTCTTAAGTTAAAAAGACCTAAGATTTATGCATATGTATAAATACAACTATGTCAAAACAATTCCTGCAAAAAGTAAACAGGTGATAAAAAAGTGATAAAAAAGCAACCAGTGACTTTAAGTAACTGGACTACACACAGATAACTTTTCCACCAGTTTTTGCTATTTCTTCATCTTCTTAGAAGTACAAACACCTTTGGGGCATCTGTGGAGCACGCAACTCTTGATCTCTGGGTCATGAGTTTGAGCCCCACGCTGGGTGTAGAGATTACTTAAATAAATCTTTTTTTTTTTTTTTAAGATTTTATTTATTTTAGAGGGGAGGAGGAGCTGAGGGAACCTCAAGCAGAAATTGGAGCACAGAGTCCAAAGCGGGGATTGATCTCAGAACCCTGAGATCATGACCTGAACCAAAATCATGAGTTAGTTGCTTCACCAGTTGAGCCACCCAGGCATCCCATAAATAAATCTTAAAATTTTTTTTTAAATTTTTAATTAAAATACAAATACCTAGGATTTGCTGAGGAAGAGCCAGCAAAGACATAGAGTAGGACAGGGCAAAAGTAATATCCTAGACACCAAACAGCAGATGTCCATGGTGTTAAGAGATAGGGTAGAGCCTCTCACCAGGTCACAGAGTCTCCTTTAGGCCATCACCAGTCATCAGTGGAATGATGATACAAACATTTGAGACTAGAGGCATTTGGAAGGCACATGTAACTATAAGCTCTTTGTGGAATCTCAATAGTGTAGTAGAAAGGAGATAGGATCCAAGGTTAAGTTTTTGTGTTCTTTAACACTTAGCCCAGGCTGAAGAATGAAGATAAGGAAATACTTGAGCAAGGATCAAGAAACTGCAAGTTAGAAACCAGAGCCAGTGGAGTGGGGGAGGTTTTCTAGATAGGATGGATGGAGTTATCATTAACTATAGAAAGCAAAGGTTTAAGATGCATGTCATTATACTGGAAAGCCAGAACTGGAGAATACGCCTAATGACATTTTTAAAGTTAAGGTTTTGTTAAATTTGAGACTTACTTGCTGAGGGGGGGAAATCAAAGGGCTTTCACTTATTCAGCAAATATTTTTTTCCACAACTATTATACAGCCCTGGAGGTTCAAAAACAGTTAAAAGCTAGAATGCGTGTGGAAAGGAGCTGGAGTTCAGTAAAACAATGAGATATATAGCACTGAAGGTCCAAAATATCTGCAGAGGTGCATTTATATTTTCCCAAAAGCGTTTGGAACTTGGGAGCAGGAATGGAGAAACAAAACAAAATAAATGGTGGCAAAAACCAATAATAAGTGGTGAAAGATGAAGCAGATGGGAAATCCAGAGTGCCGGACCTGTTAGAACTACTTGGGGGAGAGAGGCTGTCAGAGACTAAGGCCAGCGCAGTTACTGGTCACTAGTATGTGAAATCAAGACCTGGTCAATCAGGGAACCAAGGCCAGTTATTTACACCATTGATTCCAAGGCAGTGCAACTCAACACTTCTCCCGTAAAAGCAGTTTGCCTTTTTCTTTTTTTAAACTCTACGCCCAACGTGGGGCTTGAACTCACGCCCCCCCCCCCTCCCCGAGACCAAGAGTCACAGGCTCAATCAACTGAGCCAGCCAGGTGCCCCTGCCTTTATTTATACACAATGTCGCTGCCCTGTTTCTTATGGGAATAAAGAATTGAAATATGACAGTATTGTCATCAGAGCTTGGTGCTTGGCCACTATCTTATCAGCTCTCGTATCGTTCTAATTCTTTGCAAGGATTATCTCCTTAGACTTGGACCTGATTAAGATAAAGGGTTATCTTGTATTTTTAGCCTTCAGTTCTGTTTGTCAGTATTTTATTAAATTCTAATTTCCTCCTTAATCAAGAACTTGGGCCCCCCCTTTTTAAAAAATGTGCCTCAATAAAATACTTAAAAATGAAACTTTTATAGCTTTTTCACCTATAGTAACAATCCAATTCTTCCGTAGGGTGTATTTACTAGTATTTTTTAATTGACAGGAAAGAAATGAACCTTCAGAGTTTTTGGATCCTACAATGTAAAGTGTTCACTAGTTTTTCCTTTTGTTATAAAAAAACAAACAGGAAAAATAGTTGTTTAGCACTATTTTTAAATTCACACCTAATAATTTTTGCTTCAACAAAGATTTATAAAAATGCTTCCTGTGGACTAATTTTATTAACAAGCACTTCCCTCTCCCCTTGGGTTGATAGCAACATCTAGACCAGACCTGTCCAATACAGCTTTCTGAAACCGTATGTTTGTTTTTAAGATTTTTAAGTAATCTCTATACCCAACGTGGGACTTGAACGTACAACCCTGAGATCGAGTCGCATGTTCTACCGACTGAGCCAGCCAGGCGCCCCAATTGCAATGATACTCTATAATCTGCAATGTCCATATAGTTTTGCTAGCCACTGGCTATACATGGCTATAGAGCACTTGACCTATATTGTAACAAAAAACTGGATTTTTCAGTCACATGACTTTCAAACACTTGAAATACCTAGTGTGATTGAAGAACTGAGTTTCAAAATTATTTAACAAACTTAAAACCTTGGGTAGCACAGATCCGGACCATGAATTAGAATGCTATATACAGGCCTCCAGACACCAATCTGTCATCTGTAGTGCTGTTTTGGGTAAACTATGTGACCTCTAAGTTCCCTTCTACATATTACTACCTCTGCTGAGAATCTTCCTACTGTCCCTTCCCTCTTGACTGTGAAGTTAGCTCATCAAGTTTGATAGTTGGTATAGTACTTTATGTCTATTAGTATTCCTCTCATTCTTTCTCCACCATCATTAGACGGTCAGCTACTAGAGGAATCTTATGTCTATCACTCTACCTACCATTTAACATGAATGCCACATATTAACTGTGCTTCAATGGCTAAATAAAAGTTATACACAAAAAAAACAGAGGGAATACCTGTTAACAATTCAGCTACCACTCTGGGCATGAGAAACTAGGTCATAAGTCCAACTACTATGGGATGTGGCACAGTAGGCATACTTGGGAGTGTCATTTAATGAAAACAACATGGCTTGAAAAGAATTTTTACTTTTGCTTATAGAAATTATCTTTCATTCCTGGGCATTTTAGATTGCTATTCCTAATGTGGCCTTCATATGAGACAAGTGATAAAATCAAAGGCAAAGATTCTGTCAAAGAAAGATGAAAATGTAAGCACTCGTGCAAATAAATTATTTCAATAATTCAACACAATCACACTTCAAAAAAATCTACCATTTATCAAAAAATTGTAAGCTTACTTTAGTCTATAGTATGAATGTTACAGTAATAGTTCCTGGGTTTGAAATATATATATTAATTCCCCAGTTTTCTTCCTGACACCTAGACTGACTGTTTCTTTGCCTATTTGGGATTCTTTCTCATACCCTTTATATCCAGGGCATTCAGAGATCAATTTCACCATCTCTTGCTGAGCTAAATACTATTCTCAATTTCGGATTGTTAAAAGGTGGCTGAAATATGACCTGAAAATATCCGTAACCATTTTGACATAAAACCTTTCAGCGGTTTTTGTGTTACAAGTGGAAACATTTATAGAGCTTATCAGAAAAAGGGTAAATAAGCCTCATATACACACTACTTATTAACATTATAACTTCCTTACTTCATATGTAAGAAGAAAACATAAGTGGTTTAGTTCAATTTGACTCTCAAGCTGTTTCTCCGTTCGTCCACCATATCCAGCCTGATTAGTACCCGAACAGCACTCCACAAAATCATCATTCCCCTCTACTACATACACAAGTGCTATGAGAAGAATCAGAGGAAGTAAAAACAGAGTTCTGTAAGGAGAAAATGCTCTGGGACTGGCTGGGAATAAAGCCTAGAATATTAGAGTTGTTCTCAGGCACCTTTTTTGGAAGACTACTTTATGTTCATGAACATAAATAATATGCATCTATTTGTCTCAAAAAATGTTTTTCTCTTTATAATCTACTTAAAAAGAAAAGCTGCATTTGTGTAGTCTGTTGGGATAAAATACTAGTACAGGTTCCCCTGGCTTTTCAGAAGTTACTCCCCTTTTCTGAAAATCCTCCAGTAGCACCTGGTTTTGCTAATCAAAAGAAATCTGAAGAGGATTTTCACTTTTACGAAAAAAGAAGGCGAAATACAGCGAAAATAGCTTGTTTTGCAGCAAGTCCTTATACAAGCAGCACACAGCCCGTGCACTGAGTGGCGCCAGCAAGTCCCTTATCCCAGGGACCGCACTCAGCGCAAGCCACCACAGCTTTGAACTGGCTCTGAGTATCTGTGCTTTACCTCGATTTATTTTGTGCATCTGTGAGCAAGATGTGGTATCAGGTAAATCTGAGAGAGATTATTTTTCGGTGAGGGATTACTCAAACAAAATTTCCATATAAATTAATGGTTATTGCGTCTTTGCTTTATGCCATTTCGGCTTTCAGAACGTTTCACAGGGACACTCGACTTTTGGGATAACATAGGAAACCTGTACTGAGCACATACCTTCAACTGCTAATCAAAGTGTAGTCAGTGCGCGAATCAGTTAGCATTGGCCTCACCTGGAAGCTGGTCAGCAATGCAAAATTTCCGGCCCCACCCTATCCCTACCAAATCAGTCTACATTTTAACAAGATCCCCCGCGGTGATTCAGGTACACATTAAAGTTTTAGAAGAACTTCAAACAACTTATCTTTCCTCCTGTAAACAAATGTACATATTTAAAATTATTTGAAGGTCAAATGAGGAAAAAGCATATTCATTTTCTAACTGCCAGATCAAGAATGATTCTCAAGGGCCACCTGGGTGGCTCAGTCAGTTAACTGGGCTGAAGTCCTGATCTCAGGGTCGTGGGATGGAGCCCCAAGCTCAGCAGGGTGTCTGCTTCTCCCTCTCCTTCTGCCCCTCCCCCTGCTCCTGCTCTCTCTCTCAAATAAATAAAATCTTAGGGAGAAAAAAAAAAGGCAATGATTCTCAAGACTTTCATATAATTTTTTAACAACTTGAATGGGCAATACAGATTAAGATTTCCAAACTGAAATTAATCTATGGGCAAACGGTAAAGACAACCCAGAAAGCTCAAGCAATTTATTGGAAATGTTCTTATGTGTATTCTCCCAGACATTAGAATATGCCAGTTTATACATGTCCAGTTCTTTATATGCAAATCTGAAAAACAAGAAACTTGAAAACCTTAAAATTTTAAGCTTGGTAGCAAAACCCGTCTTAAGCTGATATGAAACTATTATAAATGGTCTTTAACCCAGGGGCTCTGATGACTCCTGTTCTGCTGCAAAAATGTTAATGTAGGAATTTGAGATGTGGACACAAACCTCACTGTAGGTGTGATGCAGTATATGGTATGTGCCCTCAAGACTTCCAGATAAGGGCCCTTTAAGATAAATAAAAGAGCTGGGGAAGACAAAAGCAAGGGAAATTAAATCTACCTGAATAAACCTTCATGCTAATGTTGGCTAAATAAAAACCTAATATGGTGCCTTAGAAGCATTAATAAAGTAAGAGAAAACAGAGGAATAGTAAACTGCTTGAACAACTTGTGAAGCTTGGGCGGGGGGGAGGGGAGAAGGCCGGGGGTGTCAATTTAAGAAAAGGCTAGTAAATAAACTCACAGTTGGCAAGGAGCATGAACTTTGTTTTCCCGAGGCCAGAACTTAAAAATGATAGAATACTACAAGGGGGTATTCTCCACAAATGTATGATTAACCCAAAGTAAGTAAATGGCCTTTTTTGACCTTCGTTACAAATACTCATAAAAATCAAGTCCATCAAAAATTCAGCCTATATTTTCAAGTTATGTTTCTAGTATGCACTGCACAATTACAACATGATGTCATTTATTTAACAAGACTCTGAAAGAATGGGTCCCCAAGATCAAATATATACAGTTTTAATATAGGAAATATTTACATAATGGAACCACCTCATGGTCCAATGTTAAGAACAGTGTTTCAAATTCCTTTTAAGATGTAAAAAAAAATCTGTAACTCAAGCTCAGTTATGCTTTTTAACAACCCCCCCCCCCAAACTTTGTCTTTCTTTTAAATAAATACTCAGAGATGGGAATAACTGCACCTAATTTGTGTTAAGAACTGTCTAAAACCTGTTACATTTTCAGGTAATTTTGCTCCCTGGTGAAGTTCTGTTCTACAATAAAGCAAGCCCCATGTATGTCTCTAAGACATCAGTATATTTTTAAACATTGATGAGCAGAGGTAAAAGAGGTGTATGCGTACATATAAACCCTTTAAAAACAAAAGTGAAAACAAAAAATTAGTGGTAACAGCCTTAAATGATTTACTTTATCCTTAAAAATAAGATGTAGACTGCAAATTGCCATCTGAATTCCTACTGTATTTTTTCAAATTTTCCAAGTCTGTATTGCCTAATTTTACTTTTTAAAATGATTTTTTTCATTTATGCTTTTCAGATTAAGGTTTTTCTTTTTAAACAAAAGAGTACACCAAAATAAAGCTAAGGACCAATTAGTGCAAAAATGCATCAAATAAAGCACTCCAGAATCTAAGGATCTGCCTCATTTCTGAACAATGAAATTAACGGGAAAACCATTATGATTCACACTCCCTTAAAAAAGAGAGGCTGAAGTAGCCAGCTATCAACAGGAAAGCCCCATTCCATTCACCAGACTGTTGCTTGCCACAAGAGAATACCATGCTCTGGGAGACTAATAACCTAATTATCCCAGACATTTGGGTTGGCACAATACCATGTTTCCTTTACAATTCTACTCTTCAATAAGGAAATGTTTAAGGGAGCCCTCCAAAGAATATTAGGTAAAAGACATTTATACATACATTCACACGAACACATTCATACAGAGATACAGTGGGAATGGACTGTCTGCTAATCTGAGCACTCTAATTTTAAATTCAATGCCTTCAGGAGGGCTTGCCATTTTTGATCAAGGGGTGGGAAGGGTAATAGGTATGATGGGTATTCTTTCAATTAAAATCATTCATGTAGGTTCCTGTACAGTACAGTTCAACATTAAGTGCAATTCTGCAAAAGAATTGGGGAGTCATTTTAATATTTACAAGAAATAAATCAGCAGAACAAGATTATATCAGATAGGCTGTGTACAGTAGCTGCGGCTTATAAAACATACCAGTAATCTGTACCTGGTGAGTATAAAGAGAACCAAGGCAGGATTCAGATGTCTTTACAACCAAGGGAGTACACAGGGCATCAACAAATTAGAGGACAAAAAAATTCACATTTTCTACATTAAAAAAAAAAAATTACAGATCTCACAAATGTCTTTGAAGACAAAGAAAAAGCCAAAGTCCTCTGAAGGGTGGGAAAGAAGAAGAAAATTGAAACAGAACTCTAAATGTAAAAAGAGTTTTACTTCACAAGACCAATTTTCTTGGCTTCTGTTTCATATATCAATAATCTCCACATTTTGACTATAAAAACTTCTGCTTCTTCATCAAGTACCTAGAAAAGAAAAAGAAAAAACTCAAAAAAAACCCCAGTAACACACGTAAGATAAGCAATCATCAGCATCTCCCAACAGTGACTAGTATTTTATTTTTTTTTATTGTTGTTAAAGGTTTTATTTATTTGTCAGAGAGAGAGACAGAGCCCAAGCAGGGGGAGCGGCAGGCAGAGGGAGAAGCAGGCTCCCCACTGAGCAAGGAGCCTGATGCGGGACTTGATCCCAGGACCCCAGGATCATGACCTGAGCCGAAGGCAGATGCTTAACTGACTGAGCCACCCAGGCGTCCCGTGACTGGCATTTTAAAAGGCTTTATACATTGACAAGCATTTACTTTCAATAAAACGACCTGAAATAAATTGGTCTAGTGTGATAAATATATTTAGTAAATATAAATTACAAAAAAGGGTGCGGGGGGAGAATGCATTCAGCAAAATTCCATGGCTTACCAAATACTGACACCGCAATACTAAACTATTTCCTAAAGAAAGCATGTTTGTTATAAAAAACATAGTAATTTAGGCAGAGCTAGTTATATAACCGAGTATCTTATCTACCCCCAAAACAGCCTTAAAATCGTAACACTTATCAAGTCCTTATTATGTATGTGACATTGAATTAAATATTAAACGAGAACATATGTAGGGGCGCCTGGGTGGCTCAGTTGTTAAGCGTCTGCCTTTGGCTCAAGGTCATGATCCCAGGGTCCTGGGATCGAGCCCCACATCGGGCTCCCTGCTCAGCGGGAAGCCCACTTCTCCCTCTCCCGCTCCCCCTGCTTGTGTTCCCTCTCTCACTGTGCCTCTCTCTGTCAAATAAATAAATCTTTAAAAAAACTAAAATATAAAATGAGAATATATGTAAAGCATTTAATATTGCATCTAGGTAGGATATGGTAAACAGAGTACGTGAACACTATCATCACCAAAAAGGACATAAGAGTACTGAATAAATAAATGGTCTTCTCCCCTTGGGAAATTGATAAATCAAATTATCTTCCTATCTACTTATCAGGTAGGGGCATTATATCGACCCCCTACTCCTGCCCTCACCCTACATGCAGATTTGGGCCTCTATACCAGGGTTACAGTGAGGTAAAATGGAACAGCATGTTTCCTCCTACAGGAGGCAGCTATGACTGAGCTCCAGGGTATCGCTGCCATGATGGAATGTGGCCTAATGTTGCCAGGTGTCTGGAGCAGCAGTTTAAGTTAGGAGGTAAGCAAACCAGGGGCGCATGGGTAGCTCAGTCAATCAGTTAAGCATCTGCTTTCGGCTCAGGTCATGATCCCAGGGTCCTGGGATCGAGGTCCACATGAGGCTCCCTGCTCAGCGGAGAGCCTGCTTCTCCCTCTCCTGTTCCCCCTGCTTGTGCTTGCTCTCTCTCTTAAATGAATAAATAAAATTTTTAAAAAGGGGGGGGCAGTTAAGCAAACTAGATCTCTAGCCAGACTACGTGGGTTCAAATCCCACTTCTACCTCTTATTAGGTATGTGTCCTTGGCTGAATCACTTAGCCACAATGAACCTCACTTCTCTCATCTGTAGAATGGAGGAAATATTAACTACATGATACTGTTCTACTGTGGGAATTAAAAGAGTTAACAGGTACAAAGTGTTTTGAAGAGTGTCTGGTATCTCAGTGATCAGTAAGTACCTAAAAGAAGCCGGAAAAATTTGATTTTTGTTTCTTTTCTTTTTTTTGATAAACTTCCCTAAATTTCTCAACAATGACAAATAATTAAAGAACTTTTACTCAGACTTCTATGAGCCAGACTTGACCAGCAGTTTGAGAGAACTATGCTGCAACACTAATTAATGTGAACATTGTACCCTGGAAATAATATAGATCTAGGCACAAAATACAACCAAAGTTAATGTAAAATGAGGAAAGGTACAGTTTGAAAAAGTCAGATTTTTTTTTTTAAGAAAATGTCAGATTTTTAACAAGAGCAAAGTACTTAAACTAAAAATTCAATCTCATTTAGTCAAGAAATATTTAGAGGGTAAGCTTTTGATAGAACTAGTTGACAAAACTAGCCAATTGAGTGGCTTCCTCCCACTCTGATCAACAATGAGCCAGAAAATTAAAATATAAGTAATTAACCAATAAAAGAGTCTAATTATACTCCAAATACCAAAATATTTCAACAGATCAAAATGGATTAATACTGACACGTGACATCTTCACTGACAGAAATTGCAACTCTGCCAAGGCCAAATACTAGAACACTGGGGTTTTGTTTGTTTGTTTGTTTGTTTTTTTAATTCCTTAACTCAGGCCCAACTATAAAACCCTCTCTCGGCCCCAAGGATAACCTTTTAAACATGTGGGAAGGTCAGGGAAGTTCAAATTCTATCCCCAAGGACCAGGATCTAGTCACATTTCTCCTTTCATCTGAGGCTCAGCATTATGAAGTCAACAAACTTTTCACAAATACTTTATCAGAAATTCTAAACAACAGCTGCATCAGCCTGGCTGGGCAGCAGAAAACTAATGTTACCTGGCTTTAGACATCATACAGTGCCTGGACACAAAATATCTCGACCTAGGAGCTCCCTTTGCTTAGGTACCCCACTATGCCCCTCCCTGACAACTGCAGTGGGAAATGTAAGCTCTCCAGGGCACCTGTCATCTTACAACATGCTCGACGTTTCTTCCCCCCTGACTCATCTTCCCTCTGCTGTCTTCCCATTCTGCCCTCCATTACTCTTTATACTAACCACCCTCAACTTCTTTAATTAGTTTTTTTCATCTATTTACCTGAACTGAAAACTTGTGTCCCTGAAAGACCCTGAGACACTCCTGTAGCCTACTCAGGAAGTTCCTTACTTTCAAAGCTTTAATCTCACAGGAGAGGGGAAGCTGCTGGATCCTTCGATCCTTCCATTTCTCTTTGTGAACAGTATCTCCATTAAGATTCACGAGATCTCATTACACTACCCTTCCACTCCAACAGCAGCTATCTAGCAAACACCTAGTCTTCCACCCACAATAGATGAGCACAACAGAAGTTTCAATTTCTATGTGTATGACCCAAGTGGAAAGTTCACTTATAGTCTAATGACATCAGCTCTACCCCAGAAACTCTCTCCCATGGCCACATATGCACCTCACCATCGTCTGGACCAATCCACCACTTGTTCTTAAACGTTCTACTCTCTCACTATATAACCACTCTTTCAACACACCTCCCACAGCTTCAGTGGAACAACCAGCCCGTTTCACATAACCACAAGCTCTATTCCGATGTTATCGCCTTCTCTTCCTAGCTTGGAGTTCACAGTCCACTCAACCACTCTCACCTCTAGAGCCAATTCTCTCCCTCCTTCCTTTTCTCACAAAATCACATTAGATAAATGTAACCACTGACTCGACTCTAATATCCAAATTAAATGCAAGTGGGGATTTGATGTTTACTGCTGACCAATGGATACCTGTCCAAGTGACAAGGTTATACAAGTCTCAAGTCTCAGTTTAGATGGTAACTCTTGTGATTCTCTTCCTAACTGCCGTCTGTACCATCAGATGCTCCATCTCCTCTGCCCCCCACATCTTTTTTACATATCCCCATGATTGCAAGTATATTACAGTATCAGTATTAGTATACCTGTCTCCCTGCTACTTCTTTAAGGACAGATGTTCCACCTTTTCATGCTTCTAGCACCATGTTCAACCCAGTAAGCACTTAATAAATGTTTTCTAAATGTATGAATAGATCCAGGATTTGTATTTATACAAACACCAAAGGTGGGGGAAGGAGAAAGTGTTAGTGTTGTCTAAGGACATCTTGATGTGAGTGCCTTTAACCTCTTTTAGTGCAGATTCACATTTTAATTGGGGCTTCTAAAAAGAAAGATTCTGGAACCAACACAGGTAAAAAATTAACCAAAAACAGAAGTTTCGTTTGTTTACAGATATTAATTAGAATATTAACAACAGTAAATTTCTGACTTACCATGGCAACGTCATCTAAAATGCTCTGAGGTGAACTATGAGCCATAACCTAAAAGAAACACATAACTGTCATTTTGAAAATAAATAAAAAATTAGCAATATAGTCAAAAATTTTTCAAGTACCCTCAAACTAATATGGGAATTTCTTGTGGCTGAAGAAACATTCTATAAATTTCTTAATTCCCAGAATCCTACTCTCTTCAATGGAAGTTTACGACAACCTGGGATCTTAATCACTATACTATGTGTTCTAATTCAAATCCAGAGTTACAAATTCCAATGCTACAATAATTACAAGTGGAAAGGGCAGGCTAAATTTGCTATTCCTAATGCTAAAAGAGCAGTAATGGTGGAAAAATAAGGATTTCCTTAAAATGCAATTATTCCTTTACAGATATACAGTGTTTCTACTATAACTATCTTATTAAAGATAAGACTTTGCCTTCAGGAGACAATGGAAGGATGTGGTACACCCTGGTGGTTAAGAGCACTTAGCGCTTACTTATTATAGGACTATGGTCAAGACAATCTCCCCATGACCTCAATTTCTACATATATAAAATGGGGATAATAGCAGGAATTATACTTGCTAAGGTTGTTGGGAGGTTTAAAGAACATAACATTCTATAAAATGCTTAACACAGTACCTGCCAAGAACAAAGCCTGGCCCACAGCAAATTAATCAGTAAAAACAACTATTATTATGCTATGAAGGAAACTATTTTGCTCCTCTTCCAAAGGATGGATGACTGACAAATTCATGAAATAAGCTATCAGCTGTCTCCACAAATACCCCCTCAACTGTACTTCAGCAGCACTCTAACCATTAAGACATGGGGGTGGCAATACATTCCCAGGGGCAGAGAGAGCACAAACTTGGCAGCAGTCAATGAATCTGTCCTCCTTGACCCTCTGAAATGAAAGCATATGGCGTAGGGGTCTGAAATAAAGTGGAGGGGTTAAGTAGCCATGAAATCTCTTAATAACTGAAACTAAACTATCATAGACTTGGCTTTGCAAGATTTTTTATTTTAGAAAGTGTCTTAATATTTTAAAGTATAAAACAAATGTTGGGGATCGGGGCACCTGGGTGGCTCAGTCGTTAAGCGTCTGCCTTCGGCTCAGGTCATGATCCCAGGGTCCTGGGATCGAGCCCCGCATCGGGATCCCTGCTCTGCGGGAAGCCTGCTTCTCCCTCTCCCACTCGCCCTGCTTGTGTTCCCTCCCTCGTTGTGTCTCTCTCTGTCAAATAAATAAATAAAATCTTTTTTTTTTTAAAGATTTTATTTATTAGAGCATGAGTGGGCGGGATGGAGGGAGAGCGAGAAGCAGACTTCCCGCTGAGCAGGCAGCCCAACTCGAGACTCAATCCCAGGACGCCGTGATCATGACCCGAGCTGTAGGCAGATATTTAACTGACTGAGCCACCCAGGTGCCCCTGTAGTTATACATCTGGTTAGCTTTTTTTTTTTTTTTTTTAAAGATTTTATTTATTTATCTGACAGAGACACAGCGAGAGAGGGAACACAAGCAGGGGGAGTGGGAGAGGGAGAAGCACGCTTCCCGCGGAGCAGGGAGTCCGATGCAGGGCTCGATCCCAGGACCCTGGGATCATGACCTGAGCTGAAGGCAGACGCTTAACGACTGAGCCACCCAGGCGCCCCAAATAAATAAAATCTTAAAAAAAAAAGAAAGTTGGGGATGAAGGGAGTAAAAGACTAACCTTAGAACAAACAAAATCAACTAATGTAGCTTCTTCTTCACCTATGTATTCTATAATTTTCTTATTAATCCATGGTCTAATCCGTCGTTCCATCAATATCTGCAAAATAAAGCATGGTTATTAAATTAAATAACTTTTTATTATATTTACTACAAAGTCTATAGCCTCATAATTTTTCTTAAAACTAAAATATAGTATGCTCTCATTTACAAGTTGAACGAAGACAGGTATGTATCAAGATACAATTACTTGCTTCTAATTGATGAAGACTTCAAGTACCACCAAGAATTTCCCCAATCATTTACCTAAATTCCTTGGCAGGTCAAGATGCCAGCCACATTATCGTCTCTACTTGTCATTAATAGAATCAGCTGACTTTGTATGCTATACTCAAAACCACTTCCAATAAAAATGATGAAATACAATGTGCTACTCACAGAATCCACAATAGACCAATCCAAGGGATAAGCAAAGAGCTCAGGTTTGGCCGTAGGAATTTTCTCAATGAGACTCTTAATGTGTTTGCGCTTTTCTTCAGTGTTTACAGTGCCTTTGGCAGCATTTTTATCATCTTCACCATAATCCAAGGGAACCAGTTTCCTTTTTCGGGGTACATCATCACTGTCTTCGTCCTCAAATTTGTTAAAGACACTATCTACGGGGAGTTTCTTTCTCTTCACAGAATTAGGTTGACCAGGACTATTGGAAGCACCTATAGTAAAAATCCTGTATTAGCATGATGACCTAATTTTCAAATGTTAATTACATTTTACAACCCACCATCCCTCAAGAGCAGTGCATAATGTACTTCCACAAATCTCAGAGAAAGATCCCAACTGTAAAAAATAACTCACTACTCACAAGTGCTAGAAAATTTAACTTTTCACTTCTTCTCAGAACTTGAGGCAGCTGCGGATATAGGAGCACTAGTAGAACTACGAAAACAATCGTGAGCTATAAAGGCATTTTTGAGTATTTTTCTATCTACCTACCAAGCAGCACATATTTATTTTTTCCTTAAGGCAAAATTTAAGTATATATAGGGGATTAAAATAAAGGAAAGAAGGAAGAAAATGCTAACATACCCAGTTTAAGACTTAGTCCTATTTTTGGCCTATGTTCCTCCGGTTGTTGTTGATCTGGTGAATTTTCATGAGGAATAATAATACCACATGGAGACTCATCCCCAGGAGTGTTGGGGGTTGCATTGCCACTGGCAGAGGAAACAGATGGGGCAGAACTGATGGGCCTCAGAGTTGGTTTGAGACAGGGCTTTTGCTCCGGCTCTTCCTCCTCTTCCATGGGTTCCTCTCGTTTTTCTTCTTTTTCTTGCTTCTCTTCTTCTTCTTCCTCTGATTCAGGTTCTTGCTTTATTTGTGGTTGTCTGCGCCTTTCAGCCTCTTGTTCCATCTAACACCAAAAAATAACGTGACTAACAGACCACAACTATACTCTACTCAACCAGCTTTCTGTTTTCCATTATCTTTCATAAAACCTCTATTTTTCATTAGGAATAATGAAACACTGCTTGCTTCTATAATCAGAAAGCTGAGTAGGTCTATAGAATATATTAGGTACTCTGCAAAATGTTTTCTTATATTTTTAACATTTACATATAAAATTATTTAAACTCTTCAGATATAACAAAGGCAAATACATAATAGGTGGCTAATTTAAAAGGAAAAGGTATGTTTTTTTTTTTTTTATTGAAATTATAATCCAAAGTTTTATTTTGTTTTAATTTTAAAGGTTTTATTTATTTGAGAGAGAAAGAGAGAGAGAGCATGAGCAGGGAGGAAGGGCAGAGGGAGAGGGAGAAGCAGGCTCCCCATGCAGCAGCAGGGCTTGATCCCAGGACCCCGTAATCATGGCCTGAGCTGAAGGCAGATGATTAACTGACTGAGCCACCTAGGCGCCCCCCAAAAGTTTATTTTAGAACAGCACGGACAACTGCCTAAGAGGCAACTCAAATCCTCAGCTTGGTCATCAACAATTATTTGTTCTGTGGCACCTGGCTGGCTCAGCCAGTAGAGCATGCAACTCTCGATCTCAGGGCTGTGAATTCGAGCCCCATGGTGAATGCAGCGATTACTTAAAAATAAAATCTTTAAAACGCAATTATTTGGTCTTTCTAGGTCATGGCTAAGGATGGTAGTCACTTTTGTATTCATGAATCGGGAAAGAAAGAAAGAGAGGGGAAAAAATTTTTGGAGTCAAAAGCCTATACCAAAATGAACACTCTCCCTGAAATCATGAAAGATTAAACAACAACAACAAAATAACCAATAAGAGCATTATAAAAACTTGAGTAAATTTCATCAATAATTTTTCTGAGCATGAAACAAAAAAAATATAACAAAAAGATTCTGGGGGCTCCTGGCTGGCTCAGTCGATTAAGTGTCTGACTTAGGCTCAGGTCCTGATCTCAGGATCCTGGAATTGAGCCCCATGCTCAACAGGGAGTCTGCTTCTCCCTCTTCCTACCGCTCATGCTCGCTCTCTCAAATAAATAAATAAAATCTTAAAAAAAGATCCTGAACTACATAACAATTAAAAGTTGGTGCATGACATGACATGACTTAACCCCATCTAACTATCAATTCACAAAGTAGTACAATGACCATTAAACAATCTGTAAGGCATTCAAACCAACTGGTAGAGAATTAAAACATAAAAACACACCCAACCTAAATGTTACAATGGTAAGGATTTAAAAGACCAACAATATGCCATAATGGTCAAGGTATGAAAACAGACATAAAGCTATAAACTGGCAATATTCTGAGTGAAAGATTAAAAACCCGAATTAAAAGCACATTAGAAAACAGCATGTAAATTATAATCCCACTTATAAAATTTATGTGAGGAGGGTAAACATATGCCTGTGTGATGACATTTTAAAAACCACAAATCTAGGGGCACCTGGGTGGCTCAGTCAGTTAACCATCTGCGTTTGGCTCAGGTCATGATCTCAGGGTCCTGGGATCGAGCCCCGCATCGGGATCCCTGCTCTGCGGGAAGCCTGCTTCTCCCTCTCCCACTCCCGCTGCTTGTGTTCCCTCTCTCGCTGTGTTTCTCTCAGTCAAATAAATAAATAAAATCTTTAAAAAAAAAAAAAAACCCACAAATCTATAATGATTGTACCAGGCTGATAAGAAAGCAGATGGTTTTTAATTTCTTCACTATTGTGTCGCATGTTGTCTGAACCTTCTATTTACTCATGTAAGTACTTATTCTATCAACAGGAAAAAAAACACAATTTCATTTTGAAAAATAAAAGGGGCATGTAAGAAGACATGGTTTCTGATGACAAACAGGATATAAGAGATTTTTTCAAGTTGATATAAAGAATTTACAATATTATTAGATTCATGATATATTAAGAACTAAAAATTTTCTAAAATGACATTCTACTCTTTTTTTTTTTTTTTTTTTTTAAGATTTTATTTATGTATTTGAGAGAGAGAGAATGAGAGACAGAGAGCATGAGAGGGAGGAGGGTCAGAGGGAGAAGCAGACTCCCTGCCGAGCAGGGAGCCCGATGCGGGACTCGATCCCGGGACTCCAGGATCATGACCTGAGCCGAAGGCAGTTGCTTAACCAACTGAGCCACCCAGGCGCCCCGACATTCTACTCTTAAAAAAAGAATGGGGTAGGGGCGCCTGGGTGGCTCAGTCGTTAAGCATCTGCCTTCGGCTCAGGTCATGATCCCAGAGTCCTGGGATCAAGCCCCGCGTCGGGCTCTCTGCTCAGTGGAAAGCCTGCTTCTCCCTCTCCCACTCCCCCTGCTTGTGTTCCCTCTCTCGCTGTGTCTCTCTCTGTCAAATAAATAAAATAAAATCTTAAAAAAAAAAAAAAAAAAAAAAAGAATGGGGTATGCTATGTTCTATGGCAAAGTCTTTTCCTTTTTTTAAATGGCATGCTGTTCATGAAAACATCTTTAATTTATTTAGGAAATAAAAAGATTTAGGGTGGCAGTGAGAAGGAACTCAAACCCCAAAAGTCATGAAATGTGAGAACACGTTATGGGAAGGACAGGTTTCTAGAAAAGTTTTATTAGATGACATTCATTTAACTTAGGTAATATTTCACAGAAATAAAGGAATAAGACACAGGAAGGTGTTTAGAATAATTAAAGCTGTAAATCAACTAAGACTGATGATCTGCATAATAAAATAAAGAAAAAGTACTAATATCATCCCCCCAAACAGCAAGATCCATGGAGCATAAACTGCATTTCCCTTATGAGAACATTGTTGTGGATGTTAGGGTAACTCACCCTTTGGAGCTCTGCATCTGGATCCGGATGCCCTTCAGCCAGAAGGCGCTGCCTGATTTCCTCTAGCTCTTCCTTCTCTCTCTTCCTATCCCGTTCATCAGCTTCCATTTCCTTTTCCCTATCACGCAACCTTTTCTGAAGAGCGCTTCCTCTGCAAAAGTAAATCATAACAGGCCTTGATACTCAGAGATCAACTATTACAACACATAATGTCTCCAAAAGTACCTTCTTTCAATACTAAAAAGCTGCATGTTAGGAAAATGAAAAATGTCTTACTGTTTTTGTATCTGCAGAACACCCAAGACAGTGTGCTCTCCACACATAAACAGTTTAATAAGGAAGCATGGTCTTGTCATTTATCACCATGCCTCATTCTCAAGTCATTCTAAGTAAGTGTCTAAAACAAGCAGAAAACAGTTTTCTGATGAAAGAAAGCTCTCATTTTGTACTCATTCCACAGGGAAAGCCCAACACACAATTTGTTTTCTTGGATGCCAAGTTGTGAAAAACTACTACAAGTAGTAGTAATACCACTAAGAACAGTCCTCTATCTTCAATTTAAATCAATTCTTTCCCTTATGGAAAAAATCCTTGAAGGAAGTAGTGCAGAATCAACAGAAAGCAGAGATTCTCTCTAGCTAGCGGTATATTACATCTCAGAATGCTGAAATTATGTACTACCACTGATTTTATGATTCAATAATTTTACTGATGATTTTTTTTTTCATTTTCTACAAAGTCAAATCCTTGGCATGCTTTTGAAGTTGCTAATTCCAATGTTTTAATTATGGGGTACGGTATATTAAAATGATATACTAAATGCCTTCACTACATGCCCTGGATCCTATCAGATACATGAGGTTAAAAAGAAAAATCAAAATATCGTCCATATCCTCAGAGAAATTACAGTTTGGAATGGAGGAAGCAGAACAGAGCCAACAATTTTACCATACTGCCACAGTGCTAGAATGAGAGTATTTTAGAAATGCCATGGGAACAAAGACATGAGGGAAGGCAAGCTTTACAACCGTCACTTTACAGTAATATATCAACAGGGCAGGGGATGGGATGGCATTGGGTTTGCTTTGTAACATTCTTGAAATCCTTGAATGCAAAAATTTTTAGACCAGTTATCAAGACTAGTTATAACTTGCTATAAAAACTGGACCTCTATAAAACACATGAAAAAAATTAATCTGTTTTAATACTATGTGGACCACCACCCCACAAAAGATAGAACTGTTGATCCCTTTCCAACAGTTCTCCCCCGCACTCCCAAAAACATCTTATCAAATATGGAGGTGATTACAAGGTAGAATATGAAGATTTTCTTTCTTATTCCACTGAATAAACTTGCACCCTCTGGTAGGGAAAATACAGCTAATAAAATGCTGAAAGTATGAGCTCATAAAGCAAGGATTCTTTACCTGTAATATTTGGGATCATCTCTATCATCATCATAATCTTCTAAGAATTCTTTTAGTCTTTTAGCTTCTTTTGCCTTTGAGAAATAAAAGACAAAGTGTGCAAAATTAACATAAAAGTCATGTAGAATATCCCCTCCTTTCTTGGAGATAAATTTTTCTTATCCATACCACTTGAATTTTGTAATTCTCATGTACTCTGTATATTAAATTTAAATAACATTAGATATATTTTATCTTTTACTCATAAAACAAGCCAGATTTAGAACTTATCTATGCAAAAAAAACCACATATAGTATTCCTCTCTGGATATAATCTCCAAAGTACAGTAATGAAACCTGAGCAAACCAAGAAACAAAGTTATTTTATTGAATCTATTAACTCAACAAAAATACTTTACCTTTCATTTGTAGATACATTATGCTACAGAAAATAAGTTTTTAAGAAATGCAGGACTGAAAATTCAAATCATGTTCATGCATCAGTCTAACTTCGGGTACACAAACCATGAAAGTATAGGACTCTCTTATTTTTGAATTTCAAATATAACTATTGTATTTAATACCACTTATAGCTAACAATTACATACAAATATATAATACATAAAAATATTTACTTATAATCTATATCCTTATCTGCTCTATCAACTATTATATCTAGTATATCTATATACAAAGGAGATGATACGTTTCTAAATATAGTAAAAATTTAGATTACAGTGAAATTTTAATACATTTCAAATTTCAAATGTTACCTCTCTGTAAAGACTTCCCTGATCTAACCATCGACCATCACCAATTCCCATCCCCAAACAGAACTCTTTCTCTGCACTCCCAAAATACTGTGAATACCCCTTTATCATACCTTAAACATTCATACACATTACAGTAACTACCTCTCTCTCTGAAAATACCACCCACTTGTTTCAGAGTTAGAAGCATTAGTTACTCCTGTAAGCCCAGTACCCAGCACAAGCACCAAGGCTGGGATATAATGTACTTGACTCAAATGTGTCAAATGAAGGAAAGCAGATTTGTTAAAGAGGAATGACAAAACTTACAAGTATTTAAATAAAACACAGGAAGGTGCATGAGATACACACTAAAATATGAACATAAATTACCAGCCTTGAGGAGTAGAAACCTTCACTTTTTACATCATGTACTTCTGTTACTTGAATATTTCGATGTAATAAGTAACTGCTTTTGTAACTGGACTTTTTTAAAGCTCTCAAACAAAAAAATAATAGGAAAATTTTCTCTAAAAAGACAGATTTCCGATTTACTTGTAAAAAGCAGGACCACTTCAAATCTATCCCACCATGTTGTTCATGGCAAACAGCTCTTCTAAATAATCGTTTCCCACTATATTATTCTCTTCCTATTTTCTAACGTAGGGGTGAAAAAGAAATTCTAGAATGGGAATTGAAATTACTATCAATAATTCTAGCATTATGGATATATACAGAAAACCCACACTATCTATCTAGTTTCTACATGCACCCTCTTGGTTACTTACAAAAACTCCCTCTATGTCTCATGTTCAAAAGCTACTTGAAGATTCCTAACTTCAGTGAAGTTTTTGGAAGAATAATCTCCAAACTGGAGATAAAGAAACTTTCACGAAATTCTGGCAAAGACAGAACACATGGAACATACTACTCAAGCAAATACTATGACAAAATTTTTTTGTCATTCTTCTTAGTAACAACCTCTACCAATGGTTTCCCTATTATAGTTCATCAAACAGTGTAAATGCAAAAAATGTCATGTACTTAAAAGATAGCATGAGGAAAAACTATAATTCATATGTTATATACTGAAGACAATATGGTGATTCATAAAAACAGGTCTTTACGCTATATGTTAATTAAGTGGAATTTAAAGAAAAACATGAAAAACAAAAAACAAAGAGGTCTTCTCATGACACTATTCCCTTCATCCACATGTGCCACACCAATACAGAACAGTATCTATCAATATCTACCAATGCCTCTTCAAAATCAACATGTTACAGACTCTTAATTAAGAATGTTTTAGGGACGCCTGGGTGGCTCAGTCGTTAAGCGTCTGCCTTCAGCTCAGGTCGTGATCCCGGGGTCCTGGGATCGAGCCCCGCATCGGGCTCCCTGCTCCGCGGGAAGCCTGCTTCTCCCTCTCCCACTCCCCCTGCTTGTGTTCCCTCTCTCACTGTGTCTCTCTCTGTCAAATAAATAAATAAAATCTTTAAAAAAAAAAAAAAAAAAAAAGAATGTTTTATAAATTCTCATTTTATATATATTATTCTAAGGCAGACTTACTTCAACGGTATGCCAAAAGATAATTTTGTTTATAGGCAGCAAAAATGTGAAAATTAAGAGTAAAAGAGATTTTGGTGGACTGGAATTGTCTGAAGATTACTTGAAATACATAAAAATTAAATTACCTAGGGTCGCCTGGGTGGCTTAAACAGCTGGGTGTCCCAACACTTGATTTCAGCTCAGGTGGCGATCTTAGGATCATGAGATGGAGCCTCACTGGGTATGGAACCTGCTTGGGATTCTTTCTCTCCCTCTTCCTTTTGCCCCTCTGCCCCCAAATTAAATTGTCTATACTGAGAGCTCGTACATTTTAATGACAAAGTTACTTCTAATCTAGTTAATGGTCAAGAATTTGACCTGATTTTTATCTGAAAAATCACTAATTTGTAACCTAGAATATTACCATTTCTCTTCTTCTTTCTTCTTCTCTTTCGGCCTCTTTCTCATACTCCCGGGTTTTCTTCCGTTCTCTGATTTCCCAATTCTTAAGGCGCTAAAAAAGAAATTGTCAAATTTAGTAATACAAATGTATGCAAAGGGCTCTAAAATTTTTTTTTTTTTTAAAGATTTTATTTACTTATTTGACAGAAAGAGACACAGAGAGAGAGGGAACACAAGCAGGGGGAGTGGGAGAGGGAGAAGCAGGCCTCCCTCGGAGCAGGGAGCCAGATGCGGGGCTGGATCCCAGGACCCTGGGATCATGACCTGAGCCGAAGGCAGACGCTTAACGACTGAGCCACCCAGGCGCCCCAAGGGCTCTAAAATTTTTGACTAACCTACTGAATAGCAAGCTTTAACAATAAAAGCATTCCTCGGGGCATCTGGGTGGCTCAGTTAACTGCCCAGCTCTTGGTTTCGGCTCAGGTCATGATCTCAGGGTCGTGAGATCGAGTCCCATGTGCTGGGCTCCATGCTCAGCATGGAGTCTGCTGGAGTTCTCTCCCTCACCCGCTCCCTCTGCACACATGGGCGCATGCTCTCTCTCTCAAATAAATAAAATCTTAAAAAATAATGATAATGAAGAATAAAAGCATTTTCTCAATTTACCTCTTGGTAAGCAGCTTCTTTTTCTCGGAGTTTTCTTTCAAGTTTCCTTCGTTCGTAAGCATCTTCTTCATCTTCTTCTCGGTCACGCTTCTTGTCTTTCTCTCTCTCTCGTTCCCGTTCCCTTTCTCGCTCTCTCTCTCGCTCTCGTTCTCTTTCTCGTTCCCGTTCTCTCTCTCTTTCTCTTTCTCGCTCCCGTTCCCTTTCACGATCTCTGCTCTTTTCTCTATATAAACAAAAGATTTTAAAAATCTGTCAGTCTTTGTTTTCCTTTATAAACCAAGGGAAAAGACGGCAACTTATATTACAAAATAACACACAAACTCATAGGCCGGAATTTAGCATTTGATTTCTGCAGAACTGTAAACTCCTCTATACGTATCAGGATGACACAACGTAATTCTAGTCTCAAATTCTCAATTGCATTTTAAATTCAATGTTAATGCTTATCAGTATCTCAGAAAACAAACACACCTGGATATAAGAAATATAAAGGACTGACAAACACGTTAAAAGACCGCCTACTTCACTAGTGATCAAGGAATAAAGGTGTTGGCAAAGGTGTGGAGAAAAGACCATTTTGGCATGTTGGATGGATAAATCAGAACTGTATCTACTGGCAAGGAAAAGTTCTCAAATATTTAATTCAGGGCGCCTGGGTGGCTCAGTTGGTTAAGCGACTGCCTTCGGCTCAGGTCATGATCCTGGAGTCCCGGGATCGAGTCCCGCATCGGGCTCCCTGCTGAGCAGGGAGTCTGCTTCTCCCTCTGACCCTCCTCCCTCTCATGCTGTCTCTCATTCTCTCTCAAATAAATAAAATCTTTAAAAAAAAAAAAAAAAAATTTAATTCAGAATGATAAAACCAAATTGCAGAATATATGTAGTTTGATGCCATGGATCTAATTAAATACAAATATATTTATTTGTACACATATAAAACAATATAGTGTTTATGGATTCATATCCATAATAAAAGTATACATACACTGACTGTATGTCAAATTCTTGATAATCCTTATCAGGTTACTCAAGAGGATAATGACTATTCCAGGAGAGGAAGGAAGGGAAGGATTTTAATGCCCACTAAAGACTAAGGACACTGGATTTCTAGTTCCAGCAACTGGTGGACTGACTAAAGTGGACCTCCTTTCAGCTACAATCAGGTGAAAATTTGCAACACAGAAATGTATTATCTGAAAACCAGCTTGGGAAAAAAAGGTGAGCTTTTCTTCCTTCCCCACTTCCTTCGTTCATTTTTGCTTTACTCCTTCCTAAGAATTTGAGATGATTCATCAAACAAATTCAATATAATTAAGAAAAAACTTAAAATAAAAACAAGGTAAAATTACTAGGAGTCCTAAATTGAGAGCTAGGAGGTGAGTCGTGGCCATACAGTGGGCTACAGGACCAAGTAAAGACGAGCGGCTAAAAGCAGGGGTGCTAGAGATGATTTCCCAGGATGCAGGACCTCAATGAAATGGTAAATAGAAAAGATGCCCACCAACCCAGGGAGACAAGAGGGAATCAGGTCTGCCCATAACACTGGGTGGACAGTGGTTGTGTTCTGGGTCTGCGTATAAACTAGCGTCAGATAAAAATTAACCCTGAAGTTGAGAACTGTTACTTGAACCAATGTTTACATGTGTGAGACAGCAAGCCAGGCATGCTCTGTGCCTAAGGAAGTTCTCTCCTCACACAAATGTAAACGGTGTGGAGAGTGCCTAACTGCAGTTCTACTAAAGCGATCAGCAAACAGTAACTTCCACCAACCCTTACCTTGATCGACTCCGATCCTTATTCCGATCCGAGCTCCTTTCCCGATCGCGGTCCCGGTCTCTCTCTCGGTCCCGGTCACGGTCTCTTTCTTTTGTCCGGTCACGATCCCTATCTCGTTCTCGTTCCCGCTCCCGTTCTTTCTCTTTTTCTCGTTCACGTTCTCTTTCCCTTTCTCGTTCCCGTTCTCGCCTTTCTCGTTCCCTTTCACGCTCCCTCTCTCTTTCTCTCCGTTCTTTCTCAATTTCCTGTCTTTCTTTCTCCTTTTTGCCTTTCTCTTCTTCCAGTTTCTAGAAACCAATAAAAGTACTTTTAGAGTTAACTCTGTAGCTCCAGTATTCAGATATTTCCCGGCGCAATGCCCAATATAAGGAACAAAAACAACCAAACCACTGGCACTTTAATATTAAGTACTTGTGGTTTTACTTGACAAATTAAACTGAAGCAATCACAAGACTAAATAGATTGCGTGCAAACCCATATACTCTACACAGACCAGGAATCTCCAATCTTGGATGCTGGGAGATTGTGTCAAGTGTGGCTGGCCACTCAATGATTATGTAATAACTAAATGACCATGAGAAATGTGGTGATTAGTAGTAATTTCTAGAAATACAATCACTTAGCTAAAATGTAACTTCCCTCATTATGAATTTCTGTAAATCAGTGTGACTACTGATTTACTATTGATACTAAATATAACCCCAAACTTCCCATTACCTACAGGTTACTACTTGAAGATTTCAAAGGGGAGGTGGGGGAGGAGAGTCAGGTCACTGTAATACAACTAAATAATCTTCTACCCTCTGGTTTGCCCACCCTCCAAAAGATAAGCTGAATTCAGCCAACATTTGCCCTATTATCTAAATGGAAACATTTACTCCCACCATTACAAGATGGACAGCCCACTAAATACAAAAAGTTTAAAATCACTCACTTCAAGCAAAAATGTACATAATTGTAATATTCTCATTTCACTTAATTTTAAAAGCAACATATTTATGCCCATTACGCCTATAAGACAATAAAAATATATCAACAGTGATAAATCCATCCTTGGAAGGAACGATTGCATATGAACTTACAGATGCTGTGCTAGGACATGGATCGCCAACACTGGATTAACCTTGCCTACAAGCTATGTTTCTGGGAGGAAGAGCAAGTACATGGTTCACAAATAAACCAAATAACAAAGTCAGACCAAGTTTGTACCCTGACAAGATTACCAGTGTACTACACGGTTTCTACACAAACTCAGAAAAAAAAACAAAAACAAAACAAAACAAAAAAAAACCCAAACAGGAAAAACAAAACAAAACAAAAACAAAATACATTTATCCCTTTGGTTCCATGTTTAGTGTCACCGAAATGAAATTTAAACTGCAACAATAAAATGTGCATTTTTTTTGTCTTTTCTCAGTCATGTAAAGCATTTAAAACAACTTTAAAAAGCAATCTTACCTGTTATACTTTTTCTCTTGTTCATGGCTCAGAGAACTGATAGAGGATTATGAGAGAAAAGCTAATGCATGAGCAATCAATATATTCAGCTGCTGTGCCAGTCTCTATCAAAGGAGAATGTAGGCAAAGCCAATACTGAATACACTGAGGTTACAAAGAGAAGAGAAAAGAAATCATAGAAAGAGGACAGAAACTGAAAGCTATTTAAAGGGGCGAATTCTAATTTCTGAAACAGTTCTAATGGACTATAAAAATTTGTATTGTAAAATGAGGCTAGACTACATAAAACTTACCTCAGTGTCATACACTTATAAAGAAATATTTATTTCTGAGATAATAGATACTTACAGACTTATTTTAGCTGTCCCAATAATAATTTCTTTTGTAGAATTTAACTTTTTTTACTTTTGCTTATTCACTGTACTACTTATTTCTTAGTAGTGTATACTTCCACTTATGTAAATAATAATTTGTTTCAGAACTCATTTCAAAAGTTTTGTTCTAAGTAAATGAACAAGTGAGTGAATCTGGTCCACACTAAATGCATTTCTAAAAGACTATATATGCGGTAAGTAGATGGACACCTACGTACATATGTATATTTTAAGACAAAACTAGAGATAAAGAAAATGAAGTGAGTCTAAAAAGATTTAAGAAAGTAATGAAATAATGAAGAGGAAAGGACAGAAAAAAAAATCATAAATCTTACCTTATTCTCTCTTCAGACTCGTCCGTGCTGTAAATGGACGCCCCCTGCCACGCTGATACCCTGACAGTCTGTGGTTATTTAATAAACTCATACCAAAACATGCAAAGGTTCACTGAGCTCATTTTTTGTTACTAGAGTTTCAAATGTTCCCTTTAACCATACCACCCAACAAAAAGAACTGTTTTCATTTTCATTTTTATCTTTTTTTAAAGTACATTTTGGAAAAAACATCTCCCCCCCATAGTGAAGTAAGTCTAAGGCAGTCAAATGCCTGACAGCTTCTCAAACTCTGAAGCACTTATCTTTTGAATTAATTTTTTTAAAACACAATTTTCTCATACTTTACCAATGACGTGACAGGGTTTAACAAATAACAACAAGGGGGTAAACCACACACACAACTGTATACCATTTTCAAGCTTACTCAGACCCTGAATTTGAGTATTGAACCTAACCAAAAGTATTCCTTGAAAATCACTTCCCACAGACTACCTTTTAAACTCAAAATTAATTTGGGAAAATTATATTTGTGCTTTTAGACATACTTAATTCCTGAAAAAGCACTGTGTATGTGAGCTACAGCTGGGCATCTGGATAGTAAGTGTTCAGCAGCAGTGATTCAATGGCACTGTCACCTTGGGATTTTGAAAGCAGTAAGAAAAAGTAAGATTGAATAAAAGAAAAAGTGAACACTTAACATTTCACTGAGTTGAAGATCACTCAGTCTTTAGAGTAAAAACCAGTAACATCTTATCTCTAACATCAAAATACATTTCATGCAGTGTTTGCATTTTACCGTCCATAAGCATCACCTTAAACACCAGCAAACATTCACAGATGCACTGTCATGAGAGAAGCTTTCAATAGGCAAAACTCGTGAGTGGGATTTACTACGCACAAATACCCATTTCCAAGCCAGTTACCCCTTTGCATATTTTTCTGAGGGGGCATCCATAAATATAATAAAAAACAGAAGCTCATACTTACATCCTATTCCTTGTTACTTTCCAAGCTGAGAGTTTCATCTTGCATTAGTCACCATATGATCTCTATCATAATGGTGGGGGTCAATGAATAGATTAGCTTTATGGGAATTTACAGTTCTTCCATGCATCTAAAATTTGGTAAGTCTGGTAACCACTGACCTACTTTTTAAAATCTCCCCCTCTCAACTTAAATCTACACAAATATATATCTTATATTTTAATCTCAGCTCTAAAGAAACGATTTTCGTAAGATTAAGTTAAATAACTGCCCCAAGAAATACACTACAGTGTAGGTTATCCTGCTGCCCCACTGAATCTAATTTAAATCTGACCTTGATGTTTATGTTAAAATCTAAAAATAAAATTAGCTTTTATAAAAGTGAGATGACTGCAGAGTAGTCAGTAACTGAAAAAACTAAGTACAATATGTCCAGGACCACTTTAATATGGTATTGTTCTTCTGTTTCTTTGTCTCTATCTAAATATTAATTAACCTATAAAAAGCACTTAAAATTATATTCTAATGTAAGGTTGATTTTTTTCTTTTTGTCTGTTTGCTTTGGGTTCTGTAAAAAGTCTAGATTGGTATCAAGTAAAAAAACAAGAATACTACCTTGTGTGTGTCTCTGAATTTGCTGATCTCTCGGGATATCAGATCTCTTTTGTCTTCTTCCATTTCTATAGCATTTATATCCTCCTAAAAAAGATAGGAGGGATAGGAGAGAATGCATTAAAAATTAATCTACATCAATACAAAGATACTAGAATTCAAAGATATTCTGTACCATCTTACAAAAAAGATAGAAGTAAATAAAACAGAATTTATATAGTGAAAAAAACTAGTGATCTAAGTTAAATAGTGAGAAATCAGATGAACAAGAATCACAAGTCTGGCCATTAGCAATAAATAGTTATTGTCAATGCCTATAATGTAAACGAACCTTAGTGATGAGTGGGTAAGGGATCAGTGGGGCCACTGGAAATCTGCGGAAAATCTGCGGAAAAATCCACAAAGATTAAAAAAAGAGCAAGAGTTTTCATTACTCTGCACAACAATTTGCTGTATGTTTATACTGTAAGCAATGTAAGATTTCTGTGACATTTTCTTGATTTCAAATGACTTAATAAAAAAGATTTCACTCACTCTCTTTAACCCCTCCTGTCACCCACCACCTCCTCACCCTCCAACTCCCCAGGCAACGGAATAAGGAAAGTCTCACACTAGCAGGACTTTTTCCTTCATCCCCTGGAAACAATCATAACAACAAAATTTACCCATAATTCCTGCCATTGAGCAGGATCTCTTTGATCCTCTCCTCCAAACCCATATCAAACAAATATTCTAACTATTTTCTCCTTTCCCGTTAATGCTGCGGAGGAAGAACGAGCTCTACAAACCTCAATTACCCTATACCTGATGGACTACCAATTCCCATTCCCAATGACTTGCATTTCACTAGACAGGTTTTTATGACCATATGAGGAAAAACAAGCCAAGTAATAAAAATGTATTTGGCCACAAAGCAAATTGAAGATAGCCTAATAAGGCTCTCAAATTCAAAATAAAATGAACCGTAACTACCCAATGATATTAAAAACCACAGTACATGTTTCACAGTACTTTTTCACGGCATATACAATCCACGCACACAACATACTCCCGATATTTTTAAAGAATACTCCCCGGATTTTTCTCTAAATTTATCCAAAAGAAATGAGTGTTAAAAAACAAACATTTTTGGGGCATCTGGGTAGCACAGTCGGTTAAGCACCTGACTCTTGGTTTCAGCTCAGGTCATGATCTCATGGTCGTGAGATCGAGCCCTGCATTGGGCTCCAAGCTCAGTGCGGAGTCTGCTTCAGATTCTCTCTCCCTCTGCCTCTCCTGCTCATGCTCTCTCTCTCTCAAATAAACAAATAAATCTTAAAAAAATTTTTTTTCTTTTAACCTGGACACCCTACTATTTAATTAGCTTAGGCTGGCAAAGAATGATAATATAATACGCTGGGGAGGAGTGTTTCATATTCTCCTACTCTTTCACCACCCTCCAATTAGAAGTACAACTGCATTACTGTCCACAGAGGGAATGAGATGTGGTTTAGAAGAAAAGGTGGCAAAAATTAAAGAATGGGTGAAAATATTCAGTGAAGGATAGCTGGTGTCCTGGTTGGAGCAGGGATAGTACAATATCAGGGAGTAAGGCAAAAACAAAGCCAGCCCCTTCATGGCCAAAAAAAACAAAAACAAAAAGACTTCCTTTGTCCCTTAATATTGGCATCTACTTCATGAGTCCCGGGTTTTCTCCTTATGTAATTTGAATCCAGAGATAAACACAAGTATCCATGCCAGTGCATTTCAAACATACAAAACAAATATTTTGGTGAAAAAAAATTAGTGAGTTACTTGATAAAACATGGTCAAATTAGGCTTGGCAGTATATTGTTATAAACCTTAGTCATTTTCCCCTTGAAAGTTGCAATGCAATGAAAGCACAAAAGTGACACCATAAAAAGTAAACCGTAGAAACGACTATTGTCAGAAATCAGTAACACATACGTCCTCCTTCTTCTCCTTCTTCTTCTTCCTGGGGTGAGAGTCAGATTCTTGTGAGGGGGCATTGAGCTCACTGGAGTATTCTCGTATTAAAACTTCAATGGCCCCTTTGATCATCTGATCTCTTCTCTTTGTTTCTTCATCTAAGGCTTCTTCATCATCATTAGTGACAGTTTCTGGCCTCGCATTCTTTAAAAAAAAAAAAAAATCAAGGCAAGTTCAGGGAAGTGAAGAGGAAAAAAAAATCAAAAAAGAAAATCATTCTAAAACAAGTTAGTACACAAAACAAAACAAACATGTTTTCTCTAAAACATCTGTACAGTCCTATTAAATGCAGACTTGGTTTTGTTCTTAACTTCACAAAACTAAATTTCATTTCATTTACTGATTTTTCTTAGACACTGATACTTTATCATTTTCTTTTCCTTTTTTCCTTTAATAGCTAATACTCTGACCCCTAACCAGTTACAGGGAGATTAAACCACAGTACGAACATACTATACAACACATCTGCCAAGTTTTCAGTTTTTCAGATTGTCTTCCTCAAATACTTCCACAAACTAATGTTTACTAAATTTTTTTTTTTTTTAAGATTTTATTTATTTGACAGAGAGAGAGACAGTGAGAGATTCTGGGAAAACAAGCAGGGGGAGTGGGAGAGAGAGAAGCAGGCTCTCCACCGAGCAGGAAACCCGATGCGGGGCTGGATCCCAGAACCCTGGGATCATGGCCTGAGCCATAGGCAGATGCTTAACGACTGAGCCACCCAGGCACCCCTAATGTTTACTAAATTAACCAAAACACAGTTATGGGGCGCCTAGGTGGCTCAGTCTTTAAGTGTCTACCTTGGCTTAGGTCGTGATCCCAGGGTCCTGGGATCCAGCCCCGCATCAGGCTCCCTGGGGGAGCCTACTTCTCCCTCTCCCACTCCCCCTGCTTGTGTTCCCTCTCTTGCTTTGTCTCTCTGTCAAATAAATAAATAAAATCTTCTAAAAAAAAAAAAAAAAGTTGAAAATTTCATTATGTGCAAAAAGCAAAATACAACTGTATGTATACTGTGAGAGCCACCATTTAAAATAAACAAAAGTATGTGTAGGTTAAACAAATGAAAAAACACAAGGCAGCTATATACAACAAAACGTAAGCATCAAAAAAACAAAAAGGCAAGCATCAGACCTGTGCCAGGGACTGAAACAATGACATCTTTTTCCTCCTCTGCTTCCTATAATATGGTAATACCACTTACAAAAACCATATACTTATACACTAAGAAGGAACAAACTCTAAATACTGCACATATCTCCCATGACTTGCACATTTAACTTGCACGTTATAAAAAATAACAACACAAAATTCATGCTGTAATGCTTCTCACAAATAAGTAACTATCTGTAGGACTTTATTATTTTTTAAAAGACTAACCTAATTGTATTGATGTAAAAAAAAAAATTACTGACTTCTAATGTACCAATATTCTTCTTCCTTTTATCTTAGATTATTTTAAGGCCCTTGGTTAAGGAATTAATACAGTTCAAACTACACAATTTAGAGAATGACCTCAAAACTCTGTTACTCTCAACCACTCTTTTCTTAAAACTAGAAGAGATGGGAAAGTAGGACAAGCAACAAGATAAACAAAGATATGTACAAAAATTTTTGTAATTTAAAACTACACAAACACACATCTTAAGGCATTTATCAATTTACTTGGTAAACATATGCTGTGTACATTTTCAGATACAAATGAGAACAATGCTCTTCTGCATAAATACTGGCTCTTGGTCACAATGCATGCAACTATTCGAAGTAAGTTTCATACCTTGTGGCTCCTGAATACAACTTAGCAGTGATTTCATATTTTATAATTCATAATTTTATAATTCTGAAAGCTACCTCCAGTGGATACTAATTCAACAGGCATTTATTTCTCGATTTGCTCAAAAAAATTTTTTTAGTTAAAAAAATTTTCTTGGGGGGGCGCCTGGGTGGCTCAGTCGTTAAGCGTCTGCCTTCAGCTCAGGTCATGATCCCAGGGTCCTGGGATTGAGCCCCACATCGGGCTCCCTGCTCTGCGGGAAGCCTGTTTCTCCCTCTCCCACTCCCCCTGCTTGTGTTCCCTCTCTCGCTGTGTCACTCTCTGTCAAATAAATAAAATCTTTAATAAAAAAAAAAAAAAATTTTCTTGGGGTGCCTGGGTGGCTCAGTTAAGTGTCTGCCTTCGGCTCAGGCCATGATCTCAGAGTCCTGGGACTGAGCCCTGCATTGGCCTCCCTGCTCAGCGGGGAATCTACTTTTCCCTCTCCCCCTCCCCGTCCCCCTCCTCCCCATTTATGCTCTCTCTGTCAAAGAAGAAAATAAAATCTTTAAAAAAAATTTTTTTTCTTTTTGAAGTAATCGCTACACCCAACGTGGGGCTCAATCTTACAACCCTGAGATCAAGAGCTGCATGTTCTACTGACTGAGCCAGCCAGGCGCCCCTGGCTCAACAAACTCTTAAGAGCCTACTGTGTGCGCAAGATACTATGCTAGATGCCAAAAATAATTTGATATTGGAAAAAGAAATAACCTTGCCCCTAAGCATTTAGCAAATACGATAAGCAGTTATGCTACAGATAACTTCAAGTCATAATGTATATTATAAAACTAACTACTCTGAGTTCCTTACTTTCTCAAACCTACCTCTTCATCCAGTCTTTTTTTTTTTTCTTAAAGTAGGCTCCACGCTGGGCATGGAACCCAAAGTGGGGCCTGAACTCACGTCCCTGAGATCAAGAGTTGGACATTTAACCAACTGACCTACCCAGGCACCCCTTTATTCAATCTTCTTCTGCCAACTTTCTACCTGGTATCTTGGATAAAGACAAGAAGCTTTACCCAAGGACTGTAAATACCTGTTAAAATTATTTACCAACAACACTGTAAACTGTAATCATGGTGATGTGTTTTTAATCAGTAATATATCCCAAGAAGGTCTTTGTGCAGCTTTAGAATCCCTTCAGTAATACTATGCTTCTCCACAGGTTTTATTTTTTATTTTTATTTTTTTAATTTTTTTTTTTTTTTAATATTTTATTTATTTATTTGAGAGAGAGAATGAGATAGAGAGAGAGAGCATGAGAGGGGGGAGGGTCAGAGGGAGGAGCAGACTCCCTGCCGAGCAGGGAGCCCGATGCGGGACTCGATCCCGGGACTCCAGGATCATGACCTGAGCCGAAGGCAGTCGCTTAACCTACTGAGCCACCCAGGCGCCCCTCTCCACAGGTTTTAAATGAAAGAATTAACCTGACACTAGCTTGCCACTGAAACTATAGGTCCTAAGACATACATGGGCCATTCCAACCCACACCCTCAGGTATTGATACCTAAATTCTTTATTATGAAAATATACTTTATGAGAGAGCATCGAATCTGTCTTTCCCCTACATGCTAAATTCCTTTCCATGAACCCTCAACATCTCTGTGCTTTTCTAAGCATAAAGATAGAAGTGGGGTGGGGTGCCTGGGTGGCTCAGTCAGTTAAGTGTCTGCCTTCAGCTTAGGTCATGATCCCAGGGTCCTCGGATCGAGCCCTGGTCATCGGGGAGTCTGCTTCTCCTCCTGCCCCTCCCCCACCAACTGTGAACACGCGCGTGAGCTCTAATAAATAAAATCTTTAAAAGCAAACAAAAAAAGATAAAAGTGGGCTTATATAAATCTGAAGGCCTCGTCATTTAAAAATACTCATAAGCCCCCAAAGTCCCTACCACCACCATCCTAAATCAAATTTAACTGCTTCTCAGTCTTTTGGCTAAGATCAAGTGTAAATTTAAGTATTAATATAGCTAGTCTTAGCTAAATTAGAAATAAAGCATTTGGAATTCACACCACCTTCTGATGTACATTTTTAGAAGGAAAGCTTATTAGCCCAAATCTCTTCACCAATTCTTAATGTAAGACAACCAAAAATAATCAGATATATTATAAAAGGAAAAGTTTGTGTTTCTTTTTTAGTCAAAGAGAACTACACAACTAACTACTTGTGTTCTTTCTTCTGGCTGGCAGTCAGGAAAATGCCTGACTCAAGCACCACATGAGCTCCTCGATGTCTCTGCTCACATCATCCATCTTAAGTCACTGTTTTCTAGACTTCTCCCAACACTCAACAATCAAGAAGAAAGAACAATAATACGCTCTCATATTTTATCATCGTGACAAATCTGTCATCTACTCCGCAACAGTTATATTTGCTTAAATTATTTGAAAAAAAATTTTTTATCTGATAGAATTGTTTAACTTTTTCTTTTTACCAATATTAAGTAAAATGGACATTCCAGCAGACTACGCCATGTCTGTCTTGTGGTTTCAAGTATCTCTGGGCACCATACCAAGTACACCCAGAAGTCATGTCTGTTAACGTTTTGAATTTCATCTTATCTGAAATAATTGTTCTGTTTTTACTGGAGGTAGCTCCAATTCCATTTTTGAAGATATAAACAGATTTAAATTGAGGTTCCTCTCACTAATAGTGATTACAAATTAAATCAAAGTCACACAATTGTGCATTTCCTTATTTACATATATAGTGAAGTCATTTACTTCATGTTCAGAGTACACTATTTGCAATGTTACAAATCAAACCATTTCACCAGCTGATGATTAAACAATGGGGGGGGGGCGGGAAGACTCCCAGGGAATTATATAAAACCTATGAAGATATTAATTCCATGCTTTATTTTAAATAATTCAGTTATCACTGCAAGGAAAATCTGAAAAGTCTATTTCAGACAGTTGTTTTTCTGATGTGACAGGCAACATTGCTCATTTGAGATACAATTTATAGAGAAATTGCATTTTATTATTTCTTTACAAAGCTAGGTAAAGACAGTAAGATCATCAGTTGGGCAATGTAAATGCAACTGTTACTCAATAAAGGATCATTCCATTCTTGCTATGGGCAAGATACTGTCTTAGGTTCTGTGCAGGTACAAGAGGAAGAGACAGTCTGTGAACTTACTGCCCTTTCTATCTTGTAATCAGATATATGGAACTGAAACAGGGTTCAAGGGGTATGAGAGAGAGACAGATACCAACAATTTATGTTACAAAGCACTGACCTAACAGCAATAAAAACCTGGGAACGTAAGTGGGAAGAGAGTAATCAATTCTGCCTGAGAGAAATCGAAGGTAGGATTGATGAAGGCTATTTGAATCAAATACATTATAATTACAACTATATGGATAGAATTGCAACAGGGAGCTTGGATGGGCAACAAGGACATGAGAGGTCAGCAAAGAATGACGGAAGTTTGTGGCGATACATGACTGACACATGCAGAAGGACTAATGAGAGAAACCACAAAGGTAGACTGAACAAGCCTTGAATGCCATGCTAAGACTTAATACGTGCTTCATACTCTAAGAAATTCAAAATCATTAAGGATACATGAGCAGAGGGTTGATATAATTATACTTGTTTTGGAAATATAGTCAGTCTATAATAGTCAGATGAGAGAAAACAAAATACAGAGATCAGTTAAAATATTATTGAAAGTACAAGATACAAGTTAAAAAAAGCTAATTATAGAATACTTAGAACTCAATCTTGTGTTTATGAAAGAAAAACAAATTCATATATTCCGATTAAAAACTATATTCATCCGGGCGCCTGGGTGGCTCAGTTGGTTAAGCAACTGCCTTCGGCTCAGGTCATGATCCTGGAGTCCCAGGATCGAGTCCCACATAGGGCTCCCTGCTCAGCAGGGAGTCTGCTTCTCCCTCTGACCCTCCCCCCTCTCATGTGCTCTCTCTCTTTCTCTCTCTCAAATAAATAAATAAAATCTTAAAAAAAAAACAAAACTATATTCATCCATACAGAGAAAAATCTCTGGAAGAATACGCAACAAAAACGTCTACAGTGGTTCCTAATGGTGATGGGATTACAGGTGGTACTTAATTTCTTCTTTATAGTTTGCTTTATGAGTTTTTTTTACAAAGGATATACAATGTTTTTGTAAAGGAGGAAGGTGTAATACCAAGAAAGCCATTTCTATTTTTAATGATAATGAAAACCTGAAAGGAACAAAAAGGATTTTTTGTTTTTGTAGAAACAAGAAAGTAACAATAAACCTACTTTAAATCCATTCAAGCCTGAGATTCCAAAAGGAAATAGGAAATATACCTAGGTTTTAGCTACTTTTTGTTTTGTTGAAAAGGAGTAATGAATACATATATTACAACACAACATATACAAATTTCCTTTATTTTAGCTTCACTTAATATGGCCACCAACCTGAGGAGAGTAATAAGACTTATTTTCATTTATTTTAGAACCTGTGTACTTTTTTTTTTTAAAGTAGACTCCATGCCCAGCACTGAGCCCAACATGAGGCTTGAACTCACGACCCTGAGCTCAAGACCTGCGCTGAGATCAAGAGTCAGACGCTCAAGTGACTGAGCCACCCAGGCACCCCAGAACTTGTGTACTTCTAAAAGAGAGGGCAACTAATTAAAATTAATGTGTAGGTTGAAATATATTTTGTTGTACTTACTTACAAAGCTGCCTTAATGAATTAGCTCTGTTTGGAATAGTCTGTACCAGTGTTTTCTCTGGCAAGTTAACCTTGTCCAGACTCCCTCACTACCTTCATCCCAACCTGGAATAAGCAAACCAACAGTCATCCACCCACTGTGGGTAGATAAAAGATTTAAAATAACTATAAACTATAAAAATACCCTCCTGCATTTTAGCCACAAGGACATATTATGATGAGGATGATCTTGTGAAGCCCCATAGCAGATTCACTTATAAGAAGTATTTACACTGAAAGAGCACAGTTGGCCTAGAAAAGATAACACTATAGAAACATACCCCATCAGGGGCGCCTGGGTGGCTCAGTCGTTAAGCGTCTGCCTTCGGCTCAGGTCATGATCCCCGGGTCCTGGGATCAAGCCCCACATCGGGCTCCCTGCTCCGCGGGAAGCCTGCTTCTCCCTCTCCCACTCCCCCTGCTTGTGTTCCCTCTCTCGCTGTGTCTCTGTCAAATAAATAAATAAAATCTTTTAAAAAAATAAATAAATAAACATACCCCATTAGAAGCTTTCTTCTTTGCTTTCCATTCGTCTAATTGTGCCTTTGTCTTTGCATCAACTTTAACAAGGAGCTTCTTTTCTCCAATCTGCAGGTCATGCAATAACCTGAGTGCACGGAGGGTAGACTCGGGTTCCTTATACTCACAGAAGCCGAAAGCTAGAAACGGATGTAAAGAATTAGTGAAATATCAATACAGTGATGAAAACAAAATATTTATGGAAAATTAAAATCATCAGAGACCAAATGTTCTAATACCAGCATTACTCATGTTGTCACTTCTCCCTTTCCTTTGATTACCCTTGATGATTTTACTTTTAGCACCCTCAAACCACCAAAAGAAAAAAGAAAACAAAAACGGGAAAGAAAAGAAAAACTCTAATCAGGCAAATTGCTACTTATTAGAAGTGCTGATAAAATACTGAGCAGAACCACAAATTTCATAATTGAAGTCTTTTAATTATTTCCTGAATTCATTCTATCCAAACTTCCTCAGAGCTACCTACAAATAAGTGACAACAGGCTCTTTAAACCTATCACAAGGACTTTCCTTTTTTTTAATAGGATATTTCTCCTGTTTTTGGTTTTTTTTTAAAGATTTATTTATTTTAGAGAGTGTATGGGAGAGAGCGTGCGTGCACACAAGCACAGGAGGGGCAGAGGAAGAGAGGAGACACTCTCAGGCCAACACCGCACCCCACCCCTGCCCCTGCTCGGCGAGGAGTCCGACACAGAAATCAAGAGTTGGACACCTTACCAACTGAGCCACCCAGGCACCCCACAAGCACTTTTCAATTCTGAGAAGTTAAACTACAAATGTACTGACCTTTTTATCCTAATAATAAGTTTATTTTTCTGAATCTGTTTAATTTTAACAGCTAGTCTCACCATTACTACCATGCCTTTAAATCAGAGATATTAAAACATACACTTTAAAGGAGTAAAAATTGAAAATAAAAAAAATGAATCCACATATGTATAGTTAAGGACACAACCACACAGAGAGGAACTATTCAGAGTGATTTTAAAACAGCAAATTTGACCACAGGTTTTTAGTGTGATATATCTTAAGGACAAAAGACCTGTCAATAAAAAAGGAAATTTCTATTAGCACATTGCTGATGATAGTGTTGGTATTAGTAGTCTTAAACTGTTGTACATGAAATGTAAGATGAAGCAAGCCAGTAATTACTTAATAGACTATCATCCCGATGTCCTTGAAACTAAGGATTCTCAGTATGGGAGGAAAAAAAAAAGAAGATATATTACAGAAAAGGTTAAATAAAACATCCTGAACGTAAACTAATATGCACTAATATGCACTGGAAAAATGTAAAGGCAAAGACTAAACAAGTGTTTTATAAAAAATATTTATTTAAGTAATATCTACACCCAACGTGGGGCTCGAACTCATGGCCCCGAGGTCAAGAGTTTCACGGCCCAAGATCAAGACTTGCATGCTCCTGACTGAGCCAGCCTGGCCCCCCAAGACTAAACAAGTCTTATTATGAGTATATCTAATTCCCAGACTGTGATTTTTAAAGCAATTTCCCACTAAAAAAAAAAACAGAGTTCCTTAAAGAAATGGCTGATCCTAAGTATGGGACAGAAAAACTTCTGGATGAGTTTATAAGATTCCAAATCCCAGGTACCATTCCAGACAATAAGGTAGCTATCAAAGGCAGTTAGGCTTGTGTCAAAACCACTGGAAACCCAATTTGCAGAGAAATGTAAGACAATTTAAGCTTCACTAGCAATAATGACAATTAATTCTTATTAAATATAACAAATTGAACATATTTCAATCCTTAAGTTCAAAATGGTTTTTTAAAAAAAGTCACTGCTGGGGCACCTGGGTGGCACAGTCAGTTGAGCATCCGACTCTTTTGATCTCAGCTCAGTCTTGACCTCAGGGTCATGAGTTCAAGCCCTGCACTGGGCTCCACGCTGGGCATGGAGCCTACTTTAAAAAAAAAAAAAAAAGTTACTGCTAAATGATACTGAGGACATCAACTCATTCTTTTGAAAAATGAAAGAACCACAGCATGTACCCTGTTTTCCTAATACAATTAATTCTAATAAAGAGGATTTGTTCTTCAATGAAAGAATGACAGAATTCTTCAAAATAGACTACCACATTTTGCAACCCTCTAATGAATGAACCAATCCAGGAATAGACAATCAACAGCTGCTACCACAAAAATTTTAAAAATTAAAAAAACAAAACAGTGTCTCATGATGAAGAACAATACCTTTAAAAAATTCATTTTTTTTAAAGATTTTATTTATTTATTTGACAGAAAGACAGTGAAAGAGGGAACACAAGCAGGGGGAGTGGGAGAGGAAGGAGCAGGCTTCCCGCGGAGCAGGGAGCCCGACGCAGGGCTCGATCCCAGGACCTCGGGATCATGACCCGAGCCAAAGGCAGATGCTTAACGACTGAGCCACCCAGGTGCGCTACCTTTAAAAAATTCTTACAAATAAAAAAACAAAAATAACACATGCGAACTCAAATCTGATTGTGTCTCAAGATACAACCAGTTTACATAAAATACAGAGACAGAGAAGCATTGGCACATTATTCTATTGGAGCTGCAATTGGCAAATCTACACTCAAGAAATGCTACTGAGCAATTGAACCAGTTTCTCCCACAAATAATTCCAAGGGAAAAGAGACAGAAGAACTTAAATTATTAAGAGACTTAAAAATATGCCAACCAATTGCAATGTGTGGACTATATATGGATCCTGTATCAACTATTGAAAGAGTTGACATTTGTAACAATTGGACATCAGAAAACTGACTTATGATACTATGAAAAGGTTAATTTTTGAAGGTTTTATAGCATTTTCAGTATGTTTTTTAAAAAGCTCTTATCTCTTAGAGATACATGCTAAAATATTTACAGACAAAATGATGGATGCTTGGGATTGCTTAAAAAAACTATAAGGAGGAAATGGACAGAGTACAGGTTAAGCACAATTGTCCATGAGATGATAAATGTAAAGCTAGGTGATAAGTATGTAGAAGTTCATCATATTATTTTAATTTTACATATGCATGAATTTTCCCATAATAAATACTGTTTAAAGAATGCACATCAAACAGGTGCTTTGGGCGCCTGGGTGGCTCAGATTGTTAAGTGTCTGCCTTCGGCTCAGGTCATGATCCCAGGGTCCTGGGATCGAGTCCTGCATGGGGCTCCCTGCTCAGCGGGGAGCCTGCTTCTACCTCTGCCTCTCTCTCTCTCTCTCTGTCTCTTATGAATAAATAAAATCTTAAAAAAAAAAAAAAAAGGTGCTTTTACCACCAAGAATGAAAAGAACAGTTTGCTTCTAAGACTAATAGGTCATCTGACCATCTGTTCTGCTTTCTTCCTAAGTCCTAATTGTTGAATGTTGATCATATACTCCTACTCTGAGAAAAAAAGGACTTTTCAAAATAACATTGTAAAAAAACAGACTAATTTTTCCTCTCCTACCTCTTTCCTGTTAATACTTTTCCACTTTCTAAACTCAACTCAGCTAAATCTTCCCAAATGCCTTTAATCCTATTCCAATCAGAAGGAAGACAAAGAGTGCTGACAGAATACTCCCATGGTTAAGGGCAATGAGAGCAAAACATGCAACAAGTGACTTAAGCACACAGATTAAAATGATCTCAGTAAGAAAAATAACCTACCTTGAAGTTTTCCAGATGCACCTTGTACTCTCTTCCAGCTCAAAACCAAACCACATTTCTTAAAAAGAAAAACAAAACAAAAAATGATCATTACCATTTAAGAAAATCACCTAAACAGTACTAAAAATAAGAGCACAATTGATATTTCCACCAGGAGAAAGATAAAAGCAAAAAGAAAAAAAAAAATCATACCAGCTTTTAAAGTCCTTAAAATTCTCTCAATTCCCACATACCTATTATATGAAAGAAATCTATAATACAAATTCTTATTTGCAGAAAATTGACTACCTTTTAGATTTTATTTGGGGGGCGGGGAGATAGCGCAGAAGAGTGGGGAGAAGGGCAAAGGGGGAGGGAGAGGAAGAGGGAGAGAATCCCAAGCAGACTCCACGCTGAGCATGGAGTCCAACTCAGGGCTCGATCTCACAACCCTGAGATTACAACCTGAGCTGAAACCAAGAGTCAGACACTCAACCAACTGAGCCACCCAGGCACCCCTTGACTACCTTTTAATAAATTAGAAATTTTACAGCATTGGGGCACCTGGGTGGCTCAGTCTGTTAAGCGTCTGCCTTTGGCTCAGGTCGTGATCCCAGGGTCCTGGGATCGAGCCCCACATCGGGCCCCCTGCTTGGCGGAGAGCCTGCTTCTCCCTCTCCCACTGCTACTCTGCCCACTTGTGCAATCTCTCTGTGTCAAATAAATAAACAAAATCTTAAAAAAAAAAAAAAGAAAAAGAAAAGAAATTTTACAGCATTATTTATCCTACCCGGAATGTATACATAAAAAAACAAAATTACCAATATTATAATTTTTAAAATAAACTATAGTAAATTCAAGTAAAAACTCTGAATCCATAGAGATCATGTTTTAAAACACACATCTATATTACAAAGAACTTTTTTTAAAAGACTTTTAAAAAGTAATCTCTATACCCAATGTGGGGCTCAAACTCACTACTCTGAGATCAAGAGTCGCATGCTCTACTAACTGAGCCAGCCAGGTGCCCCTATATTGTAAAGGACTTTTAATAACATGGAAAAATGCTTTATATGGAATGCAAAAATAACATGGGACATGAAATTGCAGATAACATAGTAAGACTTTAACTATGTAAAGAAAAAAAATTTCCGTAAATCAGAAATATTAATAGGGCAGGTTGTCTGAAGAGTAAAACATTACATTTTGTTCACGTTCAAATTTTTTTATATTATTTCTTTTTTTATAAAAACTTACTTATTTGAGAAAGAGAGTGTAAGCAGGCAGAGGGGCAGAGGTAGAGAATCTCAAATGGACTCTGCTGAGCAGGGAGCCCGACACAGGGCTCAATCCTAGGACCCTGAGATCATGACCTGAGCTGAAACCAAGAGTTGGAGACTCAACCAACTGCACCACCGAGGCGCTCCAAACATCATTTCTAATTAAGTAAAAACTAGAAAGTTAAAAAAAACTTATTTGTAGGAAATGGTAACTGAACATTGCCTGTCAAAGCTGAGAATGCATGAAATTTTCACATCTCCCTTCAGAGAAACCAATAAAATGATTATCAAGAAATATAAAACATAAAAATCCATGAGGTCAAACATTGTATGAGCAAACAGCAAAATTCAACAAAATTTTGAAAAGAAAAAAGGCAAATGGAAGGATGGGAACTCATTCAGTAGATCAAAGAAAGCTGTAACTTCAAGGATCTACAGATAAAGATACTGATAAGAATTAGGCTAATTGATTCTACAAAGCCAAGTCATCTGGACTGGAGGTAAAAGGTAGCCACAGTGGAGAATGGGATTGAAGGATGAGGCTGAATAAAAACAGGTGCTTGCGGGGCTCAGTCAGTTAAGTGCGTGCCCTTGGCTCAGGTCATGATCTCAGGGTCCTAGAATCAAGCCCCACGTCCTTCCTGCTCAGCGGGGAGTCTGCTTCTCCCTCTGCCCCCACCCGTCATGCTATCTTTCTCAAATAAATAAAATCTTAAAAAACAAAAACAAAAACCAGGTACTTGCCTGACAATATGAATATGGAATAATCAAAGCCTCAGAGTTCTTTTCAAGCCAACTACTTTACTCCCCACCCCTAGAGAAGATAGCCTGCAGTCTTTATAGGCAACTATACTTAATAATCTCCATCCTCTAAAGAAGATGTGGTATATATAGATACAATGGAGTATTATGCAGCCATCAAAAAATGAAATCTTGCCATTTGCGACAACGTGGATGGAACTAGAGTGTATTATGCTAAGTGAAATAAGTCAGAGAGAAACAAGTATCATATGATCTCACTGATATGAGGAATTTGAGAAACAAAACAGAAGATCATTGGGGAAGGGAGGGAAAAATGGAACAAGACGAAACCAGAGGGAGACAAACCATAAGAGACTCTTAATCTCAGGAAACAAACTGAGGGTTGCTGGAGTGGAGGGGGGGGGGAGGGATGGGGTGGATGGGTGATGGACATTGGGGAGGGTATGTGCTATAGTGAGCGCTGTGAATTGTTTAAGACTGACGAATCACAGACCTGTACCCCTGAAACAAATAATACATTATATGTTAATAAAAAAATAATAATAATAAATAAATAAAAATAATCATATACTCACTAGGCATGAAACTGGAAGTCTTCTAGAGAAACCAACGAGCCCCAAAGAAAAGAACTCCATATATTAACATTCAAAACCTCTACCTGCTGGCTAGATTACCCTACAATGATGCTCAATATTTTACAAACCCAGCTTATTTATGCATACAAAAACTTTTTTTTTTAATTTTAATAAATCTCTACACCCAAAATGGGGCTCGAACTCACAATCCCAAGAGACGCACGCTCCACTGACCAAGCCAGCCAGGCACCCCCAAAAAACTTTAATCCCTAACTCTTAAATATAAAGACAATCAAGGATCATTAGACATTTAAGGAATACCTTAAATGAAAAATGAGAGGAAGAGATAAATTCAGGAATGAAGCTTAAAACAAAACACTGTGCTGCACATATAAGTTAAGCACAGGTTTAAAAGAGGTTTTGGGGCGCCTGGCTGGCTCAGTCGGTTAAGTGTCTGGCTCTTAATTTCAGCTCAGGTCTTTATCACAGGGTCGTGTGTTTGGGCCCTGTGTTGGGCTCCAAGCTGGGCATGGAGCCTACTAAGAAAAAAAAAAAAAAAGGGAGAGAAAGAGAGAGGTTTCAAATAGGATATAGGAGATATATATATATCCTCACACACCTGCACACAAATATTCACAGCACCATTATTCATAATACCCAAAAAGTAGAAACAACTCAACTGTCCTTCAACTGATGAATAGATAAATAAATTGTGGTATATCCATTAGATGGAATATTTGGTCATAAAAAGGAATGAAATACTGATATAAGCTACAATACAGATGAAGCCTGAAAATATTTTAAATGAAAAAAGACAAAACATGAAAAGCCATACATAATTCTATGATTCTGTTTATATAACATGCCCAGAATAGGCAAATCTACACAGAGAGGAAGTAGGATAGTGGCTGCCATATGCTGGGGAGAGGAGAGAACGGAAAGTGACTTATTGAGCACAGGGTTTCTACTTGGGGTGATGGAAATGTTCTGGAATTAAGACGGGGTGATTGTTTGTACAACTTTCTGAAAATACTAAAAAAACCACTCAATTATACATTATAAAAGGGTGAATTTTAAGGTCTATGAATTATATCACAATAAAGCTGGTTTTTAAAAAATGACCTCCTGATGTTCCACTTTAGGAAAAAATTGGCATTATCTTGTAAAACTGAAGATAAACATGCCCTAAGACTCAGAAATTCTAAAATAATACATGATAGGAATTTTTTCATGTGACTGAGGAAGACATATTACCTATAATACAGCAAAACATAGTATCAAGAAATAGAAACAATCCATATGACCATCATTAGAAAACGGACAATTCATGGTATACTTCTACAATGCAATGGTATATAGCACTGATAAATAAGTAAATAAACTAGAGCTAAACCATATATGTTAGGTGAAAAAAGCAAATTACGGAGTACAGAATTAAAACTTGTGAATTATAGATTTTTATGAATATACAAATATGTAATTAAAGTAAAAAATAGGAGCACCGGGGTCTAAGTGTCCGCCTTCAGCTCAGGTCATGATCCCAGGGTCCTGAGATCGAGTCCTGCATCAGGCTCCCTGCTCAGTGGAGAGCCTGGTTCTCCCTCTCCCTCTGCTACTCCTCCTGCTTGTGCTCCCCTGCTTGTGCTCTCTCGCTCTCTCGCTCATTCTCGCTCTATCTCAAGTAAATATAAATAAATCTTTAAAAAATAAAAATAAAGTAAAAAATGCACACAGGAATGATAAACACCTAATTTAGGATAATGGATTTCCCCGGTGATTACCTCCGTGGAACAAAGAAGTGGGAATTAGGACCAACTATAATGTTTTATTTCTTTGGGAGAAACATCTGAAGCTCATATCATAAAATATTGAATGTGACTAAGCTGGGTTTTGTGTTTTAACACAAGGATCATACAGCTTATAAAACAGAAATGGCAATAAAATCAAGAAGGAAAAGATTTTAAAATAACTTCTCTAAAAAATAGTGGAGATTATGGAGGGAGGAAGTACAGGCACTGTTGTTTTTCATTATAAAATCATTTGGTATTATTTCACTTAATGCTCATTTATCACCAGGATAACAATTGTTAAACTAAGACAAAAAGGAAAACCAATGACTTCACAAACTCGAAAGAACTTACTGTTTATCCTCAGAATAAAAACCTTAAAAGCAATTAATCACCACTAAATGCTAAAATCATTGTTTTAAAGGCTGCCGGGGGAGGGGGTGGTATGAGGGGTGGGGGGTGGGGGGAGAATGATGCAACTCAAATGGTCTCAAAACATTAACCAAGAGATTACTTATTAATGACAAAGGGAAACAAGGTATCCTTACAATAAAGAGATGCGACCACCTTAACCAAGTTACTAAACTGAACATCACCAAAAACAGGACCAAGAGACACCACGTGCCTCTTGTTATGCTGCACTGAGAACATCATCCATGAACCATTCTTGCAAAAAATGCTTACTCTGAATCTATGAGCAGAGTCAAATTCAAATTGAGACATTCTGCAAAAGACCTGAACTCTTCAAAAAATGTTAATGTCATGAAAAACAAAAACAAGCAAACAAAAAAAAAGACAGGAAGGTATTCTGTATTACAGAAGTTGTCTAAAGAGGTATGACAATTCAACGCAATGTATAATCCTTGACTGAATCACAGATAAAACAAAAAGCAGCTGTTATGAAGATTACTAAGGAAATTACATATGAACTATTAAGTATATTTAGATAACAATACTATATCAGAAAAAAACCCCAATACTGTAACAGCCTTAAATTTCTTAAGTGTGATGATGGTTTTATGATCATATAGGAAAATGCCCTTGGTCTTAGGAGAAACAAGAAGTATTTAGAGATGAAAAGTTATGTCACAACTTACCCTCCAATTATTGAGTAAAAAAGTGTGGTGTGTGTGTATGTAGAAAGTAAATGTGGCAAAATGTGTTACAAGAATGTTCATTTTACTATTCATCCAACTTTTCTGCAGAATTGAAATTTTTCAAAATAAAAAGGAGAAAATAATTAGAATCCTCTTTCTGCTTTTTCATAAATTTGAAATCCATAACAATAAAATTTAAAAATGAGAAACAGTTTAACTTACAGCAAGGAGCTGTCTTATAAGCATGTCTGAGGCTTTCTCAGAAATGTTGCCAACAAAAACTGTAGTAGTGGGACCACAATTTTCATCATTTTCTTTAGCCTTTAAGCCTGGGTGATCCTTTCTTGCTCCCAAATGCTTTCCAACCATGGACACAGTTGGTACTAAAACCTAGAGTGAAGAAAAGCAATAAAATTGGAACCGGCAATTAAATTTCCTATCATATTTAAAGTAACATTAGTCTAAAAACAATTTTAAAGTACTAAGTATACGGCACATTATTAAAGGTTCTACATACTTAATCTAAAGCTTCTATCATTTTTCATTAATGCAAATTTATTCATGACAAGTTCCACTATTAGAGTACCTTTTTTTTTTTTTAACAAGATTTGAGAGAGAACACACATACAAGAGAGGGGACGGGCAGATGGAGAGGGAGAGAATCTCAAGCAGACTCCCTCTGGAGCCCCGATGTGGGGCTAACGACCCCTGAAATCTAAGGACCCTGAGATCATGACCTGAGCTGAAATCAAGTCAGACGTTTAACCGACTGAGCTACCCAGGCACCCCAGATTATCTTTCTTTTGAAAACAACTTGGAAAAAGCAAATAAAAATAACTTGGATGAAAATTTTTTTATATTTAAGACATAATTCTTAAATGTCTAAGACAACATAAATCATTTTAAATTATCAAATAAAATTATCAAATAAAATTATCAAATAGATCCCGGAGCTTCTTCACAACTCTACTCTGTACGAAAATAAAAGCAAATTTCAGGACACCTGGCTGGCTCAGTCAGTTAGGTATCTGACTCTTGATTTCAGCTCAGGTCGTGACCTCAGGGTCCTGGGATAGAGCCCCGCATCAGGCTCCATGCTCAGGGGAAGTCTGCTTCTCCCCGCCCCCATCTCCTTCTGCCCCTCCCCCACTTGTGCTAACTCTAAAATAAATAACCCCCCAATTTTTTTTAAATAAGAGCAAATTACAATTATCCCCACTAATCCTCTGACAGAGCATTACTAATACTCTCAGAGCACTCTCCAACACTTAAATTTTACCTTTATCAAGTTAGTTACTTTTTTTTTTTTTTTAAGATTTTATTTATTTATTTGACAGAGAGGGACACAGCGAGAGAGGGAACACAAGCAGGGGGAGTAGCAGGCCTCCCGCGGAGCAGGGAGCCCGATGTGGGGCTCGATCCCAGGACCCTGGGATCACGACCTGAGCCGAAGGCAGACGCTTAATGACTGAGCCACCCAGGCGCCCCTCAAGTTAGTTACATTTTTTATTTTCCCTTTATAACATTCAAATTCCCAGAGGAAGAACAATCCTACTGATTTTTGTATCTGGAATTGAATTTTGCGAAACATCCACAGCAGGCACCGAATAAACAATGGTGAACTGAGGAAGCTGCTCCAAACCCCAACTCCCACCTTTGCCTAGGATGAAATGCAAGAGAGTAAGAGTACCTGTCATGTGGAGGTTTTCCAAAATAGCCAAACAATGGGTATCCAATGCAAGAAAAATTGTACTCCCCCCTTGATCTGCAGAACCACATCATCTTAGTGATCTGCCTCACAGATTCCTGTTTGCCCACAGAGTTACCATCTCCTTTGTAATATGAATAATACTCCCCTTCCTCCCTTTTCAAAATCCACAGGTAGAAAAATACTTGAAAGTAATGAAATCTACCCTTCCTCATAGTGGAATTCCAGATGAAGTCTGATACTCTACCACTTAACTCAAAGAAAAATTCTGGTTAAACAACAGTTAAGACAGTTATTATTTATTCATGTGTTACAGCATATTAGCATTCTGAACTAATATGCTTAGAATGTACAAAAGCTTTGATGAATGTGAAGAATTAAGGCGTAAAGTAGACTGAATAATAAAACACTTTAGCAGAGTAAAGGCTTCAAGAAAACTTTACAAAGCTTAAAGATACCATACCAGAGGACAGAGAAAAAATAGTTTGGAAGGGGCTAAAAATTAGGTGAGAGGAAACAATGGAAATATATTCAACACAAAACTCACTTCAAAATTTAAATTTCTACTAGAATCATTTCTACAGTCTTTTTTTTTTTTTCTTTTATGAGATTAAACATGTCTGATCATTCTCCTACCTCCCAGGACCAAGACAAGAGTAGGGAATGATAAAAGAGCCAATGTCCTAAATCTAAAGTAACAAGAATATGAACAGTCTAGAGAACATATGTAAATAGAGAGCCTGTTTTAAAGGCAACTGCATAATATGCATAGCTGAGTGAAAATGATACTCAAATAAGTAGTATGATATACATGGATGCTCTCACTCCCTATTATTCTTTTAAATACTTAAAATACGGGGCGCTTGGGTGGCTCAGTCATTAAGCATCTGCCTTCGGCTCAGATCATGATCCCAGGGTCCTGGGATCGAGCCCGCATCGGGCTCCCTGCTCCGCGGGAAGCCTGCTTCTCCCTCTCCCACTCCCCCTGCTTGTGTTCCCTCTCTCGCTGTGTCTCCCTCTGTCAAATAAATAAATAAAATCTTTAAAAAAATAAATACTTAAAATAATTTAAGTTTATCAAGGTTTTTTTTAGCTTTAGAAGCAGCAACACTACTGTATCTCCTAATTCCTCCTTAAAATCATACTTACAGTTGGAGCAGGAGCCATAATGCTCATTGGTACAGGAATCATTGGGGTCCCTAAGAAAAAAGCATATTAAAATCTTATGAATACAAGTATATATGACTATATTCTGTATCAATTCCATGGCACACAAATAGGTATCCTCACTCACAGTTAATTTAAGTTGAAATATATGACTGATGGAAATGAGATATTGATGAATGCCTTATTTTCAAAAGCAATGTGGTACAGGCTGGTCTATATAAACTTACACAACAACAAAAAACTATTCTAAAAGCGAAGACTAGGGCGCCTGGGTGGCTCAGTCGTTAAGCATCTGCCTTCAGCTAGGTCATGATCCCAGGGTCCTGGGATTGAGCCCTGCATCGGGCTCCCTGCTTGGTGGGAAGCCTGCTTCTCCCTCTCCCACTCCCCTTGCTTGTATTCCCTCTCTCGCTGTGTCTCTGTCAAATAAATAAAATCTTAAAAAAATAAAATAAATAAAATAAAGTAAAAGCAAAGACTACCACTACAACATGCTTTTGTCTCAGGAGTTTAAAAATCTGGACAGTTACTGATTCATGTTCATCTGATTCAGTACATCCTGAAAGCCATTAACTTACGCAAATACAGATTCACTGATGGCTAAATGTGGTATTAATGAATCCTTTAAAAGTTAAAAAAAAAAAAGGTATCAAATGAGAAATTAATCTAGAAACCTAGAAAGAATCTTGTTATTGCTGGTTAATAAAAAGAAAAACCATGCAAAAAATATGACCAGCAATCTCAGTTCGTGTCAAAGAAAATCTCTAAGACAATCACCTGCTGGCTGCACTGGGCTATTATTGACATCTTAGTGATACCTACATTTTTGTTTTCAACTACACTGTTTACCAACCAGTGACTACTGTATTGAGTGTTCTTGTGTATATAACTAATGAAAAATCTTACCATCTGAGCACTAAGAAAAAGAATGCAATGAGGGCAAAAATCAGTGAAAGATTTGTCTACTTTTCTAATATAAATTTTTAAATGCTTCTAAATACATCTCAAAAAGTTCTGAAATTTCTCTTCAGTTCAAATTTAACATCAACTTAAGAGAATTCTCCAGCTAAGATTGGTAATAAATTCTTAAACAGGGGAGCCTGGGTGGCTCAGTCGTTAAGCGTCTGCCTTCGGCTCAGGTCATGATCCCAGGGTCCTGGGATCGAGCCCTGCATCGGGCTCCCTGCTCCGCGGGAAGCCTGCTTCTCCCTCTCCTATTCCCCTTGCTTGTGTTCCCTCTCTCGCTATCTCTCTCTCTGTCAAATAAATAAATAAAATCTTTTTTAAAATAAATAAATAAATAAATTCTTAAACGTTTAACATTATCCATTTATTTTCCAATATAACTTATTTAAATTGATTTTTAAATGAGAAAAATCAAGATTCCTGTCAACATAGTCAACAGAATACTGTATAAAATAGAAAAAAAAACACAGAGGTGCCTGGCTGGCTCAGTCGGAGAAGCAAGCGACTCTTGATCTCAGGGTCATGAGTTCAAGCCCCACATCAGGTGTAGACATTACTTAAATACGTATGTACACAAACTTTTAAAAAAAGAAAAAAAAAACAGACTTCAAAATCAAACCTGGGTTCAACTCTTCGTTCTATCATGTCTATGCAACCTTGGGCAAGCTCTTTAAGCTGCAGTTTCCTCAATTCTCCTGAGGTAATTTCTTTGGAGCACCTATGAGACTAAGATCATTTATGTATTGCATTTAAATACAGTGGGTGCTCAAAACTGTAATTCAACAATCTGTGTATCTAAATTTTTCACTTTTAACTTTGCAAAACAAAAAGTTCTCCTCCCTTTATCATAAACCGTAATCTATATGGCACCTTTTCCATAGGTAAAATTTCTACTGAAGAAAAATTCAGGGGCGCCTGGGTGGCTCAGTGGATTAAGCATCTGCCCTTGGCTCCGGTCATGATCCCAGGGACCTGGGATCGAGTCCCACATCAGGGAGCCCGCTTCTCCCTCTCCCTCTGCCTCTCCCTCTGCTGGTACACGCATGAGTGTTCTCTCTCTCTCTAATAAATAAATTCTTTTAAAAAATAAAATAAAAATAAAGAAAAATTCAGAAAAAGACAGTGGGAAAAAATTTTTTTCTTTTTCTTTTTTTTTTAAGCAAGCTCTACACCCAACATGGAGCTTGAACTTAAAACCCCGAGATCAAGAGTTACATGTCTACAGAATGAGCCAGCCAGGCACCCCATTGCTTTTTCCTTTTTAACAGTTACTAAAAGCTTTTTGGGTTTTTTTAAAGATTTTATTTATTTGTCAGGGAGAGAAAGCACAAGCAAGTGGAGAAGCAGGCAGGAGAAACAGACTCCCTGCTGAGCAAGGAACCTCATGTGGGACTCCTGACCTGAGCCAAAGGCAGATGCTTAACCGACTGAGCCACCCAGGCGTCCCAAGAGTTCTACAAGTTTTACAGTTATGTTTCCTACCTCAACTTACTAATACCATACAAATACAGAATTCACAGTGGAAAATGTATTTCTACTCATTACGAAGATCTACACATGCTAAAGTGAAAGAAGCAAAGAACACAAAGAGTGAACAGTGTAGTATTAGTTGAGTTTTTTAAAAAAAAAACAGGGTGCCTGGGTGGCTCAGTTGGTTACGTGACTGCTCAGGTCATGATCCTGGAGTCCCGGGATCGAGTCCCACATCGGGCTCCCTGCTCAGCGGGGGGTCTGCTTCTCCCTCTGACCCTCTTCCCTCTCGTGCTCTCTGTCTCTCATTCTCTCTCTCTCAAATAAATAAGATCTTTAAAAAAATAAAAAAATAAAAAAAAACAGAAGTGGGGAAAGGGTAAACATAAGCAAACACACCAGGATATGCATAGTATGTGTCTGGAGAGTTACACACTAGAAACTGTTAAGAAAGGCTGTTTGGGGGAAGGAAATTCTCAGGAACCGTAGGGGGAAAAAACTTCGTTTTTCTATATGCATGTATTACTTTTTAGGGAAAATTTATGGTTATTTTTCAAATTGATTTTCTAATTTAACATAGAATGTGACCATCACACTTAGAGTTCAATTAATTGCACTAACAGGCAAGACAAGAAAATTATACATGAATATGGATATTATGGTCTTGAATTACTTCCCTAGTTTAGTGTATTATTTCATTATTTACCTTTTAAAGTATTGATGCTACACACAGAATGCAGAATGAGCTGCAACTAAAGTTTGATTTATCATCTAAATATATTTCCCTAAACAGAAATGATACTGTATGCTGTTGCAAATAGAATCAGAATTAACAGGTTACCACTCTGAATAAATGCCAACATCAGTATGGCAATGACCAAACAGTCAAGAAGAAAAACTGACAGTCTGCTTTTGGGGTCTGCTGACCCATCTTAAAAAATTATGCAGAGAATAGTCTTAAGAGAAACAGGTTTCATTTACTTCTACTTCTGTTTAATAATTTGGTATAATATTTATAGAAAATGTTAAATTTAGTGTTTGCTTTTTAAAAATTCAAAGGAGGGCGTGGGGCGCCTGGGTGGCTCAGTTGGTTAAGCAACTGCCTTCGGCTCAGGTCATGATCCTGGAGTCCCGGGATCGAGTCCCACATCAGGCTCCCTGCTCAGCCAGGGGGTCTGCTTCTCCCTCTGCCCTCTTCCCTCTCGTGCTCTCTGTCTCTCATTCTTTCTCTCTCAAATAAATAAATAAAATCTTAAAAAAAAAAAAAAATTCAAAGGAGGGCGCCTGGGTGGCTCAGTCATTGAGCATCTGCCTTCGGCTCAGGTCATGATCCCAGGGTCCGGGGGTCAAGCCCCGCATCGGGCTCCCTGCTCCGCGGGAAGCCTGCTTCTCCCTCTCCCACTCCCCTTCCTTGTGTTCCCTCTCTCACTCTGTGTCTCTGTCAAATAAATAAATAAAATCTTTAAAAAAATAAAAATAAAAATAAAAATTCAAAGGAATTTAAAATCTTTTCTATAAAACCAATCTCTTTAGAAGGAAATTAAGGCACTGATTTTTCACTGTCACCTTCCCTGATTCTGAATAAGTGATTAAGCTTCATTCCCAATCCCTTAAATTTCTTCACAAAGAAATAAAAAGTAAACTATTCTTTCCTTTAAAACTATAACATAAGGGTTTTAAAAAAAAAGTATCATGGTTACTAGTAAGGGCTAATAGATCTTCTTATGAGACTAGAAATTTATGAACAAAATCAGGATATATGAACCCCCCCAAAATTGTTGCCCAAATGAAAATGGCTCAGGACACTGTCGTTCTTATGTTATTAATCTGTTAGATGGTTGACAAATAACTTTATTCAGTTTTCTGTTAACATTATTCTCTCAATCACCCTATTCAGCAGAAATTCCTTTGTATAGTACATTACAGAACATCTAAATTACAGACTAAAATTCAGTAACTGTTCCATGAAATAATAAACTGGTTTTAATTAAATGTTTTTAATTTAATTTAAATACGCATTTCAAACTATACCCCGGCAGCAAGTGGTAACAAATACACATCCATGATTACCTAGGATAGCTTAAAACAAGTTGCTACAAGCATAAATGTCTTAAAAATTTGTACAAATTCTGCATTCTATTCCATGATATATATGCATAAGTACTTGTTCTAACTTTTAAAAGTTTGATTTACCCCAAATTCCTGAAGTATTAAATAATATTCCAGAAACATTGCCATGTTTATCTTGTGGCTTTTCACACCTACTCCAACACTGCTATATACTTGACCTAGGAATAGGGAGGCCCCCACAGCTGAGCCTCTAGAATATATGTTATGAATTAACAACCCATCTTATGAGCCAACTTCAATGTACTGTTGATTTCTCAAGAGTCAAGCTCTTTAGAAAAACACTGTAATTTCAAATAGATCATCCAACAGTTAAAAACAGGTCTCTGATATAAAGCTTTCCTCAAACAAAATATTTCTGGATGATTTACAAGAGCATTCGCTGATTTCAGCCTGAATTACACAGATTCTAAGTGAAAAAAAAAAAAAACTTTTAATACGCAAATTAAGGAGAGCTCTTAGGTATGGTCTTTTGGAAGGGAAACTGATTTTGTATAAAATGTTTTCAGTCCTGGGGCGCCTGGGTGGCTCAGTTGGTTAAGCGACTGCCTTCGGCTCAGGTCATGATCCTGGAGTCCCTGGATCGAGTCCCGCATCGGGCTCCCTGCTCGGCAGGGAATCTGCTTCTCCCTCTGACCCTCCCCCTCTCATGTGCTTGCTCTCTCTCATTCTCTCTCTCTCAAATAAATAAATAAATAATCTTTAAAAAAAAAAAAAAAAAAATGTTTTCAGTCCCGCTAAAATATAAAAATATCTGAACTACCACCCATAAACCAAAGGAAAACTCTTGCTTTCCCAGGCCAAGCAATGTTAATTATGTACCTTAAGATAATGGTTCTCAAACATGGGTTCTCTAAGCTATGCTTAAATACTTAGGAATCCCTTGTTAAAAATTGTTAAACTTGTTAAAAATAAAGATTCCTGGGCCCCAGTATTTGAGGATCTGAATCTGTGGGTTGGAGTGGAGCTTGAAATTTTTTTTTTTTTTAAACCTCAGAGAGTTTTGGCAAGAGGAAGCTTTTATATGGTTATTTGGAAAGCTCTCCAAAATATATTGTCAAGCATAAAAAAACAAGAGGCAGGGCGCCTGGGTGGCTCAGTCGTTAAGCGTCTGCCTTCGGCTCAGGTCATGATCCCAGGGTCCTGGGATCGAGCCCCGCATCAGGATCCCTGAGCCACGGGAAGCCTGCTTCTCCCTCTCTCACTCCCCCTGCTTGTGTTCCCTCTCTCGCTGTATCTCTCTCTGTCAAATAAATAAATAAAATCTTAAAAAAAAAAAACAGTAGATAAAAAAATATATACTTAGGGGCAGCCTGGGTGGCTCAGTAAGTTAAGCATCCGACTCTTGATTTCAGCTCAGGTTATGATCTCAGGGTCATAAAATCAAGCCCCGTATCAGGTTCCTCACTGGGCATGGAGCCTGCTTGGGATTCTCTCTCTCCCTCTGCCCCTCCCTCCCGACTCACTTGCTCACATGCATGCACGCTCTCCCTCTCTCTCTTAAAAAAAAAAAAAAAAAAGAATATGTACTTAGAGCGGCTTGTAATATGCATTAAAAACTATCTGGAAAGATAAACTAATGAGCCTGTTTTGTTTCCCTCTTTTGGTAAGGGAATAATAACAACAGTTATGTGGAAATGTGAGCAAAATTTTTCACTGTATACCTTTTTAACTACTGAATCATACGAGTTAGTATGTATTTACTGGAATATGCATTATCTATTTTTTTTTAAATAAAGGTGTTTCTTAAAAATCTTCCCAGATGTATTTGATACTCAGCCAGATATGAAAAGGACTGTCATAGGAAAATAAGATACCACATTTACAGAAGGATGCTAACATCTTTACTAACACACAGTCACATACATATCATTTTCCTAAAAAAGCTATAATGACAAAAGTACAGGTTAAAAATAACAACAGTACCCACAAACTTACCTGGAGGTACAGGTGGAGGAAAACCAGGAAATTGTGGGGGTGGGATCCCTGGTGGGAGTGCTGGGATTCCCATGGGAGGGCGATTCAAATGAGGGGGGAAAGACATTCTTACTGCAGCGGTCTAAAGAAAAAAATCATGACAAATCATTTTATTTGAAAACTTTGCAATTTGATATGCCTGGTTTGTTGGCCTTCATTTTTAGAGTATCTGCAAAATTCTAAAGTTTTCTTACCCAAAGGAGTTGGCAAAGACCCTCTTTTCTCTGTCTGTCCATTGAGAATTTTTAAAACTTAGATCTTTTCTAAAATAAGTTCCCAAAATGTACACGATCTAAATTCAGGATAGACTCCTACAATCATATGGGAATACATATAAAGGAAGAAAAAAATTTTGAGGTTCAGTTAATATCCAAAAATTAAATACCAAACATCAATGAATTTTTTTAAACCAAACTCAGAATCCAGGAAGATTATCTAACAGTTTTTTTTTTCTTTAAATGTTCTGATGCATTCATTTTTTTACACACATCAGCACCCTAAAAACTAAATCTACAAAGTTACACAGTATTTGTTGATTCAATGTTGGCCAGTTCCTCAAGGACAAGTGAATGCCTCAGTGAACTATAACCCTGAGAGGGAAGAAACCTCCTGACATCAGGTCACATACTAACCACTCAGTTATAAAAAGAACATACAATTTGTGACAATGGGAAAATTTCCTAATTTTTGTTAAACTTAAAAGCAAACCCCTACGGGCTCCTGGGTGGCTCAGTCGTTGAGCATCTGCCTTCAGCTCAGGTCATGATCCTAGGGTCCTGGGGTCAAGCCCCGCATCGGGCTCCCTGCTTGGTGGGAAGCCTGCTTCTCCCTCTCCCACTCCCCCTGCTTGTGTTCCCTCTCTCACTGTGTCTCTCTGTCAAATAAATAAATAAAAATCTAAAAAAAAAAAAAAAGCAAACCCCTTAACCATTCATGAATGAAATTCAAGAATCAGAAACTAACATTTTTTTTTAATACAAGAATACACTGAACTGTTTCATTTGGTTTGTGATATTATTACTTAAAAGAAATTTAATTTTGGGACACCTGGATGGCTCAGTTGGCTAAGCGACTGCCTTTGGCTCAGGTCATAATCCCAGAGTCCCAGGATCGAGTCCTGCATCGGGCTCCCTGCTCAGCAGGGAGTCTGCTTCTCCCTCTGACCCTCCCCCCTCTCATGCTCGCTCTCTGTCTCTCTCTCTCTCAAATAAATAAATAAATGAAACTTAATTTTGTCCTTTAGTTAAATGAATATAAATATTTAAGACTCCCCTACCACCAAATTTTATATTTTCATCAACATACTTGAGTGTCCAGAACTATTAGAAAAAGTAGAAAAACTACGGTAGGATGTCCTGGGAAGATTCCATGCACCAATTTAAAAAAGCAGCCAAAATAAGTGATCTCATACCAGTGATGGCACTAAATAGCAGTGATTTGATCAACAGGAGATATATCTGCCGGACACTAGGAAAAACTCCCCCTACACTCTGTAACTGAACGAGTTTAGAGTTGTTGGAAGCTTTAAAAGAACATCTCTCTCTACTATTTTTTGTGTTTCATACATTGATTTACTCACCCTTCAGAAGAGAGAAGATAAAAAGTGCATGTCTTCCACTTCCTCGCCCCCTAATCCCAACAGTTTGGTATATATCGTTGTATTCTTCTAAATACCTTTCTATACACAAACTAATATATAATTATTTGTGTTTTTCTGCAAACAGTATAATCATACTATATTGTTAGGTGCATTTCTCCTTCATTATCATTAACATCTCTTCATATCAGTTCATTAAGTTCTATTCCAATCTTTATAATGCAGTAAACTACTATAATACAGGCATATAATAATTATTCAATCAACATGGATGGTTGGCTCCACATTTTTCCTCTTATAATACTGAACATTCTTGGACATATAAATCTATGCACCTGTGCAAGTAATTCTATTACACAGATTAGTACTACATGTATCTAACTTTACCTCCAAATCATTCTCCAAAGCTAGTGTACAAATCTATATCCCCACCACCAATATATGGGAATGCCCTTTGCTCAGAACCTCACCATTGCTAGAGTAAATCAGTGTTTAAATTATAACAATCTAATAGGTAAAAAATACTCTCATTTCAATATGCATTTCCTTAATCACTAATGAGGCTGAGTATCTTTTTACCTGTTAGACATTTCTTTAAAACGATCTTAGAAAAGCATGCCCTTCAGACTCACAGCTGTTCTTCCTCAGTGTTCTTTTGACTTAATAAATTAGGATAATACAATATTCTATAAAATCTAAACTTCATTTTCAGAAAACACAATACACTTAAAATATTTAGAAAGCTTTACAAATAAAATAAATTCCTAGGATTTCATACACTTAGAAAATAAGGTATTGGAAATGCTTTAAAATATTAAGTATCAGCATAAATTAAAAAGGAAAATACAACTAATTAATGACTGTAAATGTGTTGAATTTTTAAATAATCTTTCTGTAATATTTTTTGCCCAAAAACAAAAACAAATATTCTATATAAAGGGGGCAGGAGTGTATCTCCTTTTAAAAGAGGGCTACTGTCCTACTTACAGAAACTCTTCTATTATCATTATAATACTCTATCTCAGCACTTTCTTAGGAGAGCAGTTGATATTAATACCTGTTGAATAAATAAAATGAATGAATGAATCAGTAAACCAATTTATTAAGAAGCTCCCATGTGCCAAGTACTATGCTAGCAATGACCCAGTGCCTAGCCTCACAATGTTTACAAAGACTGGAGCACGAATTCATCTCTAGAATTATTTATTGTTAAGTATTAGTTATAACTATTATTTTTTAAAGACCTATGTTCTTGGTGTTTAAATTATATTTCATGACTTTTAAATGTATAATTCATTATGTACAAGTTAACCAGATTATATTTTAGTTTATGCCAATATATCCATTCCATCCACGTCTAATTTTTCTATTTTCTATGTCCCTTTCATTTAGCACTGCTCATAATTTGCTTATTCACAGGCAAGCTTCAAAGGTGAAGGTAACCTTAATAAGATAATGGTCCCTCCTACGGTCAGAAAACTACAATTCTGGTAATCACTGATAAATATTAATGTTCACTTTAAACATCCTATAATGAGAGTATCAACCACTTTTTTCAAAATGAACTTTTGTTTTCACATATGTGAAAATGAGAATAAACTTTTATAACCATAAGCAAAGTTTATCAGTTTTTACCTACAATTGATAAATTATAATACTCTCATTACAAATTATATAGAGATTCGGGGCGCCTGGGTGGCTCAGTCGTTAAGCGTCTGCCTTCGGCTCAGGTCATGATCCCAGGGTCCTGGGATTGAGCCCCGCATCGCATCGGCCTCCCTGCTCCGCTGGAAGCCTGCTTCTCCCTCTCCCACTCCCACTGCTTGTGTTCCTGCTCTCGCTATCTGTCAAATAAATAAAATCTTTAAAAAAAAAAAATTATATAGAGATTCAAATTTGGTAGGCACTTTGCAGAATAAAGTGGGGAAAAGAACTAGGGAGTGCTTTACTTAAATATGGTGGTCAGGCCTCACCAAGAAGGTAGGCAAATTGAACAAAGACTCCAAAGGGGCCTAGGCAGAAGCCTTGTATCTGAAGGTAATAGGCTTCCAAGCAAAGGAAACAGCAAATACAAAGAGCCTGAGGTGGGCATGGAGTGTTTGTGGGAGGAAAGCAAGGCCAACAGCTGGAGCAGAGTACTTGAGGAAAGTCAAAGATAAATGCCAAGTATTACTTGAGGGAGGGGATTCAGAGAATGTAGTACTTTGTAGGCCACTGTAAAGGTTTTGATTTTTACTCTGAATGAGACGGAAAACATTTGAAAGACTTTTGACCTGACTTATATTTTAATAGTGTCACTGGCCACTGTGTTAAAACTGGAGAACAAGGGTAGAAGCAGGAGTATTGCAATAATGCAGACGAGAGAGGGTGGCCTGGAATAGGTGGTAGTGGTTAAGTGTTAGATTCTGGATGCAGTACTTTGAAGGTAGCCATTGTGTGAGGTTTAAGAAAAGAAATGCAAAGGTTATTTTATTAGCACTGAAATGACTTAAATGACATTTAAAAATACTTGTATTTTTCACTTTCCCTTTGGAGTGTTTCACTTTTAGAAGGGGCTCAAAGCATTTTTACGTGCTAGGTATGAAACCTTAAGACCCAAAGTAAAAACAAGTACCTATGATGCAAGTGTTCCTTATCTCTAGTGTGGCAGTGGTCATATGGGTTTATTACGCATTTGTCAGAATTAACTGAAATTAAAATGGGTGCATTATATTGTATGCAAATTTTCTCAATTAATCTCGTCTCCTCCATCCAAAACTTTTTCAAACAAACAAAAAAACTTTCAAATAAGATTTATCTCTACCACTCAAAATATGCCTGCATTCCGCTTTTCTCTTTTTCCTCTTTACACTTTTAAATCACTCCTTTTTTCCTACACCATATACTGCTTACAACCATTCCTCCATTGCAGATTTATCCCAACAGAAAACAAATTATTTCACCAGGAATAGATATACTGGCTAACCCCATCGGGACACTGTGTGCCAGCCAAATTTCTGAATGGTTAAGAGGCAAATGAATCAACAGATTCTCCTTAGTAAACACTTATACAACTCATTCATTCATTCAACAAATATCTAGCTCCAATTGTCTGTCAGGTTCTTTTCTAAGCGTTAGTTTTATTAGCTCTGAAAGAGCAAATTTTAAGTTATTATATAGTTACACAGCCAGCCCAGTGGCTCTACACTGTATATGATATGACTATAGAAGGCATTGTTCCCTGCAGTTTATAGTCTGCAGGGTATAACGGACTAACATACCTGCCCCAGCCTAAGCAAAACGAAACCTTCAAAACATCATTTTTCAAACTGAATTTCTACAGAAGTGGAGTCTTCGGGAACTATTCCTAAGAAAAAGTGTTCCATATCCAAAGAATGGGAAATGCTTTATTAACAAAAAGTTTCTTTTGCAGGAAAACTTTTCAGAGGTGTGAAAATACTCAAGTCTCCCAAAGGGAGCTGATCTTTTTCTGAGATTTCCACTTAGCTGTTTTACCATCTTCGATGATTAGAAAGCAACACTATCTACAGAGAAAAATTAGTGGTAGTCTGAAGCTGAGGTGGGAACAGGGAGTGACGTGCAAACAGGAAAGAGAAATCCTTTTTGGAGTAACAGTTGCACAACTCTGAACATTTACTAAAAAATCATCAAATTACACATTACAAAGTGTATTTTATGTGTTAATTACACCTTAATAAAGTTGCTTTTAAAAAAAGGCAATACCAATTTGGGGCAATTTCAGGCTAAATCCAATTAAGACCTGTAGATTAGACAATACTGCATCAATATTAATTTCCTGATTTTGTTCACTGTATTGTTGTTAAATATGAAAATGTCTTTATTCTAGGAAATGTACACTGAAGTGTTTAAGGGCTACGGGATGTCTCCTCTGCAGCTTACTAGCAAAACACTTCAGAAGAAAACTATGAAGAAAAAGAGAGAATAAAGCAAATTTGTAAAATGTTATCAATGGGGAATCTGGGTGAAAGGTATCTGAGAACTCTTTCTACTATTCTTGAAACTTTTTTGAAGTTTGAAATCGTACCAAATAAGTTTTAAAAAGTAGTATCAGGGGCGCCTGGGTGGCTCAGTCCTTAAGCATCTGCCTTCAGCTCAGGGTATGATCCCAGGGTCCTGGGATCAAGCCCCACATCAGGCTCCCTGCTAGGCGGGAAGCCTGCTTCTCCCTCTCCCACTCCCCCTGCTTGTGTTCCCTCTCTCGCTGTGTCTCTTTAAAAGAAAAAAAAAAAAAAGGTAGTATCAATTCTGGTGGTGTAAATATTATGTTCTTTTTCTTAAGTTTCAAAATTCAAAAAAAGGGCAGAAAAAAAGCTATTCAAAAACTTTAAGGCGGAGTCAATTGAAATCCTTTTAGGAATGGCAGTGGTAGTTGTCAGAAAAGATTATCAAGATTAAACAAAATACACAGAATATTTTTGTAAGACATTAAAAGACTCAATGACTACTTCTGCTTCCAAAGTTACAAAATAGTCAATATAATTTTTCTTTAAACCATACATAAATGAGAAAAGTACATAGCTAATTTGTGGCCCAAAAAGTTACTTGAAAATCCCAAACTCATATTAGGTCTGAAGTAGTTACCAATGTTAAAAAGAACTCATTTTATTTTAGAAACATATTTAAAAGCTTTACCACAGTGAAATAAAAAGATATCAAACCACAAAATAAAAACACTTAGCCCAAACTATTATTAATATATATGGTGCCTATTTGCAACACTGGAACAATAAAAACATTTTCTTCCTAAAAGTGGTTTGGAACCATACCTAAATAAATAAGGGGAAAACCTACTCTGGGGATCCCAAATGGAAATTTGAGAACCCCAAGGATTTTTTTTTTTTTTTTTTTAAGTAGACTCCACACCCAGCATGGAGCCCAACACAGGGCTTTCACTCACAACCCTGAGATCAAGACCTGAGCTGAGATCAAGAGTTGGACGCTGAGGGCGCCTGGGTGGCTCAGTCGGATAAGTGTCTGACTCTCGATTTCGGCTCAGGTCATGATCTCAGTGTCTTGAGACCAATCACATGTCAGGCTCCACGCTCAGCAGGGAGTCTGCTTGAGAGTTTCTCTCTCTCTCTCAAATAAATAGATAAATCTTAAAAAAAAAAAAAAAAAAGAGTTGGACAAAAATAAAAAAAAATAAAAAATAAAGAGTTGGACCCAAGTGACTGAGCCACCCAGACGCCCCAAGAAGATAAATTATTTAATAAAAATATTAACTAACGTATTAATTTATTTGTTTACAAAAGTCTTCAACATACATTATCTCACTGAATCTCCCAAATTACCTGGTGTAGATGTATTATTCTCCTTTTACAGATGAAGAAGCTAACCTGTCCAAGGGAACACAATAAGTGGGTGGGAAGCCCAAGGTCATCCCCACTATCCTGAAATTACCAATCCAAAGGCTGTTTTCACTATATCACAATGCCTCTTTCTAGTAACAACATACCAAGAAAAAACTTCTGATTAAGGGTTAACTTTGATTTTATTTATAAAAGTCTATTCAGAGTACACTAGAAGAAATGTTAAGAGTCGGGATTAGGCTCTTAAATAACAATATCAGTTAACTTGGACTAAACACTATGTTACTTAGACACTGCACTAAGGATTTTACATACGTTTTTCTCAATCCCCAGTCACAATAACCTATGAAGTGGATACTATTCTAATCCTCAATTTACAGATGAAGAAAACCAAGACTTCAAGAACAGTTAAATTAATTAGAACAGTATACTATCTGCTTGAATCATGAGGAACCGACGATCAACTGGATGCCTTTCAAGGCCTCTGAAGGTTTCTGAAAATCTTTTAAAAATTAAAGTTCCCAACACAACATAAAAATTGTTTATATTCTACTGCCAACTACCTAATTCAGGGTACTTCATACTATAGCAGCCTGGTACAACAGAAGTCCAATCTCTTCCTTCCTTAGGTTGGCTCCACTCTACCCAGTATCAAAATGGCTTTTCCATGGCAATATAAATCCACATTACATAACTTCAAAATAATCTTCATATTCCTAGATCTACTTCGAAAAACGTATTTAAAAAGTACTGAAGACCAAAGAAAAGAAAGAAAAAAGTAACACATTTTAATGTGGAGCTTGGTCATCGCCTAGAATGAATGGGGATATAATTTACTGCAACCTCCAATGGAGGAAAGGGGCAAGACCACAATACTCATTACAATCTTAAACAAGAGAACCAGGGGGGTTGCTAAAAAAGGTGGGCATTAGCTGAATTCGGGTTGGGGGAGTGGGGGAGTCTACTCGGTGGCGGGCTCTGAATGCCCAAAGAGGAAAAGAAAGAAATCCGTTGGTGGCCAGCACCTCGCTAAAAAGGGTGGGTGCTTGTTAGCTTGTAAGCAGAGCCTAGGGCAAGAGTGTCCTAGGCCCGGGAAATCTACAGTAGGGCTCCACAAGCTCGGGTTAGAAAGGGGCCTCGGAGAAGGGCTCCCAAGGGGCCGACCGATCATTTTTTGGCAAACGTGGAGCCCAAAAGGGCCGAGGCGGTTCACTCTGTGGCGGACCGTGGAAAGGAAAAGGAAAGTGGGCGACAATGCAAGGAGGAAAGCTCTGGCAGTAGGTCCGGCCTCCACGGGCTCCTGCTGGGCCCACTGGTTTCCGAGGCCTTTGAGAAGTGGAGAAACCCAAGCCTCGTGCCCGTCCCCTCCCCCATACCAACCCCCCTTTACCCCCAATCCCACCCCGGCCCTTTCGCAGCCTTCCTGGCTTCCCCTCCTCCCGCAACCGAGGTACCCGGTTTCCCGGTTCCCACACGCGTTCAGAGGCGTGAACTCACCCGCCGCTGAGGAAACAGTACGGTCTTCGCGGTCTTCCGAGCTCCAGGTTACGAGTGGGCTCCACCGGTTCGAGGTTTCTGCGCGCCGCTCACCGGGAGACTGCTTCCGAAGCGCCTACTCGCACAGGCCGCAAACACAGCCGCGCTGCGCGGGGAGCTTCTGGAGGTCTTCCTCTTGCCCGGCGTGCACTGCGGCCGGGAGAGTGAAGAGGAGAATCATAGAGAAGAACGCGTATAGATAGTCTTCTCCTTTGGCTCTGAATCACCACGCAGCGGCGAATAACCATAGAGAAGGAGCGCCTGGTGGGGACTAGAAAGGCTCGAGCTGTAAATTACGACCCACCCTGCCATATTTGATTGGAGCTGACTGAATCTTATGACTAGGAGACGCCATCTTGAGGTCAAGGTTCCGGTGCGCGCGGGGCAAAGGCTGTTAGAGAATTTCTTACTTTTTGTAGTTTGTGTTTCGGGACTTATAACTTTGCTCTGTGGCTCATTGAGGTTCGGTGTACTGCAAACCGGGCCTCACCTAGCACCTCAGTGGAAACTGGGAGTGCTTACCTTTCCCTGGAAAACAGCTACTCTTGATACCGAGAAATAACTGGCAAAGGGCGTGGTGGTTTCAAGAGTATGCGCACACCCCTAGTAGGGCCAAAGAGGTGGCTAAAGGTACTTGAAATACCTAAAACGGCCTGTGAAAGCTTTTAACATAACTTTCATTCTGTAATGTAAAGGTGCTGAGAAGAACTTCGCTTACTAGATTAACGGAAATAAAACTAGATTATTAGAAATAAACTAATGAAACTTATAAATGATTCTTCAATTTATGAACATTTATGGGCAGTATCTTTTCACAGGCCTTTGTTTCCTAACTCTGGCTTCTCAAAAGGCTTATCATTTATTCAATATAAATTTATTGCCTCCCTGAGTGCCTGGTGCTGAGCTAAGTGCTGGAGGTCTGAAGGTAAACGCAAGTGAGATTTTACTGCTGTTTGGGAAGAGCTGCAAACAACGCAGAACAGATGACAAACTGACCACTGTGTATAAAATTGAAACATACTGCCTTTCCTTATATGCTTTTCCTATTGAATTTTACTCTATAGCGCTTATCACCACTTACGGTAGTATATATTTTTCTTATTTATTTTATAGTTTGTCTTTCCCTACCCCACTAGAATGTAAATGTAAGGAGTGCAGGGATTGTCTCTTTTGCTCACTGCCCTATCCCAGTGGCTAGGACAAGGCCCGGTACATAGCAAATGCTCAATAAATAATTGTTGAATGAAAGAAATGATTATATGTGAGTACCAACAGAACGTAAAATGCAGTGGGAGACTAATGGGAAAGGCTATAACATTATCATTTGTAAAATTTACATCCACCTGTATTTCTTACTAGGTTTCCTTACCATTAAGTAGAGCTAATAATATCTATTCCCCAGAGCTATTGCAAGAATTAAATTAACTAATGCATGTGAAAGTATTTTGCTCAGTAAAGCGCTAGTCAAACGCTAGTTACATTTTGCAAATAACAGATTATGGGGGTGCTTGGGTGGCTCTGTCGTTAAGCATCTGCCTTCTGCTCAGGTTATGATCCCAGGGTCCTGGGATTGAGCCCTGCATCTGGCTCCCTGCTCAGTGGGGAGCCTGCTTCTCCCTCTGCCTCTACCCCTCCCCCTGCTTGTGCTCTCTCTTGCTCTCCGTTAAATACATAAATAAAATCTTAAAACAAAACAGATTATGCCTTTTTTTTTTTACAACTACAGGCATGAACAGAAATCCTTTCAGGTTACTCTGTATCCCTTTGCTTTGTTAGAAACATGATATACAGGGGTGCTTGGGTGGCTCTGTCGGTTAAGCATCTGCCTTCTGCTCAGGTCATGATCCCAGGGTCCTGGGATCGAGCCCCACATCAGGCTCCCTGCTCTGCGGGAAGCCTGCTCCTCTCTCTCCCCTCTCCCTGCTTGCGTTCCCTCCCTCGCTGTGTCTCTCTCTGTCAAATAAAATCTTAAAAAAAAACCATTATACTGGGCGCCTGGGTGGCTCAGTTGGTTAAGCAACTGCCTTCAGCTCAGGTCATGATCCTGGAGTCCCGGGATCGAGTCCCGCATTGGGCTCCCTGCTCAGCGAGGAGCCTGCTTCTCTCTCTGACCCTCCCCCCTCTAATGTACTCTCTCTCATTCTCGCTCTCTCAAATAAATAAATAAATCTTTAAAAAAAAACATTATATACAAATTCACATATTACTTTTATAGTAAAGCCTTAGAGAGTTGTCTTAAGTAAGTTTGCTAACTTTTTTGTTGCTTACATTGACCCAACATCCATTCCCCTGCCTTTGGTAATGGCACTCCAAATTTCTTAAAAGAAACCATCCTTCCACTACTCTAGATCTTTGTAGTTTGGATGTAAAGTCTTAAGCCTAGCCAGACACTTTAGGACACAGGGATAAAGTTATAACCCAAGCAGAGCCCGATAATTGAGTACTTATGTTGTACCAGGCACTATTTTAAGTATCTTGCAAATATCAGCAACTTTAAACCTCACTGCAATCCACCAAAGTAGGAACAATTGTGGTACAGATGAAGAAACTAAGGCTTAGAAAGGTCAAATAAATTGCCCAAAGTTATAAGAACAGTAAGTATTGGAGCCAATTTGGTTCCTGATTCCATGGTCTCAACCATTACACTATTGCTGCTTCACCTAGCAAGAATAATGCTAAAAGGGGTTGAGGGAGGGGACTCTATCTTTTTCACTTAACTTAAATCTGGAAGGATTTAAACTTAGAACTACTGGGGATAAGAATGAAAAAATCACAGAAGAAAGCTAAGAGAAGATGAGAGATTTTTTGACAATATCATTTGAGAACATAGATTCGGCCTTTTTTTTTTTTTTTTTTTTTTTTAAGATTTACAGGGGCACCTGGGTGGCTCAGATGGTTAGTCATCTGCTTTGGGCTCAGGTCCTGATCCCAGGACCTTGGGATCGAGCCCCGCATTGCAGGGCTCCCTGCTCGGCGAGGAACCTGCTTCTTCTCCCTCTACTGTTCCCCCTGCTTATGCTCTCTCACCCTCTCTGTCAAATAAATAAAATCCTTTAAAAAAGTAAAATTAATAAAAATAAAAAATAATAAATTTTTAAAAAGATTTTTTTTTTCTTTTATATCTTTTGGAGAAGCAGACTCCCTGCCAAGCAGGGAGCCCGATGCGGGACTCGATCCAGGGACTCCAGGATCGTGACCTGAGCCGAAGGCAGTCGCTTAACCAACTGAGCCACCCAGGTGCCCCAATTTTAAAAAAGATTTACAGAGAGCACAAGCACATGCACAATCGTGAATGGGGGAGGGGCTGAGGGAGAGAAGCTTCAAGCTAACTACCCCTGCTGAGTGCATAGCCCAATTCAGCCGGGGCTCTATCTCATGATCCATGAGATCATGACTTATGCCAAAACCAAGAGCTGGAGGCTTAACCAACTGAGCCACCCGGGCACCCCAAGATTTGGCCATTCTTAAAGCCATTATGTTTCTAGACTTCCCAATATGTAAGCAAATATATTACTTTTCCTAAATCAGTTTGAATTGAGTTTTCTATCCCTTCAACAGAAAGAGTCCTAAACAATACACTTGTATATCACTTATAGAGATAGGTCAAGCCATTCACCTGCAATAAACAGGCATCCCACTTCTGAGGAGTTTTTTCTCAAACAAATAAGCCCTTGCTGAGGAAAGTGACTGTAGATAATTAATTTGAATGCTGGTGACCAAATTATGTGTGTTCTGACCCTATTCCTATGGCCACATCTGGTCAGCAACATAGCATGGGACCTGTGAGAAAAACATTGTTTAGTTGGCTCATGCAGATCCTGTCAAGAATTTAAACCAGAGATGTAGAGGATTCAATTAATTGACAGCAAAAGAGAAATGCAGTGATGGGTGATAATGTGGGTGAATCATATCAAAAACAGAAGGTCACTAGAATAGGCACCTTTGTTCCCTAGATTGGAAGGAGGAAATTATTGGAATTCTTTTTTTTTTTTTTAAGATTTTATTTATTTGACAGAGAGAGACACAGTGAGAGAGGGAACACAAGCTGGGGGAGTGGGAGAGGAAGAAGCAGGCTTCCCGCGGAGCAGGGAGCCCGATGCAGGGCTCGATCCCGGGACCCCGGGATCATGACCTGAGCCGAAGGCAGTCGCTTAACCAACTGAGCCACCCAGGCGCCCCTCTTTTTTTTTTTTTTTAAGATTTTATTTATTTGAGAGGGAGAGAGCAATCGCACAAGCGGGGGGAGTGGCAGACAGAGGGAGAAGCAGGCTCCCCACTGAGCAAGGAGCCTGATGCGGGACTTGATCCCAGAACCCCAGGATCATGACCTGAGCCGAAGGCAGACGCTTAACCGACTGAGCCACCCAGGCGTCCCAAATTATTGGAATTCTTTTTTTTTTTTTTTTTAAGATTTTTATTTATTTATTTGAGACAGAGAGAATGAGAGAGAGAGAGTACATGAGAGGGGGGAGGGTCAGAGGGAGAAGCAGGCTCCCCGCCGAGCAGGGAGCCCGATGCGGGACTCGATCCAGGGACTCCAGGATCATGACCTGAGCCGAAGGCAGTCGCCTAACCAACTGAGCCACCCAGGCGCCCCCAAATTATTGGAATTCTTATCACGCACCTGAGCTGTCATCAGAACTGCTGGATTTAAAGCAATATCCTGATGAATATCTAGTCTCCCAGATATTCAGCCATGTAGCTTCTGTTCCTGCTTCATCATTCCAGGGCGTTCCAGGGATCATGACCTGAGGTGAAGGCAGACACTTAACCGACTGAGCCACCCAGGTACCCCTTAATTCACCTTTAAATGGGCAAGATAGACACATAATGTTCACTAGTGTTTGGTTGTTTTTTTTTTTTTTAAATCACAGCGTATCTTCAAAATGTAGCAAAATAATTTTGAACAACCAGATATCAAACAGCTTTTCCTTATATTACTGCCTAGAGCTCCAATGTAGGCTACTTTGTTATCAAGATTCATACTTTATGTGAGCTAAAACTGCTGCCACTTGGCATTATTAAAATATTTGTGTAGGGACGCCTGGGTGGTTCAGTCAGTTGAGCGTCCAATTCTTGGTTTCGACTCAGGTCAAGATCTCAGGGTCATGAGATCAAGCCCTGCATCGGGCTCCATGCTCAGTGAGGAGTCTGCTTGAGAGTCTCTCCCTCTGCCCCTCCCCCTGCTCATGCTCTCACTCTCTCTAAAATAAATAAATAAAATATTTTTAAAAAGTATTTGTGAAGTTACAGAAGGCAGATATATTGTGTTAGACCTTCTAAAGTTACCAAAAAACAAGTAATAATATCCGGTTAAAGAGATAATGGGTGTAAAGGGCAATTTTCCATGGACTATGCTTTGGCCTGTAAAGAAGAGATACTCACATATCCTTGAAAAATGGAGGGCTTGTTGAAATGTTATGATAGGAATATGCAAAGTATCAGTAGCAGCACTTCCTCTAGCTAGCAGATCAGAAGTCAGGAAAGGCTTTTGGGGAGAAGTATTATCCTGAGCCATGTTTTAACCAGTCCTGTAAAGGGAAGACAAATGATGAATAAGATATGAAAAATTGTCCCCTTTATTAGTAATCACAGAAATGCTAATACCATAGTGAGATAAAGATTTTAAAGTCCTTCCATTTGGTCCCCTTCTTCCCCTAACCTGGGCAGGGTTATTGGTGCCAGCAACTGTCAGGGGTCAAAGGGGCACACCAGACCACCTCCCATTGAAAGGTGTCTCGTGCCATGTCTCCAAGGACAGAGGACCCCGTTCTCATAGTGGGTACAGCGTATGTGTGTATGTATATGTGGGTGCATGCACACACGCGCACATGCTCACACACAGAGAAAAATGAGTGAGAAGTCGAATCCAAAGGCAGCTGCTTTCCTGAGTGTGTTCTACTTGTGGGACTGTGAAGCCAGAGCACGCATGGAGAATTAAATCTCCCAGTCAGAAAACACAGTTCATAGTTTCCATCATTTTCTAAAGAAAAAACTCTGAAGTAGCTAATAATCTAAAATCCAAAAAAATATAAAAATTTTAAAAAAGTCCTTTCATTTATAAAATTTGAGAAGTCTGGGGGCGCCTGAGTGGCTCAGTTGGTTAGGCAACTACCTTCGGCTCAGGTCATGATCCCGGAATTCAGGGGTTCAAGTCCCACATCGGGCTCCCTGTTCAGTGGGGAGTCTGCTTCTCCCTCTGACCCTCTCCCCCCTCTCATGCTCTCTCACACACTCTCTCTCAAATAAATAAATAAAATCTTTAAGAAATAAAATAAAATTTAAAAAGTCTGGTAATACAAGGATGTAGAATAACAGGAACACTCAGGCATTTCTGGTAAAAGTGTATATTGGTACAACTACTTCGGCATAACCTAGAAAAATAAAGCCTGTGCTTTCCCTATGACCCAGCAGCGCACTCCTATTATTATATAGAGAAACCTTTGCATACATGTACCAGGACCATATTCAAGAATGTTAATAACACTGTGGTTCATAAAAGAAAAAAAAATTGGAAATTACTCAAATGTCTGACAAGATAATAAACATATTTTCAATGAGTCACATAATGAGCATTATATAAAAATAGAATGAATAATTCAATTTTTTATTGAATTATATATAATTCACAGTTAAACACATGAGATGCTAAACAACAACAACAACAAAAGCCAGAAGTCTATATTGTATGACACCATTGTCATAAAGATTAAAAATTGGCATAAATTAAAAAAAACTGGCGTAAGTAATAATCTATTGTTTAAAGAAACAAATATGTGTGGTTAAACCATATTTTTTAAAAAACCAAAGGAATTGGGGAGTCTGGTGGCTCAGTCAATTAAGCATTCAACTCTTGGTTTTGGTGCAGGTCGTGATCTCAGGATCTGGGGACCGAGCCTGGCATCAGGTTCCCAGCTCAGCAGCGAGTTGGCTTGTGGATTCTTTCCTTCCCCCTCTGTCCCTCCTCCTACTCCCGCAGGAGCTCTCTCTCTGTCTCTCCCTAAAAATAATTTAAAAAAACAACAACAAAGGAATTATTAATTGAAAATTCAGGGTAGTAGTTACCTCCTAGAGTTATTATTTGCCTTTTGGAGGGAGGAAAAGTAATGAGAAACAGAACATACATGTAGCCTCAATCATTTTGGTAATGTTCTGGTTCACAAACACAGTGATGGGTTTACTAGTTTTCATTTTATTATGCTTCATAATTTTTTAAAGATTTTATTTATTCATTTGAGAGAGAGATAGAGAGCACAACCTGGGGGACAGGCAGAGGGAGAAGGAGAAGCAGACTCCCTGCTGAGCAAGGAGCATGCTGGACATGGGGTTCTATCCCAGGACCGGGAGTTCATGACCTGAACTGATGGCAGACCATCTGAGCCACCCAGGAGCCCCTATGTTTCATAATTTATATATGCATTACATATATTTTCGATGCAGTAAATATTACAAAATTTTAAATTAAAAATAAATTATGCAATGATATCTATATATACTTATAGAAATATTTTCTTTTGCCTTTTAGAATTTTACATAGTGGAATCATAGAGTTATTCAATTTTCTTTTTCCTTTTTAAGATTGATTTATTTATTTGGGGGAGGAAGGGCAGAAGGAGAAGGAGAAGGAGAGAGAGAGAATCTCCAGCAGACTCCACTCTAAGCAAGGAGCCTGACAGGGCTTGATCCCACAACTCGGAGACCATGACCTGAGCCAAAATCAAGAGTCGGACATTCAATGGACTAGAGTTGAATGAACTCAGGTGACCCTAGAGTTATCCAATTTTCTTTTCTTTTTTTTAAAGATTTTATTTATTTATTTGAGAGAGACAGAGCACAAGCAGGGGGAAGGGCAAAGAGAGAGGGAGAAGCAGGCTCCCCACTGAGCAGGGACCCTGGTGCGGGGCTCATTCCCAGGATCATGAGATCATGACCTGAGTCAAAGGCAGACACTTAACTGACTGAGCCACCCAGGTACCCCGGAGTTATTCAATTTTCACTCATGAATAGGGCTAAGGTTTTTTTTTGTACGTTAAATCAGTATGTAGAAATCTACCTAATTTTATTTTTTTATTTTATTTTTTAATTTTTATTTATTTTTATTTAAAGATTTTTATTTATTTATTTGACAGAGAGAGACACAGCGAGAGAGGGAACACAAGCAGGGGAAGTGGGAGAGGGAGAAACAGGCTTCCCGCTGAGCAGGGAGCCCGATGTGTGGCTCAATCCCAGGGCCCTGGGATCATGACCTGAGCTGAAGGCAGACACTTAACCATCTGAGCCACCCAGGTGCCCCGAAATCTACCTAATTTGAAAGACTGAGCTACCTCATTTTTTTTTTAAGTTTTTTTTTTTTTTCAATAATCTCTACACCCAACATGTGGCTCAAACTCACAACCCGAAAATGAAGAGCCCACTGAGCCAGCCAGGCGCCCCTGAGCTACCTCATTTTTAAAATTGCTACATTGGGGGTGCCTGGGTGGCTCAGTCATTAGGCATCTGCCTTCGGCTCGGGTCATGATCTCAGGGTGCTGGGATCGAGTCCCACATCGGGCTCCCTGCTCGGTGGGCAGCCCTGCTTCTCCCACTCCCCCTGCTTATGTTCCCTCTCTTGCTGTGTCTCTCTCTGTCAAATAAATAAATAAAATCTTTTTTTTTTTTTTTTAGATTTTTTATTTATTTATTTGAGACAGAGAGAATGAGAGAGAGAGAGAGCACATGAGAGGGGGCAGGGTCAGAGGGAGAAGCAGGCTCCCTGCCGAGCAGGGAGCCCGATGCGGGACTCGATCCAGGGACTCCAGGATCATGACCTAAGCCGAAGGCAGTCGCTTAACCAACTGAGCCACCCAGGCGCCCAAAATCTTTTTTTTTTTTTTAATGCTACATTGTATTTCATAATATGGTTGTGTCATAGTGTGTGGGACTAGAAAATTTTCAGAAGCAAGTAACAGAGGACCCAACTCAAACTGGCTTAAACAGTAAGGAAATGTTTTGGCTCATTCAGCAGAGGAACTACTAGATAGACTGCCCTTCAGGGATGGGTGATGCAGAGGCTCGGTAATTTTATCAAGAACTTCCTGAGGCACCTGGGTGGCTCAGTTGGTTGGGCGTGTGACTTTGGCTCAGCGTCCTGGGATCGGCCTTATGTCAGGGCCCGCACTCAGCCAGGATTCTGTTTCTGCCTCTCCTGCTGCCCCTCCCCTGTTCATGCTCTCTTTCTCTCTCTCAAATAAATAAATAAAACCTTTAAAAAAAAAAAAGAGAGAGAGAGAGAACAAGGTTCTTCCTGCCTTGCTTTTTCCCTCTTTGCTCTACTATCTACAATATGGGCCTATGGACCTTATTCTTTTTTTTTTTAAGTTCTTATTTTTATTTTTATTATTTTTTTTAGTAATCTCTATACTCAATGTGGGGCTCAAACCCATGACCCCAAGATCAAGACTCATATGCTCTTCCAACTGACACAGCCAGGCACCCCAATGTGGGCCTCATTCTAAGGCCAGCTCCCCTCATGGAGCCCACATGCTTTTTGATTCAGGAGAAAAACTAAGTGGATTTCAGAAGGTCTCCCAGAAGATCAAGGAAGAACTATCCACAAGCTCCAGGAATCTGAATTGAATCACATCCTAAGCTGAGTTTCTTGCTCTTGCCTAAAACAACCATTGGCAAAATAGATGCAGTTACCCTTGCAAAAATCAGGCCTATCCCTTGAGCTAAGAGTCAATTCAGCTTTCTCTGAAACCCAAGGTCTGTGCTGGGTAAAGGTGGATATTTAAACAAAATTAGAATTCTGTTAGAAAAGAAGAAGAGGGAAATAGATACTGAGAAGGCAACCATCGCCCACTATACAGTTTATTTATTAATTTCCTTATTTATGGACATTTGTTTCCATTTTGTACATATTTTTAAATTTTTATTTATTTATTTTAAGTAGGCTCCATGCCCAGTGTGGAGCCCAATGTGGGGCTTGAACTCACGACCCTGAGATCAGGACCTGAGCTGAGATCAAGAGTCCAATTGGTTAAATCGAGGCGCGCCTTGATTTTGTACACATTTAAGCAATTTTACAGTTAACATCTTCATACATGTTTCCTTTGAAATCATGAAATATGTGTCTATGATATTGAAATGAAATATATGAAATGAAATATATGCTATGTATCAAAGCAAGGTAGAAGGCTATGCTAATTTCTAAAATTGAACAGATACTACCAAATAGCTCTTCACAAGGGCTATACCATGGGCATCTTGGTGGCTCAGTTGGTTAAGTGTCTGCCTTTGGCTCAGGTCATGATCCCTGGGTCCTGAGATTGAGTCCCGCATTGGGCTCTCTGCTCAGCAGGAAATCTGTTTCTCTCTCTGCCCTTCCCCGCTGCTCCCCCCTCCCAATCAAATGAATAAAAAAATATTTTTAAAAAAGATTTTATTTTATTTATTTGTCAGAGAGAGAGAGAGAGCACAAGCAGGGGGAGCGGCAGGCAGAGGAAGAAGCAGACTCTCTGCTGAGCAAGGAGCCCAATGGGGGACCCTATTCCAGGACCCTGAGATCATGACCTGAGCTGAAGGTAGATGCCTAACTGACTGAGCCACCCAGGCATCCCAATAAATAAATCTTTAAAAACAAAAAGATAGACATAATTTCATTGCATTGGTGGAGACCAGGTTCAGATAACAGTTGTAGAAAAAGATACCTTTATTAGGGGAAGTAAGAGAAATGATACTTAAACTAAATTAAATATCATTGTCTCCCATTAGAATGTTATATACAGGGGCACCCGGGTGGCTCAGTCGTTAGGCGTCTGCCTTTGGCTCAGGTCATGGTCCCAGGGTCCTGGGATCGAGCCCCGCATCGGGCTCCCTGCTCAGTGGGAAGCCTGCTTCTCCCTCTCCCACTCCCCCTGCTTGTATTCCCTCTCTCGCTGTGTCTCTCTCTGTCAAATAAATAAAATCTTAAAAAAAAAAAAAAAGAATGTTATATACAAGGGCGCCTGGGTGGCTCAGTTGGTTAAGTGTCTGCCTTAGGCTCAGGTCATGATCCCAGGGTTCTGGAATCGAGCCCCACGTCGGGCTCCCTGCTCTGCGGGAGGCCTGCTTCTCTCTCTCCCACCCCCTCTGCTGTGTTCCCTCTCTCCCTGTGTCTCTCTCTGTCAAATAAATAAATAAAATCTTAAAAAAAAAAAAAAAGAATGTTATATACATATACATCTATATATTTTTAAACTATTTGTAGAAATGCAATTGGTAAAGCCCTTTTTTTATTTTTGCAAGAGAGAGAGAGCGAGAGAGCGCGTGAGCATTAGTGGGGGTGGGGGGGAGGAGCAGAGGGAGAGGGAAAGAAGCAGACTCCCCGCTGATTGCAGAGCCCCGACGTGGGCCTTGATCTTAAGACCCTGAGATCATGACCTGAGCCAAAACCAAGAATTGGCCACTCAACTGCCTGAGCACCCAGGCGCCCCACTACATCTACCTTTTTGCTAAGTCCAGTGGACATTTCTTAGCCTTTATTTTATTTTAGTCTTCTAGCATTTAATGCTTCTGACCACTGCACTTTGACAAATCCTCTTTCCTTGAATTCTGTGTCCCACAGTCTTCCTCTTACCACTCTGCTTCCTCCTGCTTAACCTCCTTAGGAGGGTTCTTTTCTTACACTCATGTCTTAAGATGTTGGTTTTCCACAGGCCTTCTTCTCCTTACTCTAAGTGATTCCATAGCTGACTCATCTACTCTTAGGGCTTCAACAACCATCTATTCCCAGACCTATACCTATAGCCTAGAGCACTTTAGTTCCCTTCTATTATTGGCCAGTTCCCCACGAAGTACCTGCTCTGGGATTTTCCCTGGGCACTTCAAACCCAACATGGGCAAAACTACACTTATTATTGTCAGCCTCGTTTTTATTTGTTTCAGTAAAAGTCACATAAAATTCATCATTTTAAACATTTTTAAAATGTACAAATGGTGACTCTCAGTACATTCGCAGTATTGTGCAACAATCACCACTATCCAGGACATTTTCATCACCCCACATGGAAATTTCATACACATTGGGTAGTCACTCCTTATGACCCACCGGCAACCACTAATTAGCTTTCTGTCTTTATAGAGTTGCCTATTCTGGGCACTTCCTATAAGTGGAATCACAGAATATGTGGCTTTTGGTGTCTGGTTCTTTCCTGTAGCATATTTTCAAGGTTCATCCATTTTATACCACATGACAGTACTTCATTCCTTTTTAAGCTGAATATTATGCTGTTGTATGAATATGCTACATTTTATTTATCCAATCATCAATGGATGGACATTTGGTTTGTGTCCACCATGAATAATGGTACTATGTACATGTGTGTACAGTTTTTTTAAAGATTTTATTTATTTATTTGAGAGAGAGAGAGCATGCTTGAGAGAGACCATGAGCCAGGGGAAGGGGGGAGGAGCAGAGGGAGAGGGAGAAGCGGGCACCCTGGGATCATGACCTGAGCTGAAAGCAGACACTTAACCATCTGAGCCACCCAGGCGCCCCCGTGTACAAGTTTTTGTTTGAATATGTTCTCAATTCTCTTGGCTATATCACTAGAAATAGAATTGTGGGATCATATGGTAGTTCTATGTTTAACTTTTTAAGGAAATGCCAAACTGTTTTCCATAGCAGCGGCACCATTTTACATTCCCACCAGCAAAGTCTGAAGATTCTATTTGTCTACATCCTTGCCAATACTTGTTATTCTTTGGGGTTTTTTTGCTAATTATACCTTCCCTAGCGAGTGTGAAGTGATATCTCATTAGGGTTTTGATTACTATTTCTCTAATGACTAATGATGTTGAGCATCTTTTCATGTGTTTGTTGGCCATTTGTATACCCTCTTTGGAGAAATATCTATTTCAAATCTTTTGCCATTTTTAATTGGATTATTTGATTTTTATTATTGTGCTTTAAGAATTCTTTATATATTCTGAATATTACCTCTGATCAGATATATGATTTGCAAATATTTTTCCCATTCTGTGGATTGCTTTTTCCCTCTCTTCATAGTGTCTTAATTCACCGAAGTTCTTAATTTTGATGAAGTCCAATCTACCTATATTTTTCTTTGCTTGTGCTTTTGGTGTCATATTTAAGAAAGATTTCATTTATTTATTAGAGAGAGAGAGAGTGAGAGAGAGAGCATGAGAGCAGGGAGGGTCAGAGGGAGAAGCAGACTCCCTGCTGAGCAGGGAGCAGGATGCAGGGCTCTATCCCAGAACTCCGGGATCATGACCTGAGCCGAAGGCAGCTCCTAACCAACTGAGCCACCCAGGTGCCCCCAAAAGACTATTCTTTCCTCCACTGAATAGTTTTGGAACTCTTGTCAAAAATCAATTGACCTGGGGCGCCTGGGTGGCTCAGTCGTTGGGCATCTGCCTTCAGCTCAGGTCATGATCCCAGCGTCCTGGGATCGAGCCCCGCATCAGGCTCTCTGCTCGGCGGGAAGCCTGCTTCTCCCTCTCCCACTCCCCCTGCTTGTGTTCCCTCTTTCGCTGTGTTTCTCTCTGTCAAATAAATAAAATCTTAAAAAAAAAAAAAAAATCAATTGACCTGGGGCGCCTGGGTGGCTCAGTCATTAAGCGTCTGCCTTCGGCTCAGGTCATGATCCCAGGGTCCTGGGATCGAGCCCCACGTCAGGCTCCGTGCTCAGCACGAAGCCTGCTTCTCCCTCTCCCACTCCCCCTGCTTGTGTTTCCTCTCTTGCTGTCTCTCTCTCTGTCAAATAAATAAGTAAAATCTTAAAAAAAAAAAAAATCAATTGACTGTAAATGGATGGGTTTAATTATGGGCTCTCAATTCTATTCCATTGATCTGTATTTCTATCCAGCACCACATTGTTTTGATCACTATAGCTTTGTAATAAGTTTTGAAATCAGGAGTGTGTGTCCTTCAAATTTGTCTTTTTCAAAATTGTTTCAAGATTGCTATTCAGGGTCCCTTGCAATTCCACATAAATTTTAGGATCAACTGTCTATTTCTACACACACAAGAAAAGTAATTGGGGTGTGCCTGGGCGGCTCAGTTCGTTGAGCATCTGACTCTTGATTTCAGCTCAGGTCATGATCTCAGGATCATGAGTCTGGTTGAGATTCTCTCTCTCCCCCTACTTCTTTCCCTCTCCTTCTGCCCCTACCGCTACTTGCATGAGTGCATGCTCTCGCTCTCTCAAATAAATAAATAAATCTTAAAAAAAAAAGCAGTTGGAGTTTTAAAATTTTTTTTAGAAGTTGGAATTTTTATAGGAATTTCATTGAATCTGTAGGTCAGTCTGGGGGCGGGTATTCCCATTATAACAATATTAAGTCTTTTAAAACATGAACACAGGATGTCTTTCCATTTGTTTTTTTAAATTAATTTTTAAACATTTTTTAAAGATTTTATTTATTCATTTGAGAGAGAGAGTGAGAGAGAGAGAGCACGAGCGGGGAGGGGAGGGGGAGGAGCAGAAGGAGAGGGAGAAGCAGACTCCCCGCTGAGCAGGAAGCCTAATGCAGGGCTCCATCCTGGGACTCCGGGATCACGACCAGAGCCGAAGGCATACACTTAACTGACTGAGCCACCCAAGTGCCCTTGTCTTCTTAAATTTCTTTCAATAATGTTTTGTAGTTTTCAGCATATGAGTCTTGCATCTCCTTGGTTAACTTTATTCCTAAGTAGTTTATTCTTTTTGATGCTATTGTAAATGGAATTTTTTTCTCCTGAAACCGCAAAACTCCTAGAAGAAAATATAGGTGGTAAGCTCCTTGATATGGGTCTCAGTGATGATTTTTTTAGGTTTGACAACAAAAGCAAAATCAACAAAAGAAAAATAAACAAGTGGGATTACATCAAAGTAAAAAGTTTATGCACAGCACACCATCAACAAAATGAAAGGGCAACCTACTGAATGGGAGAAAATATTTGCAAATCATATATTTGATAAGGGGTTAGTATCCAAAACATGTAAAGAACTCATACAACTCAATAGCAAAATAGAATATTATTTTCATACAGTTGACCAACAGGTACATAAAAGGTACTCAACATTACTAATCAGGGAAATACAAATCAAAATTGTGATGAGATGTCATCTCACACCTGTCAGAATGACTTTTATCAAAAGACAAGAAATAACAAGTGGTGGTAAGGATGTGAGAAAAAGGGAGCCCTCATGCAGTATCGGTTGGAAATGTAAATTGGTGTGGCCACTATGGAAAACAGTATGGCGGTTCCCCCTAAAATTAAAAATAGAACTACTGGTGGGCCTATGTGAGTCAGTCAGTTAAATGTCTGACTCTTATTTCGGGTCAGGTCATGATCTTAGGATCATGAGATTGAGCCTGTCGTCGGGCTCCATTCTCAGCACAGAGTCGGCTTGAAATTCTCTCTCCCTGTCCCTCTGCCTGTCCCCTGGATCATGCTCTTCCTCTAAATCAACCAATCAATCAGAGCAGAACTACCATACAATCTGGCAATTCTACTTCTCGATATTTATCTGAAGAAAATGAAAAAAAAAAAAAGGGATGCCTGGGTGGCTCAGTCTGTTAAGCGGCTGCCTTCGGCTCAGGTCATGATCCCAGGATTCTGGGATCGAGTCCCGCACTGGGCTCCCTGCTCAGCGGGGAACCTACTTCTCCCTCTGCCTGCCACTCTCCCTGCTTGTGCTCTGTCTCTCTCTCTCTGACAAATAAATAAATAAAATCTTAAAAAAAAAAAAGAAAATGAAAAAATGCTAACTTAAAAAGATATATGTACCCCCATGTTCACTGCAGCATTATTTACAATAGCCAAGATATGGAAACAACCTACATGTCCATTAATGGATGAATGGATAAAGAAAGGGTGGTATATACACACAATGGAGTATTATTCACCCATTAAACAGAATGAAATCTTGCCATTAGCAACAACATGGTTGGACCTTGAGGGCATTATACTAAGTGAAATAAAAAATACTGTACATTCTCACTTTTATGTGGAATCAAAAAAACCCCCACAAAACTGATAGATACAGAGAAGAGATTGATGGTTGCCTGAGGTGAAGGGGGGTTGTGTGTAAAATGGGTGAAGGAAGTCAAAAAGTACAAATTTCCAGTTATAAATTAAATGTCATGAGGATGTAATGTTCTACATAATGACTACAGTTAATAATACTCTGTTATACATTTGAAAGTTTCTAAGAGAGTAAATCTTAAGAGTTCTCATGATGAGAAAAAAAGTTTTGTAACTATATATTGTGATGGATGTTAATTAGACGTATTGCAGTGATCATTTCACAACGTATACAAACACCTGACATAAATATAACGTCACATGCCAATTATACCTCAATAAAATAAAATAAGTCAGAAAGCGTTCCTTCCTCTTCTGTTTTCTGGAAGAATTTGTGTAGAATTGTATTTTTTTTTTCAATAAATATTTAATAGAATTCACTGGCAAAGTCATCTGGGCTTGGAATTGTCTTTCTAGGAAGGTTTTATTTTCATTTTTTTTTAAAGATTTTATTTATTTATTTGACAGAGAGAGACACAGTGAGAGAGGGAACACAAGCAAGGGGGGGTTGGAGAGGGAGAAGCAGGCTTCCCACAGAGCAGAGAGCCCGATGTGGGACTCGATCCCAGGACTCTGGGACCATGACCTGAGCCGAAGGCAGTTGCTTAACGACTGAGCCACCCAGGCGCCCTCTAGGAAGGTTTTAAACTAAACTTCAACTTAAAAGATCTGTAGATCTCCTGAGTTCTTGCTGAGAAATTTTCTCTTCCTTTGTATTTCTCCCTATAAATTCTAGTCCCTATAACTTCTCGATACTCTGAACTGTCTCTCTCTCTCTCTCTTCTAAGATTTTATTTTTAGGTAATCTCTATACCCAGTGTGTGGCTTAAACTCACAACCCCAAGATCAAGAGTCACATGCTCTACTGACTGGCCAGTGAGGCGTCCCTGAACTTTGTCTCTTCAACTAGTGAAAGTGCTAGGATCCGATTGGGTTCTCACTCCCTGCACTGTACCTGGGAACTCTCTCCAGGTAGTAACACTGTGGCAATCGGCAATTGTAGGGCTCACCTCACTTGTTTCTTTCTTTTTTTTTTTTTTTTTAATATTTTATTTATTTATTTGACACAAAGAGAGAGACAGCTAGAGAGGGAACACAAGCAGGTAGAGTGGGAGAGGGAGAAGCAGGCTTCCCGTGGAGCAGGGAGCCCAATGCGGGGCTCAATCCCAGAACCACAGGATCATGACCTGAGCTGAAGACAGATGCTTAACGACTGAGCCACCCAGGCGTCCCTCACTTGTTTCTTTTTTTTCAGACACTAATGTCTTTTGCCGCTTGTTGTCTCAAAATCATTGTTTCATATATTTTGTCTAGCTTTCTAGCTGCTTAATGTAGGAGGGTAAATCTGGTTCCTATTACTCCATCACGGCCAAAAGCAGAAGTCCATTTAATTTTTTAAAAGATTATTTATTTATTTGGGGGGGCGAGGGAGGGCATGGAGCCCGACATGGGGCTTGATCCGATGACCCTGAGATCATGACCTGAGACAAAACTGAATCAGATGCTCAACCAACTGAGCCACCTAGGTGCCCCAGAAGCACATTGAATTTTTAAGATTACTTCTGTATTTTCTCCCTAAAAGTTCTGCCTCATCATTTTTTTTTAAGATTTTTATTTATTCATTTGACAAAGAGAAAGAGTACAAGCAGGGGGAGCGGCAGGGAGAGGGAGAAAGCAGGCTCCTGCTGAGCAGAGAGCCCGACATGGGGCTCGATCCCAGGACCCTGGGATCATGACCTGAGCCAAAGGCAGACGCTTAACCGACTGAGCCATCCAGGTGCCCCCATTTTTTATTTTTTACAATTTCTTGTTAGTTTTAGCAAACAATTCAAAAATTTCTCTCTATATAATTATTCTGTCTATATAATTATTATTATTTTTTAAAGATTTTATTTATTTATTTGAGACAGAGAGAATGAGAGAGAGAGAGAGAGCACATGAGAGGGGGGAGGGTCAGAGGGAGAAGCAGGCTCCCTGCCGAGCAGGGAGCCCGATGCGGGACTCGATCCCGGGACTCCAGGATCATGACCTGAGCCGAAGGCAGTCGCTTAACCAACTGAGCCACCCAGGCGCCCTGTCTATATAATTATTATATAAGTTATTCACAGCAGTACTGCTGTATTAGTTTTCTGTTGCTGCCGTAACAACTCACCACAAATTTAATGGGCTTAAAACAACATAGATTTATTATCTTATACTTTTTTTAAAGGTATTTTTATTAAAGCAAGGGGACAGGAAGAGCCGCCCTTATATTTTATACGTCAGAAGTTGGATACAAGATCACTGGGGTAAAATCAAGGTGTTGGCAAGACTGTGTTCCTTCCTGAGTTTGTAGGGGAGAATCTGTTTCCTTGAGTTTTCCAGCTTCTAGCTGCTCCCTTCCCCTCCCCCACCCCTGGATTCCTTGGCTCTTGGTTCCTTTTCTCCATCTTCAAAGCCAGCAGCTCTGACTCTTTCTGTCATCATATCTGTCTATGACTACAGCTGGGTAAGGCTGTCTGCTCTGTGATTAGATCAGGCCCACTTGCATAACCCAAGAAACTCTTCCCATCTCAAGATCCTTAACTTCAGTCACATGGGCAAAGTCCCTTTCGCCATGTAATGTAACATATCTACAGTTTCTGAGAATTAGAATGTAATGTGGACATCTTTTGGGGACCATTATTCTGCTTATCACCCTTTCCATCATTTGAGAATACAGTGGTGGCAGGACATAGAGAGTGCAGTGGGAAAGGTATTCAGTGGAGACAATGGTAATGATGGCATCCTACCCTGAACTCCCATGGTGAGAGCTTGGTTGTGATTCCTGCTAACTGCCTCCCTTGTACCTGACCAGTTTTTGAGCCTGACATTCCAAACTTCTCAGCAAGTCTAAGATACCTAATAGCTGTCCAATTGATTAATTTTCTTTTTCAATACAGAGTGACTTTCTGAGTTTTATCTTCATGGGTAACCACATCATTTCAAAGAGAAACATAACTTTAGAATTTAGTTATTCTGGTTCCCTGGGCAAAGACCATCTCTAATAAGAGGTCTATACATGTTAGCCTTTTACCATAAATATTCAATTGATCTGATTACTTTCGTTTTTTTTTTTTTTAGATTTTTATTTATTTATTTGACAGAGAGACACAGCGAGAGAGGGAACACAAGCAGGGGGAGTGGGAAGGGGAGAAGCAGGCTCCCCACTGAGCAGGGAGCCCGACGTGGGGCTCGATCCCAGGACCCCGGGATCATGACCTGAGCCAAAAGCAGACACCCAACGACTGAGCCACCCAGGCGCCCCTGATCACTTTTTTCTTGTTCTGATCCTATACTCACCAAGCACCTTTTCAGCAGGCTTCTCCATAGGGATTTTTTTTTTTTTTAAAGATTTTATTTATTTGTCAGAGAGCAAGAGAGTACAAGCAGTGGGAGCAGCAGATGCGGAGGCAGAAGCAGGCTCCTCGCTGAGCAGGGAGCCCGATACGGGGTTTGATCCCAGGACCCTGGGATCATGACCTGAGCCGAAGGCAGCCATTTAACCGACTGAGCCACCCAGGCATCCCTGCAGGCTTCTCTATAGGACTCTTGTCATGAGAACTATTATGGGAACAAATGTGTTAACTGTATTAATTTTGAGTATTCCAATCTGGGTAACAGTAATATTTCATTGTGAACTATTGGATTGGCATCCTCAATCTGGTAAGATTGTTTAGAGAGTGAGAGATCCACTCTAGGTGGGTGATAAAATAAAAATTCTGTACAGGTAAGGCTGAAGGTTGAATTCTGGGCTCTGGCAAATTTAAGAAGGAAATGAATGTCATCTCTTAGTACCATTTGGGAAATGGATTTATCTTAATCCATACTGGATACCTGGATGTAGCCACTTAGAAATGTTCATTTTAGGGACACCTGGGTGGCTTAGTCGGTTAAGTGTCCAACTCTTGATTTCCACTCAGTTCATGATCTCAGAATCATGAGATCAAGCCCCAAATCAGGCTCCGGGCTCAGCAGGGAGTCTGCTTGAGATTCTCTCTCTCCGTCTGCCCTTGCCCCCCTCTCTCAAATAATAAATCTTAAAAAAAAAAAAAAAAAAAAGAAATGTGTATTTTAGTAGCTAAAGACCAATTGTGTGTCTGTTTACGTTAAGGATTCCCTTTAAAGGGGAAGTCGAAGGGCACAAGCCTGGAAACCTGTCTTCTACTTGTTTTATATTTCCCGTTGTGGCTAAATATTGTTGAGATCTTTTTCTTGTTCTTGTTCTTCTTCTTTTTTTTTTTTTAATGTAATCTTTACCCTCAATGTACGGCTCAAACTCACGACCCTGAGATCAAGAGTCACATGCTCTACCAAGGGAGTCAGCCAAGCGCCCTTGTTAAGATCTTTAAAATGTTATGTTGAACAACTTAAGGAAATGATTCTATTAAGTCCAAGGCCTTGGTTTGCTTACCCTATAGAATTTACTTTTATGTTAACTTTTACTTCACTAACTTTTTTCCTAATTAAAATTTAAAAATTTTATCTTTTATGGTGAGATATACAAATGGAAGAGTGCAAAAGACATATACATGGTTTATTTTTTATTTATTTTAAAAAAGATTTTATTTATTTATTTGACAGAGAGAGACACAGTGAAAGAGGGAACACAAGCAGGGGGAGTGGGAGAGGGAGAAGCAGGCTTCCCGGGGGCTTGATGCGGGGCTTGATCCCAGGACCCTGGGATCATGACCTGAGCCCAAGGCAGATGCCTAATGACTGAGCCACCCAGGCGCCCTGACATATACATTGTTTAAAGCAAAATTATCAAGTGAAGGTTAGTGCAACCACCACCTAGGTTAAGAGTTGAATACTGCCAACACCCAGAAGCCTAACATGTGTCCGGATCATCAGTTCCCTCTCTGAGCCAACCACTAGCTTGATGGTTCCGTTTTTGTTATATGACTCAGACTATGGCAAACAGTTCATCCTGCTAAAAACAACAAAAATGTTGGTAAAATATTGAAGAGTCAACAAGAAGATAGGTAAATATCAGACTAAAATCTAGGTGAAGGCAGGATCTAGAGAGTAAGTGGAGTAATGATGTCACTTTTACCTTGGGGCATGTTCCTTAATTGGCAATTTAAGCTTGGTTTTTCTAGTCCTTAAGGGCCACGTGGGTCAGAAGACAAAGCCCAGGGCCTGGTGGATGTGGCAAGTCTAAAGCTGGGACCGCAAAGGGCTACAGTTTCAGTGTAAGGGTAAATTATCAATAAATAGACCATTCAACAGACTGAATGGAAAGAATGTTGTCTTGGAAGGAGGAGATTGAGGAGAACTGTAGAGGGGGCACTGGACCCATAAGACAGCCCTCCCAGAGATATGTAACCCAATACGCATCTCCTGGTGATTTAAAAAAAATTCCAAACAGTGAATATACCCTAAAGTGGTCCCTCTGGGCAGAAGGAAAAGCAAATCCTCTCTGGAGGAATGAACCTTTATCCTAGGCCTCAAAGAATTCCCACAAATAATTTTCCAAGTAAAATGCTGCTCATAGTAAAAATAAGCACATGAAGAATGAAAATGAATAAAAACAAGCAACAACAGGGGCACCTGAGCCACCCAGGTGCCCCTTCTAGGGAATTATTAAGAGCCTAGCTCAAGGGGCGCCTGGGTGGCTCAGTCGTTAAGCGTCTGCCTTTGGCTCAGATATGATTCCAGATCCTGGGATCGAGCCCCACATCGGGTTCCCTGCTCGGAGGGAAACCTGCTTCTCCCTCTCCCACTCCCCCTGCTTGTGTTCCCTCTCTCGCTGGGTCTCTCTCTGTCAAATAAATAAATAAAATCTTAAAAAAAACAAAAAAAGTTGGGGCGCCTGGGTGGCTCAGTCGTTAAGCGTCTGCCTTCGGCTCAGGTCATGATCCCAGGGTCCTGGGATCGAGCCCCGCATCGGGCTCCCGGCTCGGCGGGAGGCCTGCTTCTCCCTCTCCCTCTCCCCCTGCTTGTGTTCCCTCTCTCGCTGTGTCTCTCTCTGTCAAATAAATAAATAAAATCTTTAAAAAAAACAAAAAACAAAAAAAGAGCCTAGCTCAAGACCTATTCTCTGAACTTATTAAAAATCCCTCCCCCCTTTAAAGTAACCTCCGCGCCGAACATGGGGCCCGAACTCACAGCCCTGATATCAAAGGTTACACCCTCTGCTGACTGAGCCAGTTAGACGCCCCTAAAATCTCTCTTAAAAAAAAAATAATGGGGCACCTGGGTGGCTCAGTTAAGCGTCTGTCTTTAGCTCAAGTCACGATCCCAGGGTTCTGGCGTGGAGCCCCGCGCCAGCGGGGAGTCTGCTTCTCCCTCTCCCTTTCCCACCGCCTCTCTCCCCAGCTGTGGGCGCGCGCTCTCTCTCTCAAATAAATAAATAAAATCTTAAGAGAAAAGAAAAGAAAACCTCTTTTCCTTTTCCTACTTTGAAACTTTGAAGTTTTAAGGTGATATAGACAGCTTAGTTTTTAACATCCTGGTTTGTGATAAGCATAGGAAAAAAAATTCTCAGTCATTTGTGCAGTTAGCCCAACTGTTGGCTATCTGCCCAGTCTTGAAAACATAATTTTCAGCAATATAACCCTTATATGTGGCTCACTCATTATTACATCGATTTGGTTTTACTATTGGTCTAATTATGTCCTTTGAAACATAAAAGAGTATGTGACTAAGTCAGGAGATGGATTCTTGTCCCAGCTTTGTCAATAATTTGCTGTGTGACTTGGCAAGTCCCTTAACCTTAGTTTTCTCTACTGGGTTAACAATTATCAAGATAGAATCATAGAACGTTAGAATTGGCAGAGACTTCAGAATTGATAGAGTACAATTCCTTTATTTCATGGAGGGGTTGAGTGATTTACCCAGCTTTCTAGAACAAGCGCTCAGTCTCCCGCATCTCAGACCAGGGCTCTTTTTACTACATCAGGCTTTCTTTCAGTGTCATTCCAAGAAATAAACAAAAAAACCCCGAAAAGTGAAAGCACTAAACAAATATATGGCTTTTTAAGAAAAGCCAGATAACAATGTTAACCATTAGCCTGCACCGTAGCCCGCAAGCTTGTCTGAAAATGAACCCCGTCTAACTTAAAGATAAAATTCAGAAGTTCTAAAACTATGTAGAGAAGGTCGAAAAGTAAAAGGTAAGGTAAAAAAATCAGCTTGGAGAACACCCATAAAGGGAAAACAAAACTCCAAGAAGAGTAAATTCTTTTATCATTTCTTTCTGGTCTTTTCCTAACTTGGGCAAGGTGAAATCAGGGAAGAGGAGATTGCCTGTTTTTACACATTTCTGAAGGAATCGTGTGCAATATGTGTTCGTGAAATAGAATTATTTGCCTCAACTATACTACACATTACATCAGTCATCTAATTTAGCGCCATTCCCTCTCCGGCCACTACCCAAAACAACGCGCTGAAATCTTCGAACACCGCAGTCAATGCAAAAACTCCAAGTCCCGAAACGCTCGACGGCCAGTCTTCACCGCCTCCTCACAAGAGCAGGCTTTTTCGTCCTGGGAGTTGTAGTCATTTAGAGCCTTGATTTCCGGGATGTGGGGAAGGACGCACGTCCTGGGAACTACATTTCCCAGGAAGCCGTGCGCGCCCTTCTCCGCCCTCGCCGGCGTAGGACTCCACCCCCTCCCTCTCCTCTCTCCCTGGACTGCACTGCTCACGCCTTCCTGGTAGTCTGAGCTGGGAGAAGTTCACTCCGATCAGCTGATCCCAACTGACAACAGGAGAGGAGGAAGCCCGGGAGGCAGAGAAGGAGGAGGGGGGGCGAGATGGAGATGAGGATGGATCCACCGGTGCCCTGAGGAACAGCCCCCGCCCCCGCAGGCGCCCTGCGGTCCCCCGACGCCGCCTCACCGCGGCCGAGCTGCTCCGTGGTGGGATCCCCGGGCCGCCGCGGGCGGGGAGGGAAGGGCACGGCCCAGCGCCGGGCGAGCTATAGTCCTGGAGCTCCGGCTGCCTCCGGGGGGGGGGGGGGGGGGGGGGTGCGGCGGGGGGGGGGGGGGGGTGGTATAAACAATGGATTCGGCTCTAGCCTCTGCTAGCGTGGGGGCGGATTTTGGGGGACCTTCTTTGTTTAGACTCTGCTCGTGCCCCTCGGGTTGTGGTGGTGTTGCCCGGGAGAAAGGAAGGGTGAGGAACCCCCGGCTGGAGAGAGGTGTCGAGGTGGGGGCCCGAGTGGGCAGGTTGTTTGCTTGGCCGGTCGGGCGGTGAGGTGTTCTTTTGAAGGTTGATTTTATATTTTTCTAAATTGTGGCAAATTCCGATTTTTGTTTCCGTTGTGGGAGCTGCTTGGGCATGGCTGAGGTTAGGGTGTAAATAAGGTCTTCTAGTCACTCCCTTGCCTTCCTTGTTTGTCTAAAAATAAGATTGATAGATTGATTACTAGAGGGAGGACTTTACATTTCGTTGGGGTATTAGAATGGAGGTCAAGGCTAAGAGGGGTTAAGAATGTAATTGTAGAAGTGACAAAAGCCTCTTTCCTGCCCCAGTTATCTTTTTTTCCCTTTTTTCTTTTTGAAGTTATTTTTAAGTTAGTTTTTGAGTGACAGAGAGAAAAATTATTTGTTATAACTCACTGCAGGCCTGGCTTTGCAGTGGGCCTTAGAGGAGGAATTCTGTCTCCTGTTGCTCCCTTTTTTTGCAATTAGAGAAGGGACAAAAGGAAGTACAGTAATTGTTTTTTATTGTTTTTAAACATGACATGGTGACTTTTGTTTCCAGGCTTAAGGTCCTTCATAGACATTTGTCTAGAGTTGAAACAACCTAACTAGATCTGCCAAAGGCTTTGATGGAGCTGAAGTCTACATTATTATCATTTCTTTAGATTTTTACAGGTCTCTTTATTCACCTCATAAGTGTGTGCTGCAGGTTAGGGGAGTGCAGAGGGTTGTCCCTCCAAGGACTGTTTGCTTAATGATTTTGATTCTGAATTATTATAATAACTGGATGAACAGAGAATTTCAGTCTGTGAAATGAAGAGACAAAGTCTCTGAAATGCCTTGGGCCTAGAGATAGTGGCTGTTTTCAAAGGGAGGAGCCTTGCCCATGGTTTTGAGAAGAAAATTCTAGGATCAGAAGTAGCCTGTGTAAGTTTTATAGCAAGAATGAGATTTCTCTCAGGAGTTCTGGCCTCTTATTTAACCACAATCTTTTTTTTTTTTTTTTTTAGGTGACTTCTGTTTTTAAATTAGTGAAATCCTTTTCCTTCCTCTATTGTAGGTATCCCCTGAAATATTGACTTGAGGTTGGATTATATTGCAGAGCTTCTGACCACTCTCTTTCACTACCAAACCCTTGTGGCTGAGGCCCAACTGATGAGCCCACCTCAGTGAACCTATCGGATCTCTCTCAGATAGCCATAAGAGACCCTTTCAAGTTAACTTTGACCACAACTTTGCTTGCACTTTATGGAGGATAAAACCATCAAACCAAATCAACGTTGCTGCTGACACAGGAATCTTGGAGGCAGAAAATTAAAAATTCCAACATTTGTGAGTGTGAAGAATTCTGATAGGACACCGAAGGTTTGTTTTTGTTTTTGTTTTTTTTTTAAGGTGTTCAGAATCCAGTGAAAGTTCTCTGCAGTCCTCAGACTCCAAAGCCTTTGTCTTCACTCCTGGGGAAAGCCCAGGGACCGGTCTATGGTGGGTGATTTCCTTGCCAATCTGAGTATGAGTGCTCAGACGTCCCCAGCAGAGAAGGGCCTGAATCCGGGGCTGATGTGCCAGGAAAGTTACGCCTGCAGCGGGACTGACGAAGCGGTCTTTGAGTGTGATGAGTGCTGCAGTCTGCAGTGTCTCCGCTGCGAGGAGGAGCTCCATCGGCAGGAGCGCCTGAGAAACCACGAGCGGATAAGGCTCAAACCTGGCCACGTCCCTTACTGCGACCCCTGCAAGGGCACCAATGGGCATTCGCCGGGTATTAGGCAGAGGGCAGCCGTGAGGTGCCAGACCTGTAAAATCAACTTGTGCTTGGAGTGCCAGAAGAGGACTCATTCCGGGGGTAACAAAAGGAGACACCCTGTTACTGTGTACCATGTCACTAAGGTCCAGGGGCTACTGGAGGAAGAAGAGCTGGATGAGGAGACCAGGAGGAAGAAGATGACTGAGAAGGTCGTGAGTTTCCTCCTAGTAGATGAAAATGAAGAAATTCAGGTGAGCCTGTGGGTGAAGTGCGAGTCCTGTGGTCGTGCAGCAGATCTGTTGTTGGAAGGTAGCTCTCAAAAGGAAAAGTCCAAGAAGAGCTCACCTTTTGATCGTTAAAGGGCGAGACCCCTGAAAGCTTAAGTTGGGTGGAGTCAGAGTTCGTCCCTTAACTGGTTGTGTGACCTCGGGCTGAATTACTTTATCTCCCTGAGCCTTGGTTTTGTCATCTATAAATTGGAGACAGTGCCTACTTCTTCAGGTGGTTGAGGGGATGAAATGGCCCCATGTGTGTAAAGCCTTTTGCACAACAAGTGCTCAGAACATGGTAGCTGTTGTTGTTATCGTGTTACGGGGGTTATTGTGAGGGAGATCCGACTTAGATCAGCTTTCTGAGTGAGCGCGCTTGGCAAGTTGATAAATGGGACAGATGAGGGGCTGTGTGTGCAGGGTAGGAGACACCGTGGGTCCTCTAGGAGTGCCAGGCAGCAAGTCATAAACCTGCTAGCTCAATTTAGAGAGGGGGGTGGTCTTTAAAAAGTGGCTTTTGATAAGGAGAGTATGCTGCCAGATGGCCTCTTCTTTTCCTGTACACGCTGATAGGAAAAGCCAGTGAGGGCACCTGCCATTACAGAAGGACTGGAGAATATTTGATTGGATTCTGAGTTGGGGCAAGGGTAGGGTGTGATGGGAGCAAGCTGGGGAGATCGTGGCGTGTGACAGTTGGGGGTGACTACGGAAGGGGTGGTATAACGTTTATACTTTCCAGGGAAAGTAGTGTAATGTCCATGCTTTTGAGTGAAGACTGCTTGAGTTCCGTGCTTGCTTCTCCACTCGCCGTGTAACCGTGGAGAGTGATTCGAGCTTTGTGCCTCAGTCTCACTTGTACTTCCCAGTAGTAATTGAGAAGATTCTGAGAGAGAGTAAGGAATGGAAATGGAAGGGCCCTTATCAAAGGGCCTGGCGCATAGTGTCCGGTACCAGCTCCTTGTTTCTCAGTGTCATGGGGTATTTGTGGCAAATTGACTGGGTACTTTTCAGCAGTGATGACTCCTCAAGTCTCCAGGTTGGGGGAGAACCTTTGTAAGTTGCTGTTTGACACTCTCCAGTTGCCCACTAAGAATTTTTCAGCTCTGTCTTTTTCCTCCTTGGTAAGGTTATAGAAATGCATTACATCATGATTCCATTGTCAGCTAAATACTTTGCTAACACAGACTTCTTTATTGGCTGAGAGAGACTAATGGAGTTATGGAAGAGTGACCCAGATCCCAGTCTGCCTCCCTTGTTAGCAGTAATGTCTTCATTATGGTTATGCTCTAATTGGGTGACTGTGGACTAAATATTTTATAAATGGAACACTTGGACTTGGATGATTCTTGTTGGTTTTGCCACCAATTCAGCCTATGGAAAGTCATATTTTGGATTGCTGTCACTTTTGTAAAGCAAGAGGAAGATTTGGAATGAACCAGTAATCCTCATGGATGTTGTGTTGGCACCAAAAAGTATTTTTTGAGGGGAGGAGGATGTGTATTTTTTTCTTTTTGTGCCATTGATACATGTTCCTTAGTGTAGAGCATTAGGAAAATATATGGAAGTGTAGTGAAGAAGACAAATCCAACTACCCAGAGATGATATTTGTTCATCTTTTTTCTTGCAGTGTATAATAATGTATGTAATTGGGTTGTTTGTAAAGATTCCTCCTGCTTTGCTTTCTTTCTTAAACACTGACCACTTCCCACGAAGTAACAATTTCTTAAGCTTAAGCAGCACTGGTTGGGACTAATGGATTAGACATAGAATTTATTCTTTTTAGGTGGTGATTTGTTCTCTCAGAGTCACAGTGGAAAAATACTTTGAGAGAATGTCTGGTTCTGTTTTCTAATGTGAATGTCCAAAACAATTAGATGATTGTCTAATCTGAATCTAGATTATAAATTCAGCCAGCATGTGAACTCCTGGAGAGCAGGACCGGGTCTTAGGCCCTGTGTCATGTACAATGGTAGGTAGATACATTGTCAGCGCATAAATACCTGTTGATAGGTCGGTGATGTCACATTTCAACTTCAGTTTTTAAAAAATGGGTATCATGGACATACCTAGTTAAAACCTAAAATAACATAAAAAGGCATATGATCGCAAGAGTTTCCCTCCTACTCCATCCCCTTAGTCTCCTCCTTTAGAACAATCATCACGAGCAACGAACTATATGCCCTTTTAGAGTTTTTTGACATGTATTTATTAACATATGTATGTATCCTTTTTATTTTTATTTATTTATTATTTTTTAAAGATTTTATTTATTTATTTGACAGAGAGAGAGAGAGAGAGCGAGAGAGGGAACACAAGCAGGGGGAGTGGGAGAGGGAGAAGCAGGCTTCCCGCTGAGCAGGAAGCCCGACGTGGGACTCGATCCCAGGACCCTGGGATCATGACCTGAGCCGAAGGCAGACGCTTAACAACTGAGCCACCCAGGCACCCTATCCTTTTTATTTTTAAACAAAAATGAAATCTAATATGCTTACTGTTCTGTCCCTGAGCTTTTTTTCACTAAAGGGATACATCTTATTGCTATATCAGTACATCTTATCAGTACATTGAGGTCTACCTCATTATTTAAAGGCTGTCTACTATTTTGTTGAATGGGTTTTCTGTAATTTGAGCCTGTTAGTGGATACTTGAGTAGTTAAAAACAAGGATATATTGACTATCCTGTGAATCTATTTAGAAGTGGAATCTCTTTGTCAAATGATATGTGCATTTTATTTTATATATTTTATTTTTTTAAAGATTTTATTTATTTATTATAGAGAGAGAGCATGCATGTGCATGAGCGGGGGGGGGGGGGGGCAGAAGGAGAGGGAGAAGCAGACTCTCTACTGAGCAGGGAGCCCGACCATGTGGGGCTTGATCCCAGGACCTGGAGATCATGACCTGAGCCCTAGGCAGATGCTTAACCGACTGAGCCTCCCAGGCACCCCTAATATGTGTATTTTAAATTTATAGATACTACCAAATTTCTGAACCTCATTTTCTTAGCCTCTGAAGTACTTTGGTGAGTCCCCTAGGTTCTCATCTTGACTCACAATAGCTAAAATTTAAAAAGCTCTTACTATGGTTGTTAGGAACTGTTAGGAACTGTTCTTAGGACTTGTATGAGCTCATTTAATCCTGATGATAACTGTGTATTAGTTTCTTATTGCTGTGGTAGCAAATTCCCAACATTTAATGGCTTAAAACAACACAAATTTGTTTTCTTACAGTTTGGAGGTCAGAAGTCTGGAAATGGGTCTGTATGTCTGCGTTTCTTGTGGGACTCCAGGGGAGTGTTTCTTTCCTTTTCTAGCTTCAGGAGGCCACCTACATTCTTTGGCTTGTGGCCCCATTGTCTAGCTTCAAAGACAGCAATGTAACATCCTCCAATCCCTCTTTCTGTGTCTCCGCTTCTGTTGTCATATGTCCTTCTTGGCCCTCTTGCCTCCCTTTTACAAGGACACTTTGATTAGGTTGGACCCACTTGGATAATCTAGCACTGTGTCCTCCTCTCAAGGTGTTTAATGCAGTCACATCTGTAAAGTTCCTTTTGCTACATAAAATGAGCTATTCACAGCTCTTGGGGATTAGGTCGTGGTGAGTAGGGGGTGCAGTTTCAGCCTACCACACCTCATGAAGTAAGTTGGAGTCAGTTTGGGCTGCTGTGTATGATAGAATACCATATGCCATTAAATTATATACCGTTTAGTAGCATATAAACAACAGAAGCTTATATCTTGCAGTTCTGGAGGCTGGGAAGTCCAAGATCAAGGTGCTAGCAGATTCGGTGTCTGGTGATGACTGACTTCCTAATTCATAGACAGCCATCTTCTCTTCTCCCTCTGTCCTCAGATGGTGGAAGGGAGTTCCAGAATCTTTTTTTATAAGGGCACTAATCTTATTAATGAAGACCTCCCTTCATGACCTGATCACCTCCCAAAAACCCCACCTCCTAATACGGTCACATTAGGGGTTAGATTTCAACATGAATTTTGGGGGAACACAAACATTTCATTTATAGCATTGTGTTTTATAGGTGAGGACATTGAAGCACAGAGATGAAGTAACTTGCCAGGATCAAGTTACAGTAAGTGGCAGAAGATTTGAACAGAAGTATCGGGCTTTAAAATCCTTGCTGTAACTATGACACTCCAGTTGCCTCTGACCAAGTCTGTTAAGCTTTCTGATTAAGCTTTTTATGGCCAGTACCATCAGCTCATCAATTCCTCAGGGCTGCTTGCTGTGAGGAGCAAAGAAAGCACAGCTCTATAAAATGCAAGACAGGGTTTTTGAAGAACTGTTTACTCACAATAGTAAAGATTCTGTGGGTTAGGCCCCATCTTCATTTTTCTTTTTATGTTTCTAGGCATTTGTGGGTTTTGACTATTTTCAGTTTTGTCCATAGGAATTATTTTAGAAGCTCGTAGGCTGTAACATATGTGTGGTTTTCTCAAATTCTTTGGCCTAGTGTCTCCTAAGATTTGTTGCTTATGGTTTAAGTGTTATTCAGTTTCTTTTGGGAAACCTGAAAGTTCCTTTTAGAAACAAAAAAGTTCCTTTTAGAAGTGTGAATTTTATCATTACCTTATTATTTGAGTGTGTACTATAGTGCTAAATTTGAGGAGAGACTGGCTTTTGGTCTCAGAAGCAAGAATTCATTTGTGGCTCTTAAATGGACACATTTGGTCTATTAGCCAAAAGCATTCATTAATTGATCACAAGTATTGAGCATATACTGTGTGCCAGGCACTTTCTAGGTTCCAGGGATACATGGCTAATAAGACTTGGTTCGTGGCATCATAGACTTACCATTCAAGCAGGGAAAGCAGAGTTCACATGTGTAAAACGCATAAAAAGGGGTCAGGTGTAGTATAAAGCAAGAATGACCTGGAAGCTACTTGTGCAGGATGATCAGGGAAGGTTTTATTGTAGAAATGACTTTTAAGCAAAGACCTGATGGATACTACCACCTGGCGATATAGACCTCCAGGCAGAGGGCAATGGGAACAAGTAGAAGGTGGATGGGATGTTCGGGGTATAGGAAGAATGCCAGTATGGTTGGAGAGAGCTGGCAGAGAGTGGTAAGGGCAGAAGCACAGAGGTAAATGGGTTCCAGATCATGTGGGGCCTTGCAAGCCATAGAAAAAAGCTTGGCTTTTAAGTGTAGTGGGAAGCACCAGACTGCTTTATGGTAGTAAGTCACATGATCTGACAGAAGTTTTCAAGAAATGGCTTCAGTGTAAAGACTAGATTGAGGTGACTGGCGGGGGTGGGGCAAGAAGAAAAGCAGGGAGACCACTTAGGAGGCCATTGTAGAAGATAAGGTGAGAGGTGCCTTCGATTTGGTGTTACCGTTGACATTGGGGAGATGGAAGGACACTGATGAGAGCTTCGGGGTTGGTGAACACGTGGCCATTGTGGGGAGAGGTGTGCCTGGAGAGGGCATGGAAGCTCCTCACCCTTTCCCCATACCTCTCCCTACACATCTCTGCATCTGGCTGTTGATTTGTATCCTTTATCATATCCTTTAATAAACTGGTAAGTATTTAAAAAAAAAAAAAGGAAAGACTGATGAATTTGGGACAAAATTTGGGTGTAAAACAGGAATGCTGTTGCAGAGTGGAGGGTGAGGAATGAGAGAACTTTCAGTGGTGACTTGACTCCTTGGCATTTCGTTTGTGCAGATCTCACCGGCTTAATACCCTATATCTTCTTGGTTTGATAAAACTAAAAGTCTTTAAGAACCTGATTCGTACAATAAAGAGTTAAATCAATCTCATTTGGTATTATCTAACACAGTGGTTCTCAACCAGGAGTGATTTTGCTCTCCCAGAGGGCATTTGGCAATGTTGAGAGACATCTTTGGTTGTCACAACTGGGGGATGTGCTACTGGCTAATGGGTAGAGGCCAGGGTGTTGGTAAATATGTTACAACACATAGGGCAGCCCCCCACAAAAAGAATGATCTGGTACAAAATGTCAGTTGTGCTGTGATTGAGAAATTGATTTAACGGATGAAGGTTTGGTCTAATAGGAGATCTGTATTATGGTGACATGGCAAACATACCAGGGACAAAAAGTTTAAGCTATGCACCAGTTTTTCCTCCCTCTCTTGGTTCTGTTTGCTCCCCACAAGTAATGTAGCTGAAATCAGTATTCTCTTTTGGCATACTTGGGAACCTCTCCAGTGAAATGGTTACTTTCTTCTGTGTTGTATTCATTGATTTTTGTAGGCCTCAGTGGAACTGTGCTAGGAAAACCAGAGGACTTGCAGGTCCATTATTTAGAGTCCATAGTGAGTAAACAATCCACACTGATAAGTCATACATAAGCTCTTGAACTTAGAGACAACACCCTTAGCAAATAACTCAAAGGTTAGAAGAATAAAGTTCTGACAATTGGATTTCTTAGTGGAGGAAGAGGATAGTATTTTCCTATTTGTTGTGTCTTGTGAGGGATTCAGACATCCTGTCTTATCTGAATGTTTACTGGTCAGAGAAAAAAAGTGAACAATTGTCTTTTTTTTGTTCGTATGCATATCTTTAAACCCCATATAAGTTTTTCTTTTTTTCATAACCACCCCATTCTCTTCTTTGTCCCTTTTCTACAAACTTCCTTTGGCTGTCTTCTTTCTGAGAAAGTAGAGCAGCAAACTGACGAGAAATTTCACCTGTTTCCCTTTCAGGGTCACTGACCCCTGACTAGGACATTAGGAGAGCCTAGGAGCTTCTCATGCCAAAGACTCCTCAAGGGAAGTCCCCTCACGCTGAACGTGCAAGGTGATAAGGAAGCCCAGTGACCCAGGAACAGTCAATGAGACGCTAAGCAAGTGTCCACTGGGGCAGGCCTTCCTTGACTCAGAGATCTACAGTCTTGGGCCACTCGGAAATGGGAGGCCAAAGTGAGCCTTCTTCATTCCTTCTTCAGCACAGTGGTGGACTTTCTCTCACTGAGACCGTTCCTTTAAGAAGACCCATCACGTTGCTTGGCTGCTTCACTTGTTTACAGTCCCAGAATAGTGTGGCTCAAAATACTGGGACTTGGCTTTTTTTTTTTTTTAATTGGTTAAAGGAGACATTATTCTTGTGAGATTCTGGAATGGAAACCAGCAGAGCATGTTTTCATACTGTATGGGAACCCTTGACCACAAACTGGCTCTGCTGGTCTGCCCCATTTTTGTGCCCCTTCTTTCTTGGACTTAATCTGCTAGTGACCCCTCTGGCCTTGTCATCTGCTTCCTGGTCTAGGGTACCTTGTTGGGGCTTGGTCTTACAGACAGGCTGGCGGAAACCCTTGAGGACTTAATTCTGGCCAACAGGTCATAAGCCAGGGGAATCAATGTAAATCGTGGAACTTCCCCATTTTTGCTCTGTACATGGCCAAACCATTACAGTGTAAGGACTAGTTTTGGTGCTGTGGCTGGTTAGCCTTTGGCAAGTTCTGGTCAGTATGTGGATATATGTGCTGCAGTATTAATTCTTGGGTGCTGTATAAGAAAATATAACAAAAAAACCATAGATCTGCTTAGGGGCTGTCAAAATCATAAGCAATAATTGGCTGAGTAGCAGAGGCTCCCTCCCCCATCACTGTTTTTTGCTTCTAGAAACCCAAGGAAAAGCCCCTTTTGCTTGGTAATAGTCGGGGGAAGGCACTGGATGGAATTACTGGGAAATGCAGGGTTGAGGATGACTCAGGCAAACAGAAGGAGGAAAGGGCCCCTATTATGTGCTTCCGGTTTCTGCTCAGCATCTTCTGAGCTTTCTCAGCCTTGGGCTCATTCAGTTCTAACAGGGTCCTGGCATTTAACTTGGGAGGCTATTTTTTTTAGTACAGGGCTTTTTAAAATTTGACCCATATAAGCCATCAAAACCACTGTGAGTCAGCTTTTCAGGGAACCTGTCTTTAACTCTTTCAGGTTACCTCCTGTTTGTGTGATTCTCTTTCTTCCTGTTCTGTTACTTCCTTGAAGTGATTGATTTTTCTGGAATTGGGCAAATATTTGGCTTTTTGAGCCAGGGTTAATAGAATAGGCAGATTTCTTATTAAGTTGACCTTATATGTTTTTCCTGTGGAGGCATCTCCTGCGTGTAGCATCCTTGAGTTTATCCTGGAGATTGCGTAGCACGGAAGCGCTTCTGACAGCTGGTTAAACTTTCTGGGGGGGCGGCGCTTTGGGAGGAGCTCCCATGAGACTATTTCTGAGGTTAGAACTGCTAAATGTATTGGTGAAGAAGGGAAAGAAAACAAGGACATAGGGGGCCACCTGGGTGGCTCAGTCGATTGAGCTCCTGACTTTGGCTCAGGTTATGATCTCAGGGTTCTGGGATCGAGCCCCCCATCGGACTCCCCGCTTAGGGAGTCTGCTTGTCTCTCTCCCTCTCGCTCTGCCCCTCCCCTCACTCGTGCTCTCTCTCTCTCTCAGATAAATAAATAAAATCTTTACAAAAAACAAAAACAAAAAAACCCCACAAGGATATAGAAAGTTCAAGGCAAGAAGAATTGGAAGGACATATGGGAAGGGATACAGAGGGACTTTTGGAGGCAGGAGAGCATGGATGTTTCCTGGGAGGCTGTTTTGTTCATTTTCCCATTTTTCCAGTGGCTTTTGGCCAGCAGTTAAGAGACTCTTTGACTGGTTCGTGTGGTCAGTTTGGTGGTGACTGGAGTTCTTGGGCAGAGATGTAGGTATACCAGCCATATAAAGCACCTGACCTCTGGCTTGACCTCACTGGAGGATGATTCTACTTTCTGGTAGCTTCTGGAATTTTTTTTCTGCTTCCCAATTTCCTTCTATTTGAGACTGAATTATTGCTGTCTTTCCCAGGGAATTTGACTCTAGATGTTAGAATGCTTGAAAAGAACTGACAGCCTGGTTCCTGCACGTAGTCACAGACATCCTAAATTCAAGTTAAGAGACAGCATGATCCTGAGCAATTCAGCAGTCCTAGAGTATTCTAGAAATTCCTCTGCTTTCTAGCCCAATCCTTTCTGCCTGGTGAGTGTCATCCAAATGGCTAAACTTGTTTTCCATAATCTCTCATAACCTTTTCTTTCAAAGTGCTCAATTCAGTTTATCTGTATCACTCAGCAGCAGTCATAAACATTTATTGAACGTCAATTATGTGCCTTATTAGTTTGAGTAATCTCTATGGTAAATGTTTTAAAATGAAAATTCAGAGGTAAGTGAGCCTGGGGGGTCGGGGGAGGAGATGGCAGAGGCTTCACTCTCAGGAAAGCTTAACTCTCTTTTGTACTTGTCTGTGAGTAGAGGCTGTTTGAGGATCCCATAATTCTTTTTGTACACCCTCTCTGGTCCTGCTTGGTGACCATGGTTTAGTTTGAGGTCATAGGTCATAGGTGACCGCATAGGCACTGTTGCTTTTTCCCCTCATCTTTCTCTCAAGTCAGTTTTGTTAATTAGATCTAGACTGTGACTGATGGACAGATGGACAGATGGACAGCCTGCTTGCCTGTCTTTTTCTGTCTTCTCTGTCTTCTTTCTTTCCTACCCTGTCTCCTCCCTCTCTCCCTGCCCTCCCTTTCCTTGTTCTTCCTTCTCTTTCCCCTTCTCCTCCCTTGCCTTTCCTTCCTTCTTCCCTTCCCACATCATTCTCTCCCACTGTCCTTTCCTTCTTCCTCCCTCTACTTCCCCCTACCCCCTTCATGAATTAAGAAGTTAAATCTGCCAGTGCCAGGGGAGAAAAGTTTCTTTCTAGAACTAAATAGAAATGATTTTAGGTTTATGTTCTGTTTTGGGTTGTTTATGATATTTCTCTTCCATTTTCATTACCACAGAAAATTGCATTCGCTACATTGTTTTTATTTTTATTTTTTATTTTTTTATTTTTTAAGATTTTATTTATTTATCAGAGAGAGAGAGACAGAGGCAGGCAGAGGGAGAAGCAGGCTCCTTGCTCAGCAAGGAGCCCGGTGTGGGACTCGATCCCAGGACCCTGGGATCATGACCTGAGCCGAAGGCAGATGCTTAACCGACTGAGCCACCCAGGCATCCCCATTACATTGTTTTTAAAAGGATTGACCTAAAAAGTTTTTAGCTTCATAGTGCAGCCTTCCTTGGGCACCATATTTAAAAGAGCAGCCCCTGCCCTGGCCTTGTATTTCTAGTCTTCTCTCCTGATTTTTTCACACTACTTACCACCATTTGACATAACATGTACTTTTATCTATCTATTTATCTATCTATCTATTTTTAAGATTTATTTATTTTAGAGAGAGAGAGAGTGCCAGCGTGCACGGGAGCGGGAGGAGGGGCATAGGGAGAGGGGGAGAGAGAGAATCTCAAGCAGACTCCCTGCTGAACATGGAGCCCGATGTGGGACTCGATCTCATGACCCTGAGATCATGACCCGAGCTGAAACCTTGAGCCAGATGCCTAGCTGACTGAGCCACTTGGGTGCCCCTCATATGTACTTTTAAAAATCAGCTTTGTTGTGATATAGTTTCTATGTGATATAATATATGCATTTTAAGTGTATGGTTCTGTGCGTTTTGATAAATGTATATCCACATGTATAAAAACCACCACAATCAAGATACAGAACATTTCCATCCCCCAGAAAGGTTCCTCAGCAGTCACTGATCTGTTTTCTATCACTATAGATTTGGTTTTCCTAGAGTTTCATATAAATAGAATCATGCAGTACTGTTTTGGGTCTGGCTGCTTTCAATCACTGTAATGTTTTAGAGCAGGGGATCATTCATGTTGCATGTCCCAGGTCACTTCTTTTTATTGCTGAGTAGTATTCCATTGTATGGATCTACCACAATTTGTTCATCTGTTGACTTGTTTTTTGGTGTGTGTGCTATATATTTTAATTGTTTGAATATGGTTTTTCTTCTTCCCCATTAGAATATAGGCTCCATGAGGGCAGTTATTTATTTTTTTATTGAGGTGTAATTTGCATCACACGAAATGAACCCCATGGTAAAGTGAATGAGTCGATGGTGTTTAGTACATTCACAGTTTTGTGCAGCCACCACTCTGTCTAGTTTTCAAACATTTTCATCGTCCCGAGTGAAAACCCTGTGCCTATTAAGCAGTCTGTTCCAGGGAGGTGACTTTTTTGGTCTTTTTTTATGTAACTTTTATTATTTTCCTGTTATAAAAACGAGACTGCATGTTAAAATACTGAAAATACAGAACTATGGAAAAGTATAGAATTTTATCTTAATTTTACAATAAAAGAAGGCCACTAGTACCTCATTTCTTTTTAATGTTGCATTTACTTTTTTTTGAAAACAGTTTTATTGAGGGACACCTGGGTGGCTCAGTCGGTTAGGCATCTGACTCTTGATCTCTAGGTCGTGAGTTCAAACCCTGCATTGGGCTCCATGCTGGACTTGGAACCTACTTAAAAAAACCAAAACAAAACAGTTCTATTGAGATATGATTCACATACTATACAATTCACCCATTTAAAGTATACAATTAATTGGCTTTTAGTATATTCATGGATATGTACAACTATCACCACAGTCACCTTTAGAAAATTAAAAAAAAAAAACCACATCATTTTCGTTGGGCAGTGATTTTTGCCTCTTCTGTTCATCAGCATCTAGAACAGTGTTTGGCGTATAGTAGGTACTCGATATTTGTTGAATGAATGAAATGCACTCATGAGGATAAATCCGCTTAATCATTAATTCAGTAAACATTTAATCAGTGCGTCCTATGTGCTGACAACTGAGGACAGTAGAAAGTGGCACTCAGATACTGAGCTTGCCCTCAGGGAGAGGACAGTCCAGCGGTAACAGAAGACAAATACATGGAAATAAGATGGATGATGTCAGAGTGGTATAGAGAGGATGTTATAGAAATTCAGAGGAGGGGGGTATTGCTGGAGGGGTTACTGTTACTGACTTTGTTTTTATTTTTTTAATTTTTTAATGTTTTTACATTTCTTGTATTTTGTTTTCTAACACATTGCTTCTAGTGTAAAAACATAACAGTTACTTGTATTTTGACTGTATCTTGTGACATAGCTAAATTTATTAAGAACTTTGAGTGCTTTTTTTTAAAATTTAAATTCAATTAACATAATGTATTATTAGTTTCAGAAGTAGAGGTCAGTGATTCATCAGTCTTTTTTTTTTTTTTTTTTTTTAAGATTTTATTTATTTGAGAGAGAGAGAGCGCAGAGGGAGAGGGAGAAGCAGACTCCTCACTGAGCAGAGAGCTCAGTGGATGCGGGGCTCGATCCCAGGATCCAGAGATCGTGACCTGAGCTGAAGGCAGATGCTTCACTGACTGAACCACCCAGGCGCCACTCAGGCGCCCCCATCAGTCTTACATAATACCCAGTGCTCATTACATCACATGCCCTCCTTAATGTCCATCACCCACTTATTCCTTCCCCTCCAGCAACCCTCACTTTGTTTCCTATGATTAAGAGTTTCTTATGGTTTGTCTCCCTCTCTGATATCGTCTTGTTTTATTTTTTCCACTCTTCCCCTATGATCCTGTTTTTTTTTGGTGCAAAAAGGTGATTTTATTAAAGTGCAGGACAGGACCCGTGGGCAGAAAGAGCTGCTGATCCTGTTTTGTTTCTTAAATTCCACATATGAGTGAAATCGTATGATAATTGTCTTTCTCTGATTGACTTATTTTACTTAGCATAATACCCTCTAGTTCCATCCACGTCGTCGCAAATGGCAAGATTTCAGTTTTTTGATGGTAGTATTCCATTGTATATATATACCACTTTTTTTTTTTTTTAAGATTTTATTTATTTATTTGACAGAGAGAGACACAGCGAGAGAGGGAACACAAGCAGGGGGGTGGGAGAGGGAGAAGCAGGCTTCCCACTGAGCAGGGAGCCAGATGCGCGGCTTGATCCCAGAACCCTGGGATCATGAACTGAGCCAAAGGCAGACGCTTAACGACTGAGCCACCCGGGCGCCCCATATATATACCACTTATTTATCCATTCATCTGTCAAGGGACATCTGGGTTCTTTCCATAATTTGGCTATTGTGGACATTGATATAAACATTGGGGTGCAGGTGCCCCTTCAGATCACAAATTGTATCTTTGGGGTAAATGCCTAGTAGTGTAATTGCTGGGTCATAGGGTAGCTCTATTTTTAACTTCTTGAGGAACCTCCATACTGTTTTCCAGAGTGGCTGCACCAGTTTGCATTCCCACTGATAGTGTAAGAGGGTTCCTCTTTCTCCTCATTCTCGCCAACATCTGTTGTTTCATGACTTGTTAATTTTAGCCATTCTGACTGGTGTGAAGTGGTATCTCATTGTGGTTTTGATTTGTATTTCCCTGATGCTGAGTGATGTTGAGCATTTTTTCATGTGTCTTTTGGCTATTTGTATGTCTTTGGAGAAATGTCAGTTCATGTCTTCTGCCCATTTCTTGATTGGATTACTTGTTCTTTGGGTGTTGAGTTTGATAAGTTCTTTATAGATTTTGGATACTAGCCCTTTATCTGATAATACATTTGCAAATATCTTCTCCCATTCTGTCCTTGGTTTTGTCAACTGTTTCCTTTGCTGTGCAAAAGCTTTTTATCTAGATGAAGTCGCAATAGTTCATTTTTGCCTTTGCTTCCCTTGCCTTTGGCGATGTGTCTAGTAAGAAGTTGCTGTGGGTGAGGTCGTAGAGGTTGCTGCCTGTGTTCTCCTCTAGGATTTTGATGGATTCCTGTCTCACATTTAGGTCTTTCATCCATTTTGAATTTACTTTTGTGTATGGTGTAAGGAAATGGTCCAGTTTCATTCTTCTGTATTTGGCTGTCCAACACCGTTTGAAGAGACTGTGTTTTTTCCATTGGTTATTCTTTCCTGCTTTGTTGAAGATTAGTTGACCGTAGGGTTGAGGGTCCATTTTTGCGTTCTCTATTCTGTTGCATTCATCTATGTGTCTGTTTTTGTGCCAGTACCATACTGTCTTGGTGATGACAGCTTTGTAATAGAGCTTGAAGTCCGGAATTGTGATGCCACCAGCTTTGGTTTTCTTTTTCAACATTCCTTTGGCTATTTGGGGTCTTTTCTGGTTCCATACGGATTTTAGGATTATTTGTTCCAGCTCTGTGAAAAAAGTTGATGGTATTTTGATACGGATTGCATTGAACGTATAGATTGCTCCAGGTAGCATAGACATTTTAACAATATTTGTTCTTCCAATCCATGAGCATGGAACACTTATCCATTTCTTTGTGTCTTCCTCAATTTCTTTCATGGGTGTTCTATAGTTTTCTGAGTACAGATCCTTTGCTCTTTGGTTAGGTTTATTCTTAGGTATCTTAATGGTTTTTGGTACAATTGTAAATGGGATCACTCCTTAATTTCTCTTTCTTCTGTCTCATTGTTAGTGTATAGAAATGCAACAGATTTCTGTGCATTTATTTTATATCTTGCCACTTTGCTGAATTCCTGTATGAGTTCTAGCAATTTTGGGGTGGAGTCTTGGGTTTTCCACACAGAGTATCACGTCATCTGCGAAGAGTGGGAGTTTGACTTCTTTGCTGATTCGGATGCCTTTTATTTCTTTTTGTTGTGTGATTGCTGAGGCTAGGACTTCTAGTACTATGTTGAACAATAGTGGTGAGAGTGGACATCCCTGTCATGTTCCTGACCTTAAGGGAAAAGCTCTCAGTTTTTCCCCACTGAGCATGATACTTGCTGTGGGCTTTTCGTATATGGCTTTTATGATATTGAGGTATGTTCCCTCTATCTCTTCACTGTGAAGAGTTTTAATCAAGAAAGGATGCTGTACTTTGTCAAATGCTTTTTCTGCATCTATTGAGAGGATCATATGGTTCTTGTCCTTTCTTTTATTAATGTAGTGTATCACATTGATTGTTTTGTGGATGTTGAACCACCCTTGCAGCCCAGGAATAAATCCCACTTGGTCGTGGTGAATAATCCTTTTAATGTACTGTTGGATCCTGTTGGCTAGTATCTTGGTGGGAATTTTTGCATCCATGTTCATCAGGGGTATTGGTCTGTAATTCTCCTTTTTGGTGGGGTCTTCGTCTGGTTTTGGGATCAAGGTAATGCTGGCCTCATAGAAAGAGTTTGGAAGTTTTCCTTCCATTTCTGTTTTTTGAAACAGCTTCAGAAAAATAGGTATTAATTCTTCCTATTATTGACTTTAAATAGTTCTAGCAATGTTCTTACTTCACCAGGGCTCCGCTGTCACATTCCGCACAGAACGCAGGCCCTGCTCAGTCTCTGCCTCAGACACCAAAGATCTCCTTGTAAGGCTGTGTCATCTGTTAAGATCTTTGAGATAAAGTATGAGAAGAGCATTTTTAGTGAATCTGTGGTATAGTAATAATTCTTGGAATCACGTCACATCATTCTTCCGAAGACTGAATGCCTTCTTATGCATGATATATGTATTACGCGATCTCATAACTGCTTTTTGTTTAATTGAAAAGATACATCCTTTTGAGGGAGGGAACAGTAAGTATTGAGTGAGCATCTTGTTCCAGTATCTCTAACTCTTTAATGAGAGCGCACTGGAACCCTTCCCTCAGAAGGGTTTTTACTTGGGATAATGGAATGAAATTCTGTGGTGGCGGTGGTGACTCTGGCCTAGAGGCAAACAGTGTAGCTACAGCCATGATGTCAGCCAGGTCTTCTAGCATTTACTGCCTGATTGCACCGTGCCCAGGGCCCCACGTGCAGTGATCTCGTTTAATCCTCACAGCAATCCTCAGAAGTAGATTGTGTTATCCCCATTTTACAGGTGAGAAAACTGAGGCTCAGGAAAGTTAAAGGACTTCTTTAAGGTTATTCTAAAAATCAGCGAGTGGTATTGAGGCAGGTTGGTTGAACCCTTCACGGTAAAACTATACTGTTCCCTTCCCCAGAGGGAATATGGCATTTAGATATTCATTCATTTATTTTACAAATATATATATATTGATTTCCTGTTATGTGTCAGTCCCTGGGCTGGGGCTGCAGCGGTGAAAACACAGAACAGACCCTGGTCAGCACGGAATTATGTTGTAGTTGGGAAGCTCAGAACCAGGAAGAACGGAAAATGTTAAAAGAGATGGTGGGTGGGGAACGGAGACTTTGAGCAGGAGAAGGGTTGAGTGAATTGCCCATGATCTGATCCAGGTAGAGGTGGACCCGAACCTAGCTCTCTTGTCTTCTTCCTGGCCTGGTGCTTTTATTGCTAAGTCTTTTATAGCTGGCCAAATATGGGTATGCCATGTCACTTAAGAGGGGGCTGTGTCTCCCATCTGGAAGTTCTTTGGAAGAGTCTCTTGGAATGATGTGGGTCTTGAGGATGACTCGGTATTTCCAGTCTGTCCTCAGATTTCAGCTTTGCTTTGGAAAGCTTTTTGTTCAGATACAAAAGGATAGCTGGACAGGGTGAATTGGGTGAGATCAAAGAAACTGATCATGGAGCTAAAAATGACTCTCCTTAAAGAATTCAGTTTGTGGATCATTTCTACATACAGACACTCTTTCTTGCTGGAGTAGGAGGGGAGCTGCAGGCGGGGTCTGAGAGGCTCTGTGTCAGAAGCACCGCTGGGGGTTCTAAGACAAGGGAGAATTCCTGACCTCTCAAGTAATGGAACACTTTGGGGACACTGGAGTGGAAGAAAGTGATCTTTGCCCTTACCAAATGTGCTCAGTGTGTTTGTGAAGCTAATCTCATGACTTCAGTGGTCTTAAGAAAACATTTGATTGAGAAACAATTGTGTTTTTGTATGAAATTCTGTGGACACATACATGGATAAACACAAAGTTACACACTCCTTTTAGGATAGAATGAAAGGAAATTTTCTGGACTTGCTGGGTTGGAGAAACAGGTTTACTAGAACTTTCTGACAGGGTTTTGCTATTGGAATGGAACCACCTTATCGTTTGGGTTGTAAAAGTAGATTGGCTAATGATCTGTTTGACATTGTTTTAGTAAAATCTTGTCTGAAAATTAGACGATGGAGTTTAAATCATTGCCTGGAGTTTTTTTCAACATGATGAAAATGGCTCTGGATTTTTTTTTTTTTTTGAAGATTTTATTTATTTATTTGACAGAGAGAGTGAGAGAGCACAAGCAGGGGGAGCAGTAGAAGGAGAGGGAGAAGCAGGCTCCCCACGGAGCAGGAATCCCGATGCGGGGCTCGATCCTAGGATCCTGGGATCATGACCTGAGCTGAAGGCAGACGCTTAACCATCTGAGCCACCCAGGCGCCCCTGGATTTTTTTTTTAAGATTTTATTTATTTATTGGAGAAAGAGAGCGAGAGAGCGTGCATGAGCAGGGGCAGAGGCAGGGGCAGAGGCAGGGGCAGAGGCAGAGGGAGAAGCAGACTCTCTGCTGAGCAGGGAGCCTGACACCGGGCTCGATCCCAAGACTCCAGGGTCATGACCTGAGCCGAAGGCAGACAGTTAACCAACTGAGCCACCCAGGTACCCCTGTTTTTTTTTTTTTTTTTTTAATCAGAGAGAGAGAGAGAGAATGGGGGGGAGAAGGAGAGGGAGAGAGAGAATCGTAAACAAATTCTTTTTCCAGCACAGAGCCTGACATGAGGCTCGATCTCACGACCCGGAGATCATAACCTGAGCCAAAATCAAGAGTTGGACACTGAACTGACTGAGCCACCCAGGCGCCTCAGCTCTGGATTTTTCTAGGAAGAGTTCTCTTACCTTCCACTTCTCCTTTACCTTCCCAGGAGAAGGAAAATGTTACCTAAGTTCTATAACTGTCTTGGTCTAACATCATCAGGTCAGTGCCAGACACTAGAGGAAGCTCAGTATGTGTCTGTTGATTAAAATACGCAAAAAAGAAAAAAATAAAATAAAAGAAGCAGTCAAGTTCTAGTTTCCTTTTTTTTTAAAAAAATTTTTTTTTTTTTTTAAGATTTTATTTATTTGCGAGACAGAGAATGAGAGAGAGAGAGCACATGAGAGGGGGGAGGGTCAGAGGGAGCAGCAGACTCCCTGCCGAGCAGGGAGCCTGATATGGGACTCGATCCCGGGACTCCAGGATCATGACCTGAGCCGAAGGCAGTCGCTTAACCAACTGAGCCACCCAGGCGCCCCAAGTTCTAGTTTCCTTTTGGGATAGTGGTCCCAGTTCTGGTGAGAGTGAGAATTTGGTTTGGTTTCTTTGGGTTCTGTCTCTTCCTCTGAACCCAGGTAATTACTAGGAAGTTCCCTTTGGCAATAACTATTGAACTAGGCTAGTTTTAGAATCTTGGTGGGGAGGTATAAAATAATCTTTGGTTCAGAGGTGGGATCTATATAAGCATTGGGTTGTGATGGGTTGGTAGGAGAAACCAAGCTTCTCTTAGCTGAGCAACCAAGCTTTAATTAGCTCCTTCTGTGACTTTGGGGAAGGAGCTTGTTTTTGCCCTCATCCACAGGGAACATCTTCATAAAAACTTAAAGGACTGTATGATTTTAGTTGACACAGGTTAGATCCTTTTTGTCTCTAGAGGCCAGAACTGAAAGGACCTCAGTGCTGAGCTACTTTCCTCTGTAGTGTTTTTGGGTGCCTTTGGGATTTCGCTTCCGTGGTCTCTGTACTTTGTTGAACTTTCCTCCTTTTGAGGCTCTTTACTTCAGTTCCTTCCTCATGTCTTGCTTTTCCCTTTGCAGAGAACAAAGCTGGGTTTTCCCTCAGAACAAAGCTTATGTGGTTATTCTTTCTGGAATGATTCTCTAAGGGCTAAGAAGGAATTTCTTGTTGGAGATTGTCATCATTCCCATTGCTTGCTTGGGTCAGAGGTTGACTGCTGGACCCTTTTCACTACCATAAAGTGCTCTGAATTCTAAGTTGGAACAATGGAGATCACTGAGTACTGTTAATATTTCATTTTAGAAACTCTGCTTGGAACCCTATGCAAAGGGAAAAAGCTTTGTGGGTGAGATAGAGAGGTGTACTGTTTGGTTTCTTAAAAACTGTGGGTGTTAGACGGTCACTCTACTAAGAGTCAGCTGTAAAGCCGGTATTAATACCATTTTTTTTCTTTTTTTTTCAAAGATTTTATTTATTTGAGAGAAAGAGAGAGAGCACGAGAGCGGGAGAGGGAGAAGCAGACTCCCCACTGAGCAGGGAGCCTGACATGGGACTCGATCCTGGGGCTCCAGGATCATGACCTGAGCCGAAGGCAGTCGCTTAACCAACTGAGCCACCCAGGCGCCCAATACCATGTTGTTTTGATGAGGGGGAGAGGAAAGGAGTTATCAGAGCCACTCAGCGAGTTCTTTCATTTTCAGGTGGAATCAGTTTAGATCTTTTTTTTTTTTAAAGATTTTATTTATTTGACAGAGGGAGAGACAGTGAGAGAGGGAACACAAGCAGGGGGAGTGGGAGAGGGAGAAGCAGGCTTCCCGCGGAGCAGGGAGCCCGATGCGGGGCTCGATCCCAGGACCCTGGGACCATGACCTGAGCTGAAGGCAGACGCTTAACGACTGAGCCACCCAGGCGCCCCGGAATCAGTTTAGATCTTAGCACATGGCTGATTTAGTCCCTGCATGAGCAACTTCTGGGCCACAAGTGGGTGCCAGCCCGGCCGCTACTGTGGTGCCCCCAGATGCGTTTGCAATGGGCTGGTCTTCAATAAGAATGGGTCCTATTTAGTGAGTGCTTACCATGCACCGGGCAGTGCGCTGTGCCCTTTACCTGCTTTATCTCCTTTAGCCTCTCAGGATCCCGAAGGGTTGCGGACTCTTACTGTCTCATTGCCCTGACGCGTCAGTAGTGAAGTCGCTTCTCCCAGGCCAGCAGGGGCAAAGCCAGGAGTGGAATTTGGGTGTTTCTGACTTGTCTGACGTCCAAGAGATGGCCTAGTGAGCTCAGGGAGAGCAGAAGGTGGGAGTTGGCGAGGGCAGCCTTCCCGAGAAGCATTTCAGACATGTAGAGCTGGGCGCGGGAGTGGAGCAGAGTGGGGTCATTGATTGCAAACTGGCAGAACCAGTAGAGCCGGAGCCTTGTTCCCTTCTGGCTCCTTCCTTTCCTCATCAAAGGGAATCTTCTTGTCTTTTCTTTACCTACCCCCCCGCCCCCATCAGTCTTGCTACTGCCTAGGCTGCTCTCTCCTTTCTGGCTCAGGGGAAAAGGCCCACAGATTAGGGTGAGCTGAGTAGTGTAACAGAGAGCAAAATAATGTGGAAGGCAGAAGAAGGAAAAAGGAAGTACAGCGCCAGTTCAGCAGGCATTTTCTCCGTTTCTCTCTTTACTGGACTAGCCATCACCACCCAGTCAGGGGAGGCAGCAGTGGCTCTGCCCTTATTTTACATGTGAAAACCAATACAGTCAGTGCAGGTTGCGCAGGTTAAATGGTTATCCAAGGCTCGTCAGATTCGGTGGCGTATGCGTGACACGTGAGCAGGTATGTTTAACCTGCCCCAGGACACTGGGTGCCAAAATAAAACCCCCTGCGTGCTGACAGGGAGTGTTTTATTTTCATCCCATATGAGTTGTTTCTTTTTTAAATATTTTTTTTTTCTTTAAGATTTTATTTATTTATTTGAGAGAGAGAGAGAATGAGAGACAGAGAGAGCATGAGAGGGAGGAGGGTCAGAGGGAGAAGCAGACTCCCCGCCAAGCAGGGAGCCCGATGCGGGACTCGATCCCGGGACTCCAGGATCATGACCTGAGCCGAAGGCAGTCGCCCAACCGACTGAGCCACCCAGGTGCCCTCTTTTTTTCTTTTTTAAAGATTTTATTTATTTGACAGAGATAGCGAGAGCAGGAACACAAGCAGGGGGGGAGGGAGAGGGAGAAGCAGGCTTCCCGCTGAGCAGGGAGCCCCATGCGGGGCTCAGTCCCAGGACCCTGGGATCATGACCTGAGCCGAAGGCAGACGCTTAACGACTCAGCCACCCAGGCGCCTCCCAAATGAGTTGTTTCTTGATACATGTTCCGTGCATCGCCTGGTGGGTACTTCATAGGGATCCTGAGACAGTTAATTGTGTACCAAAAGGCCCCCATGTGCCCCCTTTCCAGGCGCCCGCTCTTACGTAGCCCCGAGAGCAGCGACCTCATCAAACTCCTTGCCAGTAGAGCTTTAGGGCGCTTTTGTTCTCTTTCTCTTGCGGCTAGCCTAGCTGTTTGGGACCAGTGAGTGACACCAGTCCCACATGGGCTGTTCTGTGTAACTTCTTGTTCCTCTCAGTTGTCTGGGACAGTGAGCCCATCACCGGGTTTATCGAATGCTGCTGTGTGTGAGGCCCTATGGAGGATAGAGGGTGGAGAACAGTGGTTACGGTACCTAGCAACATGCACGACATTCATTCATTTATTCATTCAATAACTAGATATTGAGCTTTTCCTACGTTCAGGTTGTGTCCCAGATACTTGGGATGAAAAGATTGGATAGACATGGTTCTGCCCTCATGGATCTAGCAAAGGCACTGTCATTGTAGTGGGCATTGGGTAAATTATTAGCATTGTCATTAACATTAATGCATTAATAATGCAACAATAGTGATATTATTAATAGGATATGAGTAGTCTACTATCTTGATGAGGTTATGGGAAATGAGGGTATTATCATACCCATGGTCTGTCTACATTTCCCTAACTGCTCATTATCCAACCAGCAGACTCTTGAGAATCAGGAAGGTATGTTTTCTCTTGTGGCTGGAGGATACTAGGTGTAAAGGTTCATCACTCCTTGCTGGAGTAGAACATTGCCTGTTTGGATTAGGAGCTTTGGCTCTGAGGTTCTGTATTCTGAGATTTGGGGCCCTGAGCATCTTTCTGGGGGTCCAGTCTGGGATCTCACTGGCACCAGGTCTCTTCCCTCCTGGCCTGACTTTTTAAAGAATTACAGCATTCTTTAACTGTAAACAGGAATTATGGATGGATGAAGTTTGACCAATACATTTTTTAGTATAATCTCCATTTTATTTTTTTTCCAGAGAACAGTTTTTCTTCAGTCCTTAAGGACTTAGCTCCTTACATGGGCTTTAGTGGAGGTCGTAGGGCAGCATCTATCTGCAGGTCTAAATTGGGGTGGGGATGTTTGGTCCTACGATGCTTCACGAGAGCGATTCCTGACTATCTTGCTGTGGATGTATGTTTCACATACAGCTTGGGAAGCCCATAGGCATGAAGACACTTGCTTTGGAAATGTCCCTGATGGCGGTGGCCTCTACTATGTTCCAAATACCGAACTTCTTAATGGCCTTGTCCTTGGGTGTGCAACAGGCGCAGTTGGTGCAGCAAATAGGCTGCACGTGGCCGTGGCCCTTTTTGGCATGACCATTATTCCTTTTCTTCTTGGTCATCTTAGAATTGAGAGCCCAAGAGAGCCATTTTTTTTAAAGATTTTATTTATTCTGAGAGAGAATGCACGCAAGCCGGGGAGGGGCAGAGGCCGAGGGAGAAAATCTCAACCAGACTCCATGCTGAGTGCAGAGCCTGATGCCCGGCTCGATCTCAAGACCCTGAGATCATGACCTGAGCCCAGATCGAGTTGGACGCTTAACTGACTGAGCCACCCGGGTGCCCCCCCTTTTAATAACAGCTTCATTGAGATGTAATTCATATACCATATGTTTCACCCCCTTTTTTTTTTTTAAAGATTTTATTTATTTATCTGACAGAGAGACACAGCGAAAGAGGGAACACAAGCAGGGGGAGTGGGAGAGGGAGAAGCAGGCTTCCTGCTGAGCAGGGAGCCCGATGTGGGGCTCGAACCCAGGACCCTGGGATCATGACCCGAGCCAAAGGCAGACGCTTAACGACTGAGCCACCCAGGCGCCCCTATTTCACCCTTTGAGAGTGGATAATTCGGTGTTTTTAGTATATTCTAAAGTTGTGCAGCCCTTAGCACTAATTCCAGGACATTTTTATCAACCCAAATAGAAACCCTCTACCCATTAGCAGTCACTCCGTAGTCCCTCCTTCCCCCAGCCATTGGCAACTCCTAATATACTTTCTGTCACTGTGAATCTGCCTGTCATGGATATTTCATATAAATGGGATCCTAGAATATGTAGTATTTTGTGTCTGGCTCTTTTCACTTAGCATGATGTTTTCAAGGTTCATCCATGTTGTAACATGCATCAGTACTTCATTGCTTTTTTATGGTTGAATAATACTCCACTGTATGCATACACCACATTTTGTTTATCCATTCATCATTTGATGGACATGTGGGTGTTTCCACCTTTTGGCTATCATGGATATTGCTGCCATGAACATTTGTGTTCACGTTTTGTGTGGACATGTTTTCAGTTCTCTTGGATACATACCTGGGAGTGGAATTACTGAGATATACGGTAACTCTCTAACTTTTTGAGAAACTGCCATACTGTTTTCCAGAGTGGCTTTGCCGTTTTACATTCTCAGCAGGGCATGAGCGTTGCAGTTTCTCCATACTCTCATTAACACTTGTTAATCTTTTTTTTTAATTTTTAATTTTTAATTATTTATTTATTTTTAAAGATTTTATTTTATTTGAAAGATTTTATTTATTTGAGAGAGAGAGTGAGCAAGAGCAGGGTGAAGGGCAGAGGGAGAAGCAGACTCCCTGCTGAGCGAGGAGCCCGACGGCGGGACTCGATCCCAGGACTCTGGGATCATGACGCGAGCCGAAGGCAGACGCTTAACCAGCTGAGCCACCCAGGCGCCCTAAAGATTTTATTTTATTTATTAGAGACAGAGAGCTCACGTGTGAGCAGGAGCATGAGCATGAGGGGTGGAGGGAGCGGCGGAGGGGGAGGGAGAAGCAGACTCCCCACTGAGCAGGGAGCCCCACGCAGGGCTCAGTCTCAGGGACGACCTGAGCCAAAGGCAGATGCTTAACTGACTGAACTACCCAGAGGCCCCTATTTATTTAATTTTTTTAAAGCTTATTTAAGTAATCTCCACATCCAGTTCAGGGCTCCAACCCACAACCCTGAGATCAAGAGTCGCGTGCTTCACCGACTGAGCCAACCAGTGGTGCTGGTTGGTGCCCCCAATAGCTATGTGAAGATTTTTGTTGTTGTTGTTACTATCTTTTTGATCATAGCCGTTCTAGTGGATGCGAAGTGAGACTTCATTGTGGTTTTGATTCACATTTCCTTAATGACTGGTGGTGGTGAGTGTTTTTTCGTGTGCTTATTGGCCATTTGTAAATCTTTGGGAAAATGTCTATTCAAATTTTTGGCTTAATATTTAATAAGTTTTTTTTTTCCTTGAGTTAAAGGAATTCTTTTTTTTTTTTTTAAGATTTTATTTATTAATTTGACAGAGAGAGAGATAGCTAGAGAGGGAACACAAGCAGGGGGAGTGAGAGAGGGAGAAGCAGGCTTCTTGTTGAGCAGGGAGCCCAACGCAGGGCTCAATCCCAGGACCCTGGGATCACGACCTGAGCCGAAAGCAGATGCTTAACTGACTGAGCCACCCAGGTACTCCACTCGTATGTCATCTTCTAAGAGTTTTATAGTTGTAGCTCTTTCATGAGCACTAAATTGTACTGCCTAAATCTTTGAAAGTTCCTCCTAGCTGTTTGCTGGGAGTTAGGCTGGGTGGGAGCCTATCATCCTGGAGCTTCTTTTCTTTTCTTCTTTTTCAAAGATTTTATTTATTTATTTAATTCACAGAGAGAGAGACACACACAGCATGAGAGGGAACACAAGCAGGGGGAGCGGGAGAGGGAGAGGCCGAGCAGGGAGCCCGATGCGGGGCTCGATCCCAGGACCCTGGGATCATGACCCGAGCCGAAGGCAGTCGCTTAACCAACTGAGCCACCCAGGCGCCCCATGGAGCTTCTTTTCTTTGCCACCTTGACCATTCAATCAACGACCTTGACCTTGGGAAGCAGTTGTTGTTCTTGCAAGTTTTCTAACTATTATGTGGTTTATATTTCTTTCTTTTTATTTTCCTGAAGGTAACGAATGAAGAGGACTTTATTAGGAAATTGGACTGTAAACCTGATCAGCATTTGAAGGTGGTTTCCATTTTTGGAAATACTGGTGATGGAAAGTCTCATACTCTCAACCACACTTTCTTTTATGGCCGTGAAGTTTTTAAAACTTCCCCTGCCCAGGAGTCCTGCACTGTGGGGGTGTGGGCGGCATATGACCCAGTCCACAAAGTAGCAGTGATAGACACAGAAGGGCTCTTGGGGGCGACGGTGAATCTCAGCCAGAGAACACGACTGCTGCTTAAGGTCCTGGCCATCTCAGACCTCGTCATCTATCGAACTCATGCAGACCGGCTGCATAATGACCTCTTCAAGTTTCTTGGGGACGCCTCAGAAGCTTATTTGAAGCACTTCACCAAGGAGCTCAAGGCTACCACTGCCCGCTGTGGCCTGGATGTCCCCTTGTCCACCCTGGGCCCTGCTGTTATCATTTTCCATGAGACTGTGCACACTCAGCTGCTGGGCTCTGGTAAGTAGACAGAGGACTGCGTCACAGATTGACCTTTCTGGGTACAAGGAGGTAGCCATTGGGCTTCTGTAGTAACTTGGTGGAGGGCGATTGCCCAGCAAAATTTCTGCCTGGGCAAGACCTAAGGGAGTGTTTGAAGAAGGGTGGAGTGAGCAACAGTGTCAGAATCCAGTCAGGATGAGGGTTGAGGATTACCGATTGGCTTAGGCAGTAGAGAGAGCCTTGGTGATCCGGATAAGACCTGTTTCCCAGGGATGATGGGTGTGAAAGCCTGATCAGGATAGGTTAAAGAGAGAATAGGAGGAGGAGAATTAAGGTTGTGTATATATTCCACTCTTTCAAAGAGTTCTATTATAAAGGGAAGCAGACAAATGAAATGATAGCTAGAGGCTGATGTGGGATTTCAAGGGGTTTTCCCTCCTTTAAATTGAAGCTGGGAGGTATTGTAGATATTTGTGTACTGGTGCAAATGCTTTACTAGGAAGGGAACAATGCAGATGGAAGCGAGCAGAACAGTTGGAGTGAGGCCCATGTGTGTGGGTTGGCCTTAGAAGCATGGACAATCCCTCTGTTAGCACAGGAGGGAAGGCAGAGTATACGGACACGGTTGCAGGTAACTGGTAGATGTGGTATGTGTGTGGGACTTGTCTTACTGGTTGTTTCCTTAGAGAAGTAGGAAGCAAAATCATGACCTGAGGATGAGGGAGCAGTGCAGCAACAGTAATCGGACACAGGTGGGGACAGTGTTAGCCCCTCACTCACTTATACCAGTTACCTGTTCATTCAGTCAACGTAGTTTCTTTCTTTTTTTTTTAAGAGAGTGGTGGGAGGGACAGAGGGAGAGAGAGAGAATCTGAAGCAGGTGCCACACCCAGTGAGGAGCCCGGCACGGGCCTCGATCTCACAACCCTGAGGTCATGACCTGAGCCAAAATCAAGAGTCGGATGCTTAACCGACTGAGCCACCCAGGCGTCCCATCAGTTAACAAAGTTTCTTTTTTTTTTTTTTTTTTAGATTTTATTTATTTGAGAGAGTGAGTGAGAGAGAGCATGAGCAGAGGGGGGAGCAGAGGGAGAGGGAGAAGCAGACCGCCTGCTAAGCAGGGAACCTGACGTGGGGCTTGATCCCAGGACCCTGGGATCATGACCTGAGCCGAAGGCAAGACACTTAACTGACTGAGCCACGCGGGCGCCCAGTCAGCCAGATTTCTCAAGTGACACAATGCCATGTGCTGAGCACTGGGGCACAGAGCTGAGAAAAGCAGTTCTCACCCTCGAATAGCTCCCTGTCCAGTTGGGGAGCCCACACGTGTTCTCTTCTGTAGCAGATGTGGGTCCTGGAGCTGTGGGAGTGCGGAAGAGGGACACGTTACACCTCCTGAGGGGGTCTGGGAAAGAGGAGTGGAGGTGGGGCTTGAACCTAGACATGTGGCTTGCTAGGGCAGGAGAGGAAGGATGCTCTGGCACGTGCAAACCCCTGGTGGCTTGAAGGGGCAGCTTGTGTCCCGGAACCCGCAGGGTTCGTGCAGGTAGTTCTGCCAGAGCCTCCTGAGCCCCCTCTAGCCCCTCCTTGTGTGCTCCGCGCAGCAGCCAGGTGCTCTTTCCCAAGCTTTATTTATGCTTTAGATCGTGCCGTACTCCTGCTTACAAGCTGTCAGTGGCTTTCCCTACAAACTCATGACGGTGTCCTTACTCTGAGTCCTGTCTGTTCTCTGAACTCCTCTGGTTATCCCCTTCCTCCCCTCCCACTGCCCCACGTGCCCCCACCGTGCACGGGCGTGCACACACCACCTCTGTGTATGCCCCATCCGGTAGCCACACCAGCCTTTTCTGTGTTTCCACCTTTGCATATGCTGCTCTGTCGGCCTGGAGCACTGTTCCCTCCGCAGGCCGTACTTCAGACTCAGCTCAGCAACCACCCCCTTGGAGCCTTGGCTCACCAGCCCCTGTAGAGTGGTCCTTCCTGCCCCCGAGTTTGCACGCTTACTGCATCGCTCTGTTCCTTTGCATCAGGACCCTTGTCACTATTTGAGATCCTCCTGTGTGTTTGCTTACTTGTTTTTGTTTCTCTCCCATTACAACAGAAACTCCATGAAGGCAGGAACCTTGCCTGTCTTATTCACTGCTGTGCCTAAAGAGCCTGGATGAGTGCTTGACGCTCAGCATTGTTGGATGAATAAATGAAGAGGTTCTCACTGTGTCTGAAGCACAGATTGTATGGGAGGGAATGGTGGAGTTACTTGGGGGTCAGAGCATGGGCTGCCTTGACTCAGTTCTCAAATAGGACAGGAGCCCCTGCAGGATTTTAAGCAGGGAGTTACACGATCGGATCTGTATTTTCTAAAGATCGCACGGCAGCCTGTTGCAGGATGAACTATAGAGGCATGGCTGGAGGCAGGGAGACCAGCCAGGACATTACCATGGTGCTAGATGAGAAGTGATAGGGGCCGAGCCTGGGCAGTGGCACAGGAGGGAAATGGACAGACTGGGGCTATATTAAAGAGTTAGAATCAGAAGGACCTGAGTCTAGCGGGAGAATGAGAAATCTAAACGTTCCAGCAGATGCTTCTTATCAGATGATCTGAGGTAAGGAGAGAAGGTTGGAAATACTGACTTGAGGATGCTTCCTGTGATCCACATTTCTTTTTTTTTTTTTTTAAAGATTTTATTTATTTGAGAGAGCTCATGCGCGCTAGAGCATAAGCAGGTGGAGGGGCAGAGGGAGAGGGAGAAGCAGATTTCTTGCTGAGCATGGAACCCGATGTGGGATTCGATCTCAAGACCCTGGGATCATGACCTGAGCCAAAGGCAGATGCTTAACCGACTGAGCCACCCAGGCGCCGACCCCCCCCACCCCGTGATCCGCATTTTTATGCCACTTTGGCTTTTTACAACCTTCGTAAGGGGAAGGTTTAATTTCTAGTTCAGGATTTTGAAATAACCAGCCCTTCACAAATAACTTTTTTTTTTTTGCTTAGTACCGTACCATGTTAGGTGGTTTTTAAAAAAATAAATGCTAACTTATTGTGTTCTTGTTATTCAGCCCACTCAATAGCAGCCCCATTTTACAGATGAAGCTGAACTCAGAGAGCTTGAGTTATGTAACCAAGAGTTTTCCAGCTAGTAAGTTGCAAAACTGGGGTTCAAAATAAGGTTTCCTAATTCCTAAATCCAGAGCTCTCTCTAAGGAATACTGTTGCTGCTTCTTGAAATTTGGAGATGGAACCAAGGCAGCCAGAGTTTACGCAGGGTAAAGGACAGGTGCCAGAATTGTGGGCAAATTGATAGAGTTTTTTTATCTCATACTTTCTGATTTTATTTTATTCTATTTTGATTTCTTTTTTAGAGAGAGTGAGTGAACAGTGGGGAGGGGCAGAGGGAGAGGAAGAGAGAGCATCTTAAGCAGGCTCCACGCCCATCGGTGGGGCTTGGTGCTTGATCTCATGATCCTGAGATCATGACCTGAGCTGAAATCAAGAGTCAGACATTCAACTGACTGAGCCATCTGGGCGTCCCATTTTCTGATTTTATTTGATCCTGTTCCTTTTCTGGACTGAGGATTCTAGGTGGGAGTTAGAAGGCAAATGAATTCTCTGTTTTACAAATGAGGAGAACCCAGCTCCCATAATCATTTGGGAGCAGAGATTCTATGTCCAGAGACAATCTGTGAGGTGATGTTGGGTTGGGGGGAGGGGGCCAAGCCGGTACCTGGGTGGCTTTGGGAGGAGTCACTCCTTGATGGTTGACCCTGGGATACCCTGGGACCCAAAGTCATTGCCACAGGAAAAATTCAGGGAGAGATGGATTTAGGGATGAACGACAGAATTTGGCTACTTCTTTTTGATGACTGTACTTTTAAATGAGTAAGGCCGTATCTCCAGTATTAATTGGAGTGATTTTGTTGTTGTTGTTATTAAAATATTAAAGGAAATTAAAAAGTCCTTCTAACATTTATCTCCAGGATATTTATTGAATTCATTTGTAATACTACTCCACAAATTTCTGGATAAATATTGGTGAAACTACCCTCAGCTACATTGGCAGTTTGTCTATAGCTTCACCAGCATAAGACCAGCATGTTCAAAGTAGCCATTTGTTTTAAATGTTCATTTGTAGGTGACTGGTTAAATATGTCCATAGGATGGAGGACTATGTAGCTATTAAAAAAAATAAGGAACTTTTCAGAGTATCATGAAAAGAATAGGTACTTACAGTATGTCATTGATACAAGCAAGTTGCATGTATGTGTTGGTACGTGTGTAGGAAAAAGAAGTCTGAATGGGCAAACAAACACTGAATTGTAGTCTCCTCTGGCAAGTAGGAGGGGGCAGAGGAAATCTATTTCTTTCATGCTTTGACCTGTTTGGATTTTTTTACAATGAGCACATTAAAAAAGACTTTCCCTTGATGTATGTACATACAGAGAGTGCACATCCTATCACAAGTGTATTAATATGATGAATTTCACAGTCTGGTTGTACCCGTGAAGTCAGTAGCAGAAAATGACATGAAATGCCAGCACCCTCTTCATGGGGAAGCCCTGCTCATGCTGCCTTCTGGTTAACGGTAACCTGAATCCTAACAGCGTAGATTAGTTCTGCCTGTTTATGTACTTTAGAGAGTCGGATTATATATTACTTTTATAATGCAAGACAGATCTTTTTTTTTAAAGAAAGGTTGTTGTTTACGTACCTGTTTCCTTGTCCAGATCACCCCTCGGAGGTGCCTGAAAAGCTCATCCAGGACCGGTTCCGGAAGCTGGGCCGCTTCCCTGAAGCCTTCAGTTCCATTCACTACAAGGGAACGAGGACTTACAACCCTCCCACCGACTTTTCTGGGCTGCGGCGAGCTTTGGAGCAGCAGCTAGAGAATAACACCACCCGTTCTCCCCGGCACCCGGGGGTCATCTTCAAAGCCCTGAAGGTCAGTTGGCTCCTGCCCTGAGTGCTTCTTGTTGGGGTACCAGTGGGTGGTGAGAACACTCAGCTCCCCTTTTGTTGGTGCTGGGGATTGGAAACGGGCTGGAAAGTGAGGTTGTCGGGAAAGGAAGCACAAGAGTGGAGTTTGCACCTGCCGAGTGAGAGCTCAATCTGCCAAGAGCATGAGCACAGAGGGATCTTGGGTTAAAGTTAAAAAGTGACAGGTCCCCATGTTGGAGAAAAACCAGGCTTTCAGACAATAGGAAACAGCATTCATTTCCCGTGGTATGGCCCCGCCCTGGTGAGTTGACCTTGTATTGAGGCTCAGTTATCTGAACAGAATTCACCTTTTTTTTTTTTTAATCTATATTAATTTATTCAAGAGGGCCACTTTTTGTTATCACTATAAATGGAAAACCAGGACCACAGGTAGAAATTTCCCAAGACAAAAAACAAACACAGACACACGATAACAAAAATTCCTGTTTATTATATACCAATGTTCAGGGGACTCTGTATGAATTAGTTCATTTAATCCTCCTTACACCACCAGTTTGGGGCTTGATTGGCTCAGTCGGTAGAGCATGCAACTGTTGATCTCGGGGTTGTAGGTTCAAGCTCCATATTGGGTGTAGAAATTACTTAAAAAAAAAAATTTTTTTTTTTTAAATTTATTTGACAGAGAGAGACATAGTGAGAGAGGGAACACAAGCAGGGGGAGTGGCAGAGGGAGAAGCAGGCTTCCCGCTGAGCAGGAAGCCCGACGCGGGGCTCGATCCCAACCTGAGCCGAAGGCAGACGCTCAATGACTGAGCCACACAGGCGCCCCTAGAAATAAAATCTTACAAAAAAAAAAAATCCTTACACCAGCTTCATGTGTTAAGTATTGTTACCCATCCTCATTTTGCAGATGAGGAAACTGAGGCACAGGGAGGTAATTTGTTACACACAGTTACTAACTAAGTAGCAGCTCCGGCTAGTTTACTCTAGAGCTCCTTAAAACCAGGAAGAATCTCCTGCCTCTCAATAAATATAACAACATATTATTTCTTTTCTAGGGACTGTTGTTCATGGAAGGTTCTGAGACTGGGGCTTGTTTTTTTCTTTATTTAAAAGGGGGATTAGCAAGTGTTCAGGAGATGATAAATAAAGATAATGCTGTTACCTGAGACTTTCTCTTTAACAGAATCTGAAATTTTCAAAATGAATTTAAACAGGAGTAATTTCTTCTGTGGAACTTGCTGCTATTCACTGTATCACCTACAGTCCTGTGCCATGCCCCTAAAATTCATCTTGTATACACCAGTGATGTGAGGCCTATCTTTTGGGAGACATCTCTAAGCATTGTATCTTTGTCCTTTTCAATCAGGCAAATTGTTTTTCTTGTGTATCTCAGCAGTACTGTCAATGTATTGTTTTGATAATACAGTAAAATCCTGTTTATAAAGCACCCTGCTCTTCCAAGGATTTTGTTTCCCATCCTTTTTTTTTTTAAAGCTTTTTTTTTTTTTTTAATTTATTTGACAGAGAGAGGGAGTTAGCGAGAGCAGGAACACAAGTGGGGGAATGGGAGAGGGAGAAGCAGGCTTCCCGCCGAGCAGGGAGCCCGATGTGGGGCTCGATCCCAGGACCCTGGGACCATGACCCGAGCCAAAGGCAGACGCCTAATGACTGAGCCACCCAGGCGCCCCTTGTTTCCCCACCCTGGTGGTTGGTGCTTACGTCTTTGTAACAGAGACCCTGCCATGTGGGTGAGCTGCAAGCCCACCAACCACAGCAGATGCTGTATAACCTGTCTGGGGCCCTCAAGGGTTAAACTGTTGCTCCTTCTTTATCAGATAGCATCTTAGGCCTCACAAGTATCTGGGTAGGTGGGATCACTGTGCTAGGTAGTACCACTTCACTCCCATAGCAGTATGGCTACTCTACCATTCCTACATCATTATGGCATCAACAGGCAAGAAATCACTAAAACAGTGGTAGTGGTGGTGGTGGGGCAGAGAATGGGATAATCGGAAAGTATGCCTTAAAAAGTATTTTCCATTATTGAAAATTGCCATTTTAGAAATGACTAGGTAGTCTCAGTGAAATCTTGATGTCTTATCACAGTGCATTGATCAAAGCATTCCCTGGGCCTAGTAAAAGCTGGGAAAAGACTTCCCAAAAGGAATGTCAAAGTTGTTGATATCATTGTGGGAATAAGAATTCTAAGTTTAGGACAGTTTGTTAGTGATCCGTTTATATTGTGTTTGTCTAAATCCATATCCCCTGGCTTATGTTAGGAATACGTGTTAAGCGTAGAAAACGTTGGATACTGTAGCGGAGTTATGGCAATGGAAACAACCAACTACAATCCCTCCACCTGGGGATAGCCATCGTCAGCATTTTAATGTGTGCTCTCATAGTGCGTGTTCTGGGTGTTAAAAAAAAAATATATATATATAGCTTGTTATCACATTATAGATGTAAACTTGTAATCCTTTCCCCGTGAAACTTCATAAACATTTTACTGTATTATGTTTTTAGCGTGAGAGTGAGCGGGGGAGGGGCAGAGGGAGAGCGAGAGAGGGAGAGAGGGAATCTTCAGCAGGCTCCGCACCCAGTGCAGCACTCTTGTCTCACGACCCTGAGATCATGATCCGAGCTGAAACCAAGCGTTGGACACTTAACTGACTGAGCCACCCAGGGACCCCAACATTTTACTGTATTATTATATGGTTTTTATAAATAGTTTTGATAACTGCACAATATTTCTTTGTCTCAACATACCAAAATAACAGTTGTTGGATAAGAGATTATAAGTAAAATTTCTCTATTAAAAATAATACCGTGGGGCGCCTGGGTGGCTCAGTCGTTAAGTGTCTGCCTTTGGCTCAGGTCATGATCCCAGGGTCCTGGGATCGAGCCCCGCATTGGGCTCCCTGCTCGGCGGAAAGTCTGCTTCTCCCTTTCCCACTCCCCCCTGCTTGTGTGCCCTCGCTGTCTCTCTCTCTCTGTCAAATAAATAAATAAAATCTTAAAAAAACCACAACTAAATATCATAAAAGCTCTTTCTGTATTTGGAATTATTTTTTTGGGTTATATTTTCTTGAAGTAGATTGTGTCAAAAGTGTGTGTGTGTGAATATAAACATATATGTGCATATATATATAAATATATTCATACACACGGTGAATATCGCATTTCTGTCATTTCATATAATTGGACATGGAATCCTATTTAAGTACTTTTGCTTATTTGGTGTCTTTTTTTTTCTGTTTTGCCTATTTTTAGTATTTCAGGGATTTTACTTCAACAGTCTCTGATCTTTACTATGTACATATTTACTTTAGCATTCTTTATAATGAATTCATCAAAGGGATCCCTGTGAATACAGCTTCCTTTTTGCAGTTTGCTTCGCGCACAGCTCTGTGTTACCATGTCTGCAGGCTTAGGACAGAGGAGCAGGAAGGGAGCAGGGCCTTTGGGGCAGTGCTGGGTGGGTGGGATCTGCAGAGAGGCTGGAAAATGTTGGCAGAATTGGAGCTAGGGATATGAGGATGCCCTGAGGACTAGGGGATAGAGACTGGGGCTGGGAGGGATAGGAAGGAAGGGATAGGAGAAAGATGAGGCAGGCTCTGGTGTACACAGAACAGACTTTGGGCATACATGGATTTGCTCAGTCCATTGAGTTTTTAAAAGGTTTGTAGTGGGATACAATGTAGACAGTTTGTGAATCTGGGTAAATTGCGGATCAGAGTTCGTTGTACCATTCTTGCAACTCTTCTACAAGTTTGAAATTATATCAAAAGGAAAAGTTTTTTTTTTTTAAGATTTTATTTATTTGAGAGAGAGAGAGAGAGAGAGCACAGGCAGGGGGAGCAGCAGAGGGAGAGGGAGAAGCAGGCTTCTCACTGAGCAGGGACCCGATGTGGGGCTTGATCCCAGGACCCTGGGACCATGACCCGAGCCAAAGGCAGATACTTAACTGATTGAGCCACCCAGGCGCCCCTCAAAATGAAAAGTTACCCTTTAAGCAAAGTTTGTGGTTTTTGCATTGTGGTTGCTTTAGGCCGGATGTTTGTGTCCTCCCAAAATTCTTATGTTGAAACCCTAATGCCCAAAGTGATGATATCGGTGGGCCTTTGGGAGGTGATTGGGTCATGAGGATGGAGCCCTCACGAATGAGATTAATGCCCTTGGAAAGAAGCGCCAGAGAGCTCCATTGCCCCGTCCACCAAGCCGGATACAGTAGAGAGGCCCCATCTGCAAACCAGGGAGGCAGGTCCTCACCAGAACCTGACCTTGCTGGCATCCAGATCTTGGGCTTCCAGCTTCCAGATTTGTGAGAAATACATTTCTGTTGTTTAGAAGCTATCCAGTCTGTGGTATTTTGTTTTAGCAGCCTCAGCGGACTAAAGACAATGGTTAAAAGCTTGGGTTCTGGAGTCAGACAGACTTGTGTTGGAATCCCAGTTCTACTTACCAGCGGCTTGGTTTTGGCAACTTACTTCATTTGTTCGTTGGTTCATTCATTCAACAAATAAAAGAGTGCATCCATGTGCCAGGTAGAGTCTGAGGTGCTAGAAGTACAGTGGAGAACAAGATGGACAATAACCTTTGTCCTCCTAGTACTTCTTCAAACCGTTTTCCTCATCTGTAAAATAGGAATAATAAAAGAATGTTCCTGATGAAGTTGAGCTGAGGATCAAATAGAACAGCACACTTGAAGAAACAAAGTACGTGGTATATAGTAAATGTTCAGTACGTGTTAAATAGTGTGGAGAATATTAAGGAAAAAACTGTGAAAAATGATTGTATTTGAATAATTCCTGAAATAGATACTTCTAATTAGATTTGAGGTTAAGGTCTACTTAGATGTACTGGTGAATGTCCTTGAAATGGCTTAAGGGTAGTCACAGTGGAGGATTACACTCAGGTATTGCAAACATCCTCAAGAGAGGCTTAGGCCATACTGTGGTATACAAAGGGCTGTGAGTCTGATCAGTAGAAATTTTAATGATGAGGCCAATGGCTGGGTTCTAGAGTGCCTTAGGTTTTCTCTAAGCTAACGCAGCTTAATGTTTAAATTAGACTGTCAGGGACACTGAGTGCTGTAAGCAGTAATTAATGCTCAGGGATTTTACCCTCAGGGGACTTGGATGTCCTACTCCAGGCCAGTTTGTTAGGCAATTTTGAGAAAAATAGTTACACTATGCGTATGAGGTGGTATGAGTCATGAAGTTTTCTGTAAATACACTGAGCCTGGTCAGCTGGAGTTGTAATGATTTGTGGTAACTGGTGTCTGAAGAGTTTCACCTGGACCCTATATTTAGTTCTGTTCTCTGGGGCAGAGACTGGGATGTGGGACCTGCTGCTTCTCTCCGTGGGAAGGAGTTATTGGTTTCAAAACTCACGTGTTTTTGGCTCTCCCCAGGGAATTGTGGGGTGCTTGCAACTTACTGAAATCCTTGAAAAATTTGATTTTGTCTTTTTTGGTGGTTGTTTTGCTTTTAATCTCTTCTTTAAATTAGAAGTTTGTTAATTTTCCGATTATCGTTCTATAGAAAGCTACTTGTAAGGTCTGCATTAGGCAAATTGACCCACTAGAGTTTTTATAGCTGTTAAGACACACTAACTGAAGTTTTCATAGTTCATAGCAATGTATAATAGAATGGCTGTCTTTTCTTCATTGATTTTATTTGGCTTTACGTTGTATTTATTTCTACAAGGAACCTTGAATTCTTTTTGGAACAGAAGAGTGGGGATGGGCATAAACAGATAAATTAACAATGTCAGACTAATTTGTTTGGCTTCCAGCTTCTCCCAGTTTTTTCTTTCTTTCTGGTATTTTTAGCCTTGTCCAATTCCTCACTAACTCACTGAGTAAAAACACTTTGTGAAGGCCAGGGCTATGTTCTAATATGATAAATGTAATTTTTTTTTCAATATGATTTTCTCTTTATTTTAGATAAAATATACAGGAATATGGTCAGGAAAAAGTATATAAGCTTTTGGGAAAATGGAGAGACAAATCACCTAAGAGGTGATCAAAACTGTGATGCACAAATGAAGAAATCTCAACTCTCTAGTAATCAAAGAAATGCAAATGAAAACCACAACATTAGGAAGGCAGACACTGATAAAGTCTGGCAATAAAATTTTAAAAAGGATGTGAAGCGATGTAAACTCTTACAGACTGCCAGTTGAAGTTCAACTGAGTACAACCACTTTGAAATGCCATTCAGAAATACCTAGTGTAGGTGAAGAGATGCATAATATATATTCTAGCCATATCATTTCTAGGAATTTGCCTTAGAGAAACTCTTCCACCGGAAAACAGGGAGACCTTTATGAGGATGTGAATAGCAGCTTTCTTTGTAATGGCAAAATAATGCAAACTAAGTGTGTAAAAAATGGATAAATAAATGGTGTTAAGTGATCCTTCCTACTTAATTTTATTTGTATTTTAATTTTTAAAAAAGATTTTATATATTTATTTGACAGAGCGAGCGTATAAGCAGGGGGAGCGGGAGAGGGAGAAGCAGGCTCCCCACTGAGCAGGGGGACTCTATCCCAGGACCCTGGGATCATGACCTGAGTCGAAGGCAGACGCTTAACCGACGGAGCCACCCAGGCGCCCCTTGCTACTAAAGAGAGAATTGGGGTCATAGTGTAGGTATGTGCAGTTACATACTTCGCTTTTCTCATGGAACATTGAAGCCTAGTATTTTTTCCCCACACCATTAAATATTTTATGAAAATATGTCTTTAAAGTAGCTGTATGCTTTTTATATGGATGGATCATTTTTTACATTTAATTTTGCCCTTGTTTTAGTAGTGGTTTTCATTTTTTCCTGCTTACAGTTTCCATGTATTTAAAGGAATGGGCCACATTTTGCCTATTTCCTTAGGATCAATTACAGCTCCTAGTACTGTTTTGGACTGATGCTGGAGTGCTTACTGTACACGATGTACTATGCTCTGCACTGCACATGGAGTGAAACTCACTTCATGCTCGGGCCAGCTCGATGAGGTAAAGGCGTGGAGGCACAGAGAAGTTAATTAATTTGCCTAATATGACTCACTTAGTAAATGGTGGAGAATTTGAACCAGCTAGTCTGGCTACCAAGTCTATGCTTTTAACCCAGTGCTATATATTTCTTCTCAGTAGTTATTCTACTTCTAAGAAGGTCAGAGGGTGCAGCCATCTTTAAAGGTTCCCGAAACATTGCCAGTTGCCTCTTGAAAGGATATTCCCATAAATTGTATTTGTTTGGTTATTTTAATGTTTAAAAAGCCATTCTTTAATTTCTAAAAGCAATATGTGTTCATGATAAACAATTCAAATAGTACAGAAATGTGTAAGGTTCAAGTTAAGGTCCCTCCCCACCCCCATCGTAACCATTGTTAATACTTGTATATGCCTCTAGAAATTTTTAGTCCTACATAAGTGCATACATAAGTATATGTATGTGATGTATATATTTTTCTCCCTAAATGGGATCATATGATTCCTACTGTTCTACAACTTGCTTTTTTTCACTTTATTATGCATCTTGGTCATCTTTCTATAGTAGTACATAAAACATACCGTATTCTTGGGGCTCAGTCAGTTGAGTGTCTGCTTTCCGCTCAGGTAATGATCTCAGGGTTCTGGGATCGAGCCCCACATCGGGCTCCCTGCTCAGCGGGGAGCCTGCTTCTCCCTCTCCCTCTGCCTCTGTTCTCTCTCTCAAATAAATAAAATCTTAAAAAAAAAATACCACATTCTTAATGCCATTAGTATATGTTAAAAAAGTTATTAGCTGTATCTTATTTATGAGGTTCCACCTGATTCATATAGCATTGTTGGATTCAGAGGGAGCCCAAGTGCTACTTTTCATGTTCATTATTGAATAGGAAATGTGATGATGAGGAGGGAAGAGTTTGCAGAATGTGTGCAAGAGAGAGGTCTGCAGGCCTCTTCTCTAGTGGCCTGCTCAGTTGTTTCCTGGTGTATCATGCTGACCTGATCGTTCTTCTGCCAGTTGGCCACGGTGTGGTCCAGGCTCCAATCCCTCTTTTCTAGCAGGATTATTTCCCACTTCTTGACCACTCAGTGCTTTGCTCAGGTTCCATGGGAGCAATAGCTCAGACATCTACCAGTAGAGTATCCCCTCACTGAGCAAGTAAATCTGTTTAAAGATAGCTGCTTAGTTTTCTATTGAATAAGGGAATTGATATTGAATTAACTGTTGTCTGTATTTATAGTTCTGAATACGTGAGAGAACCATTTTATAGTTGAATTTGTATAGGTTTTTTTTTTTTTTAAGATTTTATTTATTTATTTGAGAGAGAGAGAATGAGAGAGAGAGCACATGAGAGGGGGGAGGGTAAGAGGGAGAAGCAGACTCTCTGCTGAGCAGGGAGCCCGATGCGGGACTCGATCCAGGGACTCCAGGATCATGACCTGAGCCGAAAGCAGTCACTTAACCAACTGAGCCACCCAGGCGCCCTGTATAGGTTTTATATAATACCTTTTTTAGCCTCTGATCTCTAAGTGTAGAAACTCCGACTTTCCAATTCTGTCACATCAGGAAGTATCTATTTATATAAGTTATTATATTTTGTGGGGAGAGGTGGCATCAGTGATTACGTAAGAGTCTCCATTTTGAATCAGAAAATTCCCTGCTAGCCCTGATGACTGGGACTAAACCTTACAGATTCAATAGAAAGGGCCATACTGTTGCCAAGGTGACTAAAGTTCAAGATCATCTGGTCTCCAGGCAACCTTTTCTAGAGTTGCTTCAAATGCTTTCCCTAGCTTTCTCAGGAGAGGTCTCCCTGCCTTCCTCTAACAGCTTGGGGCCTCAGGAGGAGGAGAGCCCAAGAAAACCTGGAATGATGTGAGGTTTGGAATTTTTTTTTTCTTAAAGATTTTATTTTTAAGTAATCTCTACACCTAACATTGGGCTCGAACCCATACCCCGAGATCAAGAGTCCATGCTTTACTGACTGAGCCAGCCAGGCGCCCCTGAGGTTTGGAATTTTTGAAAGACAAATATGTGGATTAGGTGGCAGTATCTACACTGGAAAGGAACAATCAGGCTATAGAAGGAGGAGGATAGTTTCTCTTTACCCTTGTGTCTAAAACACACTAACATCAGGATTTTTTTGTAAACAGTTCTACTGTTACATTCCCCTACTCTTGATTGATGTCAGTCCTCCTGAAGCTTGTCAGGGTCTGATTCATTACCAGCTGTGCCAGCTCTTCATTGACTTGTGAGGGAGGTGAGATGCTTATCGTGTTACCCAGCGGGTGAGAGGTCGGGTGACCAGGTCTGAGTGAGGAGGCTGGTTAGCCCGGGAGTTCTTCTCTTTCTGATGTCATAAGAGATTATGGCTGCCCTGGGCAGCATAAGCCAGCAGTTAATTTGTCTAGGGCAGGTGACAGTGGAGGTTCTGTGGGCACATGCCCCATGGACATCAGCCTGCAGGTTGTTCCATGCCAAGCTTTGAGATCCTTGCTGCCATTTTTCTGGAGAACCTTCAGAGAAGTGAGCCAGGCCACTTGGAACAGAAAGAACCTCGTGCTGTCACGGTTACTCGGCTGCAGTTGTATATTTGCTGGGGATTGCCATCGCCCCTGAATTCAGCCCAGCTGGTGAACTCATGCCAAATTTGATATGTTCCCTAAGGGCAACTAGTACTTAGGTTATCCTTCCAGTTACCTGTTTAAAAGAAAAAACCCTGGGGCTAAAAATATTCTTTTTTTGGTTTCCCCTATACCTCTTTAGTAGCTTTTACATTCCTTAGTGATCTCTTTTTTTCCCTTCCTCTGTTCCGCCATTAGATACATAAGCATCTTTTTAAAAAAATATTTTTATTTATTTTTTTAAAGATTTTATTTATTTATTTGACAGAGAAAGACACAGCGAGAGAGGGAACACAAGCAGGGGGAGTGGGAGAGGGAGAAGCAGGCTTCCCGCTGAGCAGGGATCCCAGGGTCCTGGGATCATGACCTGGGCTGAAGGCAGATGCTTAACGACTGAGCCACCCAGGCGCCCATTTTTTTTATTTTTTTAAAATTTTATTTATTTATTCATGAGAGAGAGGCAGAGGCAGAGGGAGAAGCAGGCTCCCCACTGACCAGGGAGCCCGACGCAGGACTTGATCCCAGGACCCTGGGATCATGACCTGAGCCAAAGGCAGATGCTTAACCATCTGAGCTACCCAGGTGCCCTATTTTTATTTTTTTACACTTGATCTTAGCCAAAAGGCCGAGAAGCAATTACTTTTATTTTTTTAAAGATTTATTTATTTGTCAGAGAGAGAGAGAGAGAGCTTGCACGCGCACAAGCAGGGGGAGTGGCAGGCAGAGGGAGAAGCAGGCTCCGCACTGAGCAGGGAGCCCGATGATGGACTCAGTCCCAGGACTCTGGGATCATGACCTGAGCCAAAGGCAGACGCTTAACTGACTGAGCCACCCAGGTGTCCCAAGATTTATTTATTTTTAGAGAGAGAGCGAGAGTGTGTTCACACAGATGGGAGGGGCAGAGGGAGAGGGAGAGGGAAGCTTAAGCAGACTCTGCGCTGAGTGTGGAGCCCCACATGGGGCTTGATCTCATGACCCTGAGATCATGCCCTGAGCCTAAACCAAGAGTAGGACACTTAACTGACTGTGCCACCCAGGCACCCTGATACGCAAGCATCTTTTTGCAGCTAAATATTCGCCCACTGAGTTCAAGCCCCACGTTGGGTGTAGAACTTATTAAAATAATAAAGTAAAATGTTCACCAGCAAATGCAAGCAGCTATGAAGACCAGTGAGCTATCATGGAAAGGATGGAAAGGAGAGAGATCCCTTGCATTACCTGGGTTAGGTAGGAGGGTATCTAAGGAAGAAAATAAGAAAATTATCAGCATAAAAAAAAGCAATAAAAATGATGGTTAATAATGGCAGTGAATGTTTTCTGAGCTCTTAATTTATGCCACGTGCTCTTCATTTGTAAGTTCCATTGGTCTTGACCGTGTAATCTGTGAAGATGCCTACTGAGGAAGGTACTCCTAGCAGCCGCTTGTTATAGATGAGGAGATAGAAGCACAGAGGGTGCAGACCCACCAGTGACAAGCTGAAATGACTGGGGCGGGGGGGGGTGTCTTATTTATATATTTATTTTTAAAAGATTTTATTTATTTATTTGACAGAGACACACAGCGAGAGAGGGAACACAAGCAGGGGGAGTGGGAGAGGGAGGAGCAGGCTTCCTGCGGAGCAGGGAGCCCGATGCGGGGCTCGATCCCAGGACCCTGGGATCATGACCTGAGCCGAAGGCAGACGCTTAACGACTGAGCCACCCAGGCACCCCTTATATTTTGTTTATGCAGATTGTCCATTCAGTTTCATACTCTACCCATGTCTGCTTTATCTCTATCAAACTTCCTCCCCCAATCTTTCAGTAAATTGATGCATTAGGAAGATAATGCTCTATTTTCGCACCAGCCAGTCCCAGACAGCTATGCACCTACCTATTTGAGAAATACAGCCTTAAGAGTTCTCAGTAATTTGGCCAATCAGGGAGCAGCTAGCCTTAAGTTTTTTTTTTTTTTTTAAAGATTTTATTTATTTATTTGACAGAGAGACACACAGCGGGAGAGGGAACATAAGCAGGGGGAGTGGGAGAGGGAGAAGCAGGCTTCCGGGGAGCCTGATGTGGGGCTCGATCCCAGGACCCTGGAATCATGACCTGAGCTGAAGGCAGACGCTTAACTACTGAGCCACCCAGGCGCCCCTAGCCTTAAATTTGAGAGAGTCTGTGGGCATGGGATGAAGCCTGGCACAGAGGCAGGGCCAAGGTGAGGAGGGGAGGGCGGGGTTGGTGTGCACATGGGGGTTGGTGCTGGACCACTTCGTTCCAGAGGTCCTAGTTGAGAACCTGTTAGGACCTTCGCTAGGAGCAGTGGAGGATACAAAGGTAGGAAACGACTTTCACAGCATGTGTGATCTTGTCTGGGAGGTAATATCCATACAACTGGGCCATAACTTTGCATCATCGCCCAATTACTCAATATGTACCTCAGGTATTGAATATAACTGGTGTTCAGAGAAGGCAGAGTGTGGTATGTCTAGAGTGGTTGGGAAGGCTTTGTGGAACAGGTGAGACCAAAAAAAATCCTGGTAGGATAGGTTATTTAGAAGTAGGATAGGGGCACCTGGGTGGCACAGTCTGTTAAAGCTTCCAACTTTTGGTTTCAGCTCAGGTCTTATCTCAGGGTCGTGAGATCGGGCCCCGCATGGGGCTCCGAGCTTAGCGCCAAATCTGCTTGAGTTTCGCTCTCTCCCTTACCCTCTGCCCCTCCACACCCACCCTCGCGCGTGTGCTCTCTCTCACGTAAATAAATCTTAAAAAAAAAAAAAAAGAAGGGGCGCCTGGGTGGCTCAGTCCTTAAGCATCTGCCTTCAGCTCAGGTCATGATCCCAGGGTCCTGGGACTGAGTCCCGCATCGGGCTCCCTCCTCAGCGGGAAGCCTGCTTCTCCCTCTCCCACTCCCTCTGCTTGTGTTCCCTCTCTCAAATGAATAAATAAAATCTTAAAAGAATAAAAAAGGACAGAGGAGAGCAGTGTAGGCTAGTGAGTGATTCTACTTTTGATTATTATTAATATTCATATGTATATTCATTTGTATCCTCTCTCTCAAAGCTCAGTGTTTTCCTAGGTTACTCCTCACAAAATACCCCTAAGAGGACAGGACTTATATATATTACTTGTCAGACCTTTTTTGTTGGTCTGAGTCAAGGATTGCGACCTGCTTGGCCATGGCTGGCAGATCCCAAGTGTGATCCACGCAGAAGCTGTTTGAACGTGCCTGGGTGAGTCATGCACCCTCACTTTGACACACTCCTTGCCACTCCTCCTGTCTTACACCTGACCTGACTCAACATTGACTTCAGGTGCTTTTGTCAGCACTGGAGTTTGCAACTCGGGATATTAACGATTTCACTGAGAAAAGGAGAAGGAACTTTAACAAGTTCCCATTAAGTGAAATTCCCTTCAGAGCTTGAGAACTTAGGTTTAAAACCTAATCTGCTCTTTTCCCAAATCTCCTCTTAAATTTTCTTTCTTTCTTTTCTTTTTCTTTATTTTTTTTTTTTTAAAGATTTTATTTATTAGAGAGAGAGCACAGCAGGTGGAGAGTCAGAGGCAGAGGGAGAAGCAGACTCCCCACTGAGCAGGGAGTCCGATGTGGGGGCTCGATCCCAGGACCCTGGGACCATGACCTGAGCCGAAGGCAGACAGCCAACCGGCTGAGCCACGCAGGCACCCCTCCTCTTAAATTTTCTTTTGCCTTTTTAAAAGGAAGTAACATCTTGTCTTTTTGTTGTAGGCCACTTTTCTCTTCCCCCTGAATAGTGCGTGGCTGCCTCAGAAAGGGAGATTGAAACTTGGAAGCTGGGAGCTGCATGCATATGATGATTTTTAAAGCCTGAAAAGGCCATTTCTCTTGAATTTATATAACTTTTCCCCACTGCATATGAGTAAGGGCCTGGGGGGCAGGGGGGAAGAAATCAGCTTGAAGGATACTTTGTGTGTAAAGTAGTGAGTGAAAACAGAGGACCAGACATGGAAGCTACCTTTCAACATAAAATTTTCAGTTTGCTTTTGCAAATACTTTATCTTTCTTCTTGGCATTTATTTTGGCTGTTTGCTGTGTTTTAGGTTACTGTTGTTGATAAAAGGCTGCCAAACACTACAATAATTCTTCCTTGTTTTTTGGCTGATGACTTTTTTTCTACATCAAGCTAGTTCTGTGGCCTAGTAAACTCCAAAAGAGCGCCTGTGGTTAGAACTGGGATAGAAGCCCAGGGAACTCCCGGCTCACCACTCAGCTCTGCCTGTCTCTGACTTAAAGACGAGGCCTCTTCTCAGGTCTCCGTTTCTTGGTTCTAGCTTCAAAGGAAGAAATGGGCATTAGGATCTGTGGTGGTTTTGCATGAAAGACTGAGTGTGTGAGATGTTTATAACCTCCAGGGTAATTAAGAGAGCACAGTAACATTGCTGGCTTCCTTCTGACCTCCGGGGAAATGGGCTGGTTCTTCTGAGGTTTCCTGTGGCGAGGATGGGTGCAGGTTGGGCCAAGAAGGTAAGGAGCAGAAGTCATTGGGTTGCCTCTTCCAGCAGTGGAGACTGTAAGAAATAAGCCAGTGATGAGGGGAACTTAGAAAGGCAAGTAGCGGTAAGAGCCAGAGCGTGGGGCTCTCTGCCAAGTGCCTTCATGTGTCGCCTTCCCTCCTCGGCAGGCACTGAGTGACCGCTTCAGCGGTGAGATTCCCGATGACCAGATGGCGCACAGCTCCTTTTTCCCAGATGAATACTTCACCTGCTCCTCCTTGTGCCTCAGCTGTGGGTAAGTGAGGCTGGCCATCTTGGGCAAAGAGATGCAGACTTCAGACTTCAGTGTGCGTGCAGGTCCCCTAGGGTCTGGTTAAATTCCAGATTCTGAATTAAGGGTGGGTTGGGGTCTGAGAAGGTGTATTTCCAACAAGTTCCCAGGTGAATCCCGGTGGTCAGGGGACCACACTTTGAGGTTGTATTACAAGGATTCTAGGATACATGGCTATGAAGAGTCCTCTGACGAGTCCGAACTGGTTTAGATATGAAATTGGCTGGCTTCTGGCTTGGGCAGGTTTTTACTACAGAAAACGTTAGGTTGCTTTGTTTTTCTACGTTTCTCCTACCAAGGCTTTTCACTGTAGTCATTCCGCTTGCTTAACTCACATTTGCCAGCCTCGTGTGTACAAAGCTCTGTTGTAGTAGGTGTCAGTCCTGGTTGATTCCTTTCACTGTGAGGGCAGACTCTGAGAGCACGTTAGAATTCTCCAGGGAGCTTTCAAAGTTACCAAGGCCTGGGCCTCACCTCCGAGGATGCTCACTTAACAGAGCTGGGGTGGGGCCCTTCGTGTTGGTGCGTTTGAAAGGGTCCTCAGATGATTCTGATGTGTTGAGAACATTGAGTCAGGGCAATGCTCCTCAAACTGTAATCTGTGTGTGCAGCACCTTGGGGTTTTTTTAGAATGCAAATTCTGCATCAGCGGCCTGGGTGAGATTGTGCATTTCTGACAAGCTCCGGGGTGACGTGGTGTTGCCCCGTCTGTTGACCACACTTTGTTACAGGGGCCTTGCAGCCTCGATTCTCACATTTGATCATGCGTCAGAAAAACCTGACGGACATGTTAAAATACGTCGGGCCTTGCCTCCCCAGTTTCCGGTTCAGTAGGTCTGATAGAGGGTCTGAGAATTTGCATTTCTGATAAGCTCCCAGGTAATGCTGATGTTGCTGATTGGGGCCACACTTTGAGGATCCCTGGATTAATTTGAGTTGTTGATGGCTATTAAATCACAGTCTGGTGACTTGTCTGATGGAGCTCAGGGGACTTAAATGCAGTGTGTCGGTGAGATCGCAGTCTCTGGGTCCCCACGCCGCCATCCTCTTCACCACTGAATTGTCTTCACTCCCATCAGGACCACTGCCCCACATCCTCCACGTGTATCCCTCTAGAGGAGGAGACCTGAGCCTTTTGTTGTGAATGGTCTTCCTGCATTGAACCCTGTATGCAGGCTACCTGCTGGGCACTGAACTGCCACCACCTTGGCTCTGAATCTGTGAAAAGGATTTGCTTTTAGATTATATGGTCTGGGCTGGGGAGAGCTAAGGATTATGTTGGAGAGGAAAGCGGGATGTTAGTTGCCAGCGTGATTTACCTTCCTTTTTGTTTACCCCATAGCCCAGCATGAGGGGCTTAGGTTCTGTTGGATCATCACTTTTCCATTCTGACAGCCTCACCAGGGTTTCCAGAACTTTCTCTTCTATCATGGTGAAATTCTAAAGTCCTGTTCTCTTGTTTTTGCATTGTCAGGATGGCAGAGCTCACTGTTCGTTTGGAAGGTTTTCTTGTTCAGCTTAAGCCTCCTTTTAATGCATTGCCAAATTTTGGAGGTTGGTTTTTGTTTTACATCTTGGCAGCCTGTTCTCGTTAAACTTCCCATTTTGTGCTTTTTTGGATTTTGGGGTTTCCTGAGCGCCATTCAGGTTTTATCACCTGTCAGGGCGGCGTCTTCCGGCTCCTCCATTCCTTCTGTGGGACCGTCCGCGTGGGTTTTCCAGGAAGAGAGTCCTCCCTCTCTTCTCCTTTCTCCGTGCACAAGGGTGATAGTGGCCTCACTTCCGTCGTGCTGTTGAGTCTCGTATCAGAGAGGCGTGTGGATTTCTGAGGCACACACAGCACCCTCTGTGCTCAGGATTCGGGGCCCAGTTCATAACCCTGGGTCCGGCTCAGGGTCCCACTCCCCTGTGTGAGTGCCAGGGCCTCCTTTAGCCACCTCACTGTCAGCTTTTGGGCTTCACTCAGGGCTGGATGTAAGAACAGCATGAATCATGGGAAAGAAGGAGTCCCTCATGAAGCCAAGAGCCGCTGCAGATACTCCCACCAGTATGACAACCGAGTTTATACCTGCAAGGTGAGTGCTCTGCTCTGGCAGCTGGCTTGCTGATCCTGCTCTGCTTTTGGGAAAGACTAGGGGCCACCCTTTGCTGTGTCCCGAAGTATTTGATGTTCAAATCCAGTATCTCTGGGACTTCTCCCCAGCTCTGACCAGAGGAACTCCCATGCCTCCATTGCTGGGGCCCCTTGGTTTATTTATTTATTTACTGATTTATTTCCCAGTCTGTTTTCCCTTTATTCTGTTGAGCTTTGTATGCCAGGGGCATATACACTGACTGTTCATTCTTCTCCAGAGCAGGAGTGCTCTGCAGGAACCCAGTCTAATGGATTTTCAGTGGCGGGTATAAATTACAGCTCCGTTTTGGGGCCTGGGATGGGTACACATTCAATTGATGATCTTTTAGGGCACTGGCTTTTTTAGAGAAACGACCCTTCCCCTGATGCGCTGAACTCAGGGTCTGCAAACCCTGATATGGTTTGTGGGGAGGGGCCTGGCCAGGGACACGAAGGGGCCAGGGGGTCTGGTGTACAGAAAAGAAGCTGGTGGAGTGCTCCATGTTTCAGGCGTGCTATGAGAGAGGCAAGGAGGTCAGCGTAGTGCCCAAGACATCCGCTTCCACGGACTCCCCCTGGATGGGTCTCGCAAAGTATGCCTGGTCTGGGTGAGTTTAAATGGCGACGATGTAGCTGAGGGGTGTGGTGTGTCGGTCTGCCAGGCACTTGGCCCGGTAACAGTATCTCTTTGCTCTGCTTGTAGGTATGTGATCGAATGTCCCAACTGCGGCGTGGTCTACCGTAGCCGGCAGTACTGGTTTGGGAACCAGGATCCTGTGGATACGGTGGTCCGGACAGAGATTGTGCACGTGTGGCCTGGAGTAAGAGCTGCTTCATTTCTCGTATCATTCAGTTATTCACGTGTGTGGAGAATGGAACTTGTGTAGAATTAAGGTTCACCTTGAATTTTAATATTTTGGTGGTTTAGGGAGGCAGGATCTGGAGAGCCTTTCTTGTCCTAGACCCTTAATTATTTTCATTTCTTCTTGCCTGAATGTTAGAAGCACAACTTTAAATAAACTAAATGTTGAGCTATTATTATACTGCCTTAGCAAATAAGGTATTTTTTCATATTCTCATTTCCACATGCATGTGCGTGTAGATGCAGTTATAATTTACGTGCCATTTACCTGCTTTTTCTCATACCTCCGTTTTACTTTCACATTGCTTCCACTTTTCATGATTCACATTTGTAGTCACTGGAACATTCTGTCGCATGTTCTGGTTTGATTCTCCATCCCCTTCTTTTTGAACATTCATGCTGTTTATGATTTCTTTTATTATCAAAATGCTATAGTAACATTCTTTATGTGTGAAAGCCTCTGTTCTGGAAAATTCTCTTGCACTATATTCTAAGAAGGGGGATTTCTATCGACCCTTACTATTTTTTAATTTGACTTTTGAATTCAAGATATTGGAAAACCAAATCTGTTTGGAGGCAGTGATGTGCTCTCGTTCTTACCAGTAAATCACAACACACCCCAGACCTTGTCTCTTCTTAGAAAAAAGATGAGTGATTTTCTCGAAGGGACTTACCTTACTTGGTGCTGTTCCCCTTGCTGGGTGACTCCTAAAGGTACCAGTCCGCCCCACCGGCCTACCTGCAGAGCCATCTTGGGCTTTCTGGGGTCCTATAGCTCCCATAAAACCGAAGATTTCCTTATTGTTTGTTCTTCCCTCCAGTTTCCAGTCCCACCAAAATGTGTTCCTGTGGTATGGTCTCATTTCTGGAGCCCACCCTCTTGGCACGATGGGCCGGGCCATCCTGTCCCAAGGACTTAATGTGGCCTTGACTAGTATAACTTTCTCTCTACACCTTTTCTGACTAATGTCTTTTGTTTTTGGACCTGTGTTTTTTCTTGTGAATGCCGCTGTCTCCATGGTAAGATGGTTCTGTTCCAAGAAAGCAGTGATATCATAGTTCCCTTTTAGGCCACATTTGTCATGGTCCTTGGGATTAGGGGATACAGGCCCCTCCCCTTCTGTTCGTTCACTCAGTCATTATGTCAGCCCAAGTATTGGTTGAGTACTCTGTGCCCAGAATTGAACCTGATACTTTAAAAATACAAGAATGAAAAAGGTAGGTTATTTTCAGAGAGCTCAGTCCAATAGCGAGTCAAATACATAAACAGGTACTGTCTTTACACATGGAAACAGGATTCCTAACAATGTACAGGTATTAGAGGAAGCCAAGAGGCAGGGCTCCTAACCCAGCCTGGGGTGGGGGGGGCTTCCTGAAGGAGGTGCCATCTTTACTCGAATACCTCCTGGATTGTACATCTTGCTAATGGGCAGGTAAGGCCTGAGTTGAACAGTTGTGCACCACGTCTTATGGTCGCCGTGAAGGGAATAAGTCAGTAATGACTGGTGGGTGTGATACTGCCTAGAAGCTGGAGGGATTCGTGATCTGTTCCCACTCTTCTCTGCCAGGGAGTTTGTGGGTTCTGAGTTGGCCATTGATGAGTGTACAACTCACCTGAGACCCCGTCTCCCTCCTTGCCTTTACTCCCTTCACTTGGAGCATGATGGGAGCCTGCATTTTCATTTCAGACTGATGGATTTCTGAAGGACAACAATAATGCTGCCCAGCGCCTCTTGGACGGGATGAACTTCATGGCTCAGTCGGTGTCTGAGCTTAGCCTTGGGCCCACCAAGGCTGTGACTTCCTGGCTGACAGACCAGATTGCCCCTGCGTACTGGAGGCCCAACTCCCAGATCCTGGTATGGTGCGGCAGGACGCCCCTGCACCCCTGGCGTGGCCCCTTCTGCTGGTGCCATTTTGCCCTGTCCTAAGCTTGCTCTGTGAGGGAGGCGTGGGATTTCTCTTTCAGCCAGGTTCGATCCCAGAGCGTTAGAAAGGGGGGGGGGGGGGCACGTGAGGAAGCCATGTTCTCTTGCCCACTGATTTCTCTTTGTCTTACTCTGCGGTTACTCTTTTTGGTGGATTATAGTTTTCTTTGCCTCCAAGGGGTAGTTCTTATTGGTCAGATGTCTGAGGTGGTAGATAACAGAATCTGGAGTAAAAGGGGCATTTAGAGGTCATGTAGCTTGATGCAAAAATCTCTGCCCACAGCAAGGGAGCCCCCAGCTTTGGTCCACACACTTGGGGACAGGAAGCTTGCTCCTCACCCCCTTCCCAAAGGCTCCTTTGAGAAGCCGTGGAAAAAAAAATGAATTCTCATTGGTCTTCTTGCTAGACTTAGCAGAGTTCTTTCTGAGGACGCTGTGACTCAGCCAGACAGATTTGAGGTGGCTTTCCAGGCACATCTCAGGAGAAAATGGGTCACAGCTGGGCTTCAGTGGGTGCGCTCTGTGTGACTGGAGGTCTCAGGTTCTCTCCATTACTGCTGTCGGGGTCTTGCCGTTCTCAGTGGTCCTGAGGTCCTCTGCCTGGGTCTCGCTGGCTTTCCCAGCTGGTAGAAATGAATAATACCTGCCCCTCTGTTTGTTTTGGGCTTGGAACAGAGCTGCAACAAGTGTGCTACATCGTTTAAAGATAACGACACCAAGCATCACTGCCGCGCCTGCGGGGAGGGCTTCTGTGACAGCTGTTCGTCCAAGACCCGGCCCGTGCCCGAGCGGGGCTGGGGCCCTGCGCCCGTGCGGGTGTGCGACAACTGCTATGAAGCCAGGAATGTCCAGTTAGGTAACGTGGGGCCCAGGAGCTGCAGGGGTGGGGGGGGGCCCTCTCTCCTTGGCACAGTGGACTCCCCATGCCTCACCCCTTTCCAGCCCCGTCACTCTAACGACGGTAGCTGCCCGCCTGGCCCTGGCCGGCGTCCTCTAAGCTCTTTGTTAACAGAGTCCTAGGGGTGCGAGTCCTGGGGGTGGGGGGTTCACCCTGTCCTGTGTTTACCAGACATGGCTTAGACTGGGTCTTCTTCCTGGAGAAGGTTCTTGGTCATGCTCCTAGAACCCTTCTGGCTTACCCTGAGAGGAAGGTTATAAAACAGCTCCAGAGGGTTGAGGTCAAGGACTACCAGAGCTCACTGGGTGTCAGGGTCTGGCCTGCCTCACAGCCCAGACCCTTGTGGTCACTGCAGGGCAGGAAGCACAGTGGTATCCTGGGAGATGGATCCAGAAGCGCTCTGCGGTTGCCCCCTGAGTTTTCCATTTGGGAAATGACTAAGAGGTGACGGCTTTTCCTTTCTCATTGTCTATAGACGTGACTGAGGCACAGGCTGACGATGAAGGCGGGACGCTGATTGCACGGAAGGTGGGCGAGGCCGTGCAGAGCACTTTGGGAGCCGTGGTGACAGCCATTGACATACCACTAGGTGGGTGTGGTGTGTGTGGGATGAGGGGTTTCAGAGTGCCCCGGGCTGTCACTGTGTCGGGCTTGCTGACCTAGATTGAGCTGGGCAGCAAGGAGTTGACTGAAAATTTACGTTTGCTTGCTTCTGCTGAACCTTAGTGGTTTCGTGTTTAATCCTGGAGGCCATCTCTTACACCATCCATTGCTGCATAACAAACTACCTGAAAATGTAAAGGCTTGAAACAACCGCCATTTTTTTTTAATTATTTTATTTGACAGAGGGAGACACAGTGAGAGCAGGAACACAAGCAGGGGGAGTGGGAGAGGGAGAAGCAGGCTTCCTGCAGAGCAGGGAGCCTGACGGGGGGCCTGATCCGAGGACCCTGGGATCATGACCTGAGCTGAAGGCAGACGCTTAACGACTGAGCCTCCCAGGCGCCCCGAAACAACCACCATTTTATCATGTCTCACAACTTAGAGTCAGGAAGGGTCATTATTCGGGTCTGGGCGGCATTGCCTGGAGTTGCCACCTGAGAGTCCAGTGTGGCAGCCTGTGTCCCGAGGGGCTAAGCCAACCTCGCTTACATGCTGGGCACTTTGGCAGGACTGCCTGGAAGGCTGGGCTTGGTAGACCCCATCTCCGTGTGTTCTCCAGGCCTCTCTACGTGGTTTCTCCAGGGGTCGTTGGACTTCTTACGTGGGGGCTCAGGACTCTTAAGAGCCAATATCCCAAGAGATAGGAGGTAGAAGCCACCAGTGTCTTGAAGGTCTGGGCCTGGAAGACTCCTCTGCCGTAGACTCCTGTAGTCACAAAGCCTGCCTGGATTTGAGGGAGGGGGCAGGAGTGTCAGTTTGTGGCTGTCTTTAATCGACCACACCAGCCAAGCCAAGCTGTTACTCATTAAGGATTTAAGATCCTTATTCACCTCCAGTTGTGAGGGGTACCTGTAACTAGGAGGGTCAGAGGGAGGGGAAGGAAACCCTCCAGTGTGTGTGTGGAAGGCTTGGGCACGGTTGGCTGGGCCTGGGGTGTTTCTGCCCATTGCAAGGGAGCGACTGAAGGCTCCTGGGTGGGTGGTGGTAGAAATCACTTGGATCTGATTTATCGTCCTTGTGGCTCAAAGGGGAGCAGATGATGAGCTTTTGACTCAAGGAATAGATTTGGTAGGAATAGATTTGCCCAGGCTTGAAGCTCAGGTTGCATCCGCTCTCGGCTGCCTGGGAGAAGCGGGGCTGCCCTCGGCACAGAGAGCCCGCCGCCCGTGCTCCCCAGCGGCTCACCTGCGCAGTGCCCACTGGCTGCTGCGTCCCAGGCCGGTGTGTCAGACATGTCACGTTATTTCTTGTAATCCCCATAACCGCTCTTGAATGTGGGTTGTTGAAGAGGAGGAAGCCAAGGCCCCTGAGAAGTTAGGTAACCTCTCTCGATCCTGCAGCCGCTGATTAGCACGTGCTCAGTGGAACTGGGATTTGAATGAAGAGATATCCTGACTCCTACTAGAGTCTGGGCTTCTTTATCATTATTCCAGTGGGTATTTTTTTAAAGATTTTATTTATTTATTTATTAGAGAGAGAGAGAGAGTGCAAGCACAAGCAATGGGAGAGGCAGAGGGAGAGGCAGAGGGAGAGAGAGGGAGGAGCAGGCTTCCCGCGGAGCAGGGAGCCCGATGCGGGGCTCGATCCCAGGCCCCCGGGATCATGACGTGAGCCGAAGGCGGACGCCTAACGCCTGAGCCCCCCGGGCGGCCGGCCCCGGTGGTGCTTGATGTGGCTGCGCCTCAGGATCACCCGTGAGCTCAGCAGATGCGCAGATCTCCGCGCCTGGGCCGCGGCTCCAGGTCTGACCTGCATGGTGGGGGGCGCAGGCCAGGGCTCTGCGTGTTTTACAGGCTCCGTAGGTGAGGGGCGCCGGTGTGGCCGTGTAGGCGGGCGCGGGGGCGGCAGGGCCGCGAGCCGGGGAAGAGCCTGACGGTGCCCCCTGGCCCGGGGGCCCTCGCTGTTGTCCCGCCGCAGGGCTGGTGAAGGACGCGGCCAGGCCGGCGTACTGGGTGCCCGACCACGAGATCCTGCACTGCCACAGCTGCCGGAAGGAGTTCAGCATCAAGCTTTCCAAGCACCACTGCCGGGCCTGCGGACAGGGCTTCTGTGACGAGTGCTCCCACGACCGCCGGGCTGTCCCCTCGCGAGGCTGGGACCATCCTGTCCGAGTCTGCTTTAACTGCAATAAAAAGCCCGGTGACCTTTAACCCCAGCTCCCTCTCTGCGTCCTTCACAATTCCTTAGGTTCTCAGGGTTAGAAACAGAAGTCTCATTGAGGTCGGCCCTCCTGCCGGGCACCTGTCACAGTGTGTGTCCTCTACTCCCGGGGCCACTTTCCTGGGGTGGGGGTGGGGCAGGCGGCCGGCCCGAAGGTGTGAGCCCCTCAGCGCAGGGGTCTGGGCAGCTTCCCGCAAAGGGGAATGAAACTGAATCCATTGCGTTTATTTCAGTTAAAAATAATAAAGATACAAATATACGTGTAGATACATCTGAAGGGAACGTGGAGCATATTCAGGCTGCTGCTGGCTCTGAAGACTTAGCACAGTCTGTCCCCAGCACGGGGACAAGGTGGCCGCGGCCGCAGGTCTTCCCCACAGAACAGAGCCAGGTACAGAGCCACTGTGTCGCTAGTCACCTTTTGCTTCTTCTCTGTGAGCCTTTGAAGCCTCTCCTTTCCTTACCTTTTCCCAGGTACCTCTTGCTTGGAATGGCCTGACAGGAATCTCCGGGGGCCCTCGGGTTGGATCCCTACTCTAGGCCTCGGCCGACGTCAGTTATCAGAGACTGCCCAACTTAGCGTGCGGGTCACCGGCGTGGGGGGAGGGTAGGGGGTATGGTCCTCGTCCCCGAGTACTGGGGAGAGCACGGGAGGAAACGGGCCTTCCCCAGCGGGCTTTCCTGCTTCGTGATGCTTCTGTGTCCGCTTGGCTTTCCCAGAGGCCGCACCCTGCTCCTAAATAGAGCACCTGCTTCCTTCCCCTCCGCCCCTGCGAGCCCACCATCTGCTTCTGAGTGTTGCACTAGGATTTTTATTGCTTATTTTGAAGTGTCTTAATTCTTTGTTCCCTGATACATGTCCCCTCTGGCTATTGGAGGGGTGATACGAGAATCTTCCAGGGAAACAGCGCACCGAATGGACTGTTAGTTGTTTTAAATATATATAAATATTTCAACGGATCATTAAGAAAAAAATTCTCTGGTTCTTGCAAGAGAAGTCAATTGAACTTTCGTTTCTCACCAAGAGCCGGGACATCCATCTCTCATGACTGGAAAGACTGTTGTGCTGAAACCCTGTCATCGGGGCGGATTTTATCTTCACTGGCCAAACATGAAGAATGAAGTGCGACGTAGTTCCTGACAGAGCTGGTGGGTGGGCCGCGCTTCAGGGAGGGACGTGGCAGGCGGTCCCGGCATGAGTCAGTGTGACGGGAGCCCCGGCACGCGGTGGTCCTCCTCGGACCCGCGTCCTTACGGCCTCCCGTGGCCCAGTGACTCAGGCCCTACTCTCGTACTGTGTATTCTCAAATTCGCCATTATAAAGGAATCTTCCTGCTGAATATGGACTGTGCTCTTTCCTTTAAACTCCTCAGTAGACCTGGCCTCTTTCTAGTCGATAGGAAAGTAGCTGGTGGCTTTCAGAGCAGAATCCAAGTGAGAGGCATGCTTCTGGGGTAATATTTGACTTTTAATACCTCAGTCTGTTACTCTAATAAGAACTTAGAAAAAAGCAGAGCTAAATACCACAGAACTGTGGTAGGGGTTTTCATCTCACGACGACGGGCTGTTCTCCCTCAGCTTTTAGACAGATCGCCGCCTCCAGCTGTTTGCTAACAGGGAACTTGGTGGCTAGTCCTTTAGAGAGGGTACTAATGGCTGCTCACAGAACTTTCTGGTGGTGAGGGCTCCACGCGTGCTCCCTGGCCGTGCCATGGCCCTGCACTTGGGCTGTTCATCAGAGCTTTCCCCAGTGGGCGGCCACTGGCCGTGGGGTGGGGGAGCCACGTCAGCCCGGCCCCAAGTAGGGCCGCCTGTGTCAGACGCAGCGGGGGCCACTGCCCGGCGACTTGTGTGCTCGGTTTCACTTGGGAAGCTGTGGGGCCTCAGTCCACGGGGAGTCGTCTCTCACGGAAGAGTCTAGGTGTTGCTACTGACCTAGGGAAACCCTGGGAAAAACTTCTCTACCTTTTTATCTGTTGCTTCCCTTTTCAGTCCCTTGCCCTGCCTTCTCTGTTCAACTCCCGCGTCCGTCCTCCATGGCCTCCTCCTCCTCCTCCTCGTGGGCACGGACACTCTCGTCTTTGTCCTTTCCCTCGACTTTCCCTGTCCTGTTCCCATCCCTTTCATCCTTACCCCTGCTTTTTGGGTGAGTGGAGCAGAGGGGTGTATGGTGGTGGCCCTTTGTCCCGTTGTCTTGCGGGGGCGGCCCTGAGCACGCGTCTGCCGGGCCACATAGGAATGACGCAGGACAGTCTTCTGCACGCCCTTCCTTAACACTAGTCAGACCGAGAGAGTAAAGGAAGAGAACTGACCCAGTGTTGAAGTAATCGAACGTTCGCTTTTCTTGTCCTATACAATCCCAGCCTCAACTGAAGGGGTGAAAACCAGCTAAACTCGGGATGAAAATGGCTTAAACTATTGAACTGTTATAATACAAATTTCCACTTGATAAATCTTCTGAAACTGAACATAAAATCAACCAGTGTCCAGATGAAGAAACAGGACGTGATTGCAACCCCAGAAACTGCCCACCCACCGGCCCCCACCCGGAGAGCCCACTATCGTGACATCTAATAGTGCAGATTAGTTCCCCCACCCTTTAGGGGGTGGCTGCATAAAGGCTTTAATAAATTTCCAGTTTGGGGCACCTGGCTGGCTCATTCGGAAGAGCATGCAACTCTTGATCTCAGGGTCGCGAGTTTGAGCCCCATGTTGGGCATAGAGATTACTTAAAACAAATTTCCAGTTTGAAAGACTTGCTCCGAGGTGGGGATCACTGGTGAAGCGCTTGGAGAGCTTGGATGGAAGGCTTTAGCTGTGGCTGAGAACCACGTGGTCTCCTGAGCAACGGGACACGGGGGGACCCTTCCGCATCCGTTGGGTTTCGCTCTGCTGGTTTGACTTCCCAGTACACGGGTGCCAGTTAACACCAGGGACTGCTGGGACTAAATATGGTTGATATTCTCAACAACCACACTGGAAGGGAGGGAGTGTGTTCGTGTTTTATAGCTGAGGACACTGGCTCAGAGAGGTTTGGAAGCCCAGTGTCGCTTGACCAGTGAGACTTGAAGCTGGGGTTTGATTCCAGGCGGCCCTGAAAAGCCTCAGTGCCTTCTGCGCTCCGCCCTGTGTCCCCTGCCCAGGTAGAGCTTAAATTTCCTTCCTCCTCCTCGGGTTGTGAATTGTGCATTTCCCGATAAGAGAAAAAGGTCCCTGCTGTGTCGTATCAGGAGGACTTAGCTTTACATCTGTTCGTCATGGTAAAGGAGAGCACCACTTCCCTTTCACTAAAACATCACACACAAACTGGCTTACAGATGAAGCAAGTTGATCTGGCTTGTACCATTGGAGCTCAGCTTCCGGTTGTAAAAAAATGGTAATTTCCCCCACCATATTTGCGTTTTCAATTTCAGAATTTCCATCAACCAGGGGGAGAAAACTGAACCCATAATGGCAGCCCATAACTCTTACCACTGATGGGGTTCGTTTTAGAATCTGAGTTCTGCCTTCTGTTAAATTACACCTGGTGCAACTTTTTCCTTTTTTTTTGTTCCTGGGAAACTCAGACTTAAGAGCACTGAAGCACAAATGGTACAGGGGTATATGGAGTTAGAGAAGGTGTAATTTAGGGATACGCTCATATGACCGACACCATCTTTGAAACTGCCACTTATAGACCACAGCATGTCTTTCTGGGTCTGGTGGGATTTGGCAGAGTCCACTAGCCCATAATGCCAATACTGGCTGACTTCATCCACTGCTGTGGTTTCAGCTGCCACCTTATCCTTAACTCCAGCCTGAATCACTCTCGAGGCTCTGGCTCCTCCAGCCCTAGACATCTCGCTTCCATTTCCCAGACACCATGTCACCTCGGTTTAGGCAGCCCTGGGCTACCGGCAGCATTTATTATCCGGGTGCCTTTGCTCAGATTGTGGCTTCTGCAGAGAAAGTCCTTTTTGCTGTAGCTGCTCTTAATTCAGATGAAGCCAAGAGCGCAAGCGGGTGGGGGGCAGGAACAAACCAGGAGATGGAACAGACAGGCCAACCAGTCCAGAGGTCACTTGTGGGGGACAGAGACGGCTGGTCTTGAGGAAAGAGGACAGAAGGGAGAATTAGGTTGAACCGAACCCAGATCTTAAACTTTCAGGCTTAAATAGAAAGTCCCATTCTGTCAAGCCCAAGGGGCCTAATGGATCTGAGTTGAGCGGGAGACGCTTCTGGCTCTTCCACTTATTAGAAGACCTGGGCTAGTCACTTTGTTTTTTTTCCTTCAGTATATTGGAGTGACCGTCACCTACTTCACAGGATTGTAAGAATGAAACGGCGATGATGCTGGCAAAGCTAAGCTTTCTGGAGGTTTCTGAGACTTAACAGTGGGACTTTGACAGATGGAAAGGAGGGGAGTCCGGCTTGCTCAGAGGCCCAGGTGAGGGAGAATCTTGAAACATTTGTGTCCTGAGACCAGGCAGGAGGTGGAGATGGGGCAAAAGGGGCAAGGCACACATGACCCAATCTCAAGGCCACACATTCTGAGGCACAAGAAGACACTGAACGCAGGGACCCAGGAAGATCGCTCCCGTGGCAGGGGCCATGCAGTGGGTAGCCTGGAGAGGCAGACAGGAAGAGGCCCAGACGCAGCAGCATGCACAGAATGAAGAGGAGACCGAGTTTGGCCTGCAGTTGTGTACAGAGATGGTTGTGGAAAATTTCGGCCAGGACAGATCTAGGGCTGACATAAGTGGGGCTAACTTGGTCTCAAAGGACACTTCTGGGGACCCGTTGGGGGACACCAAGGAGGCTGTCCGCCCTCCCGAGCATGTTAGGCTGTCTGAATTCTAAGGTGGCTACACAGCAGGATGGTGTGAAGCAGGTGTTTATCTTGTGGGCATCTGTGATCCCCAGTGCTAAGCAGAGCCGCCGTCCTCTCAGCCGCTTACAAGGCGACAAACCAGCAAGCAGCATGTATCCTCACAGCGTGGTGCTGCGTCCCATCGCCTGCTCATCCTCCACCTCTTGCTGTCACCGGGGAACAGGGCAAAATGCCCTAAGAGATGTGCAGGTGAAGAGAAAAAAAATACTTCATCCGGACTGTGGGACATTATGTTAACAAGCAAACAGACCATCATGTTTAATTTCTCAGCTAAGTCTGACTTTTCATACAACCTATACCAGATGTTGGAAGTGACTGCTAACCAGAGATCAAGAACAAATTTGCTAAGTTTAGAGTTTTTAAAGAACCACTCTCCCCCTTTTTAAAAAGCCTAGGGGAAACCGAAAACGGTTCTTTGACAACTCTGTCTGCCTAACAAGGAACTTGGGCCAGGACACAGGTGTCGTTTAGAAGGTCTATGGGGACAGGGCCATCATGTCAGAACTCACCGCTACTCTCCTGAGGAGTCCTGTTGTCTCCACTGCTTGGGGAGGGGTCAGAGTTGGACAGGGTAGCCACCCATGGGCTCTCAGCTCCACAGAAACAATACAGAACCGTGGGGGCAACTGCGTTAGATGGCCAGTACCAGCGATTTTAAATTGAGATCCTGTAATGAACTTGTATATTGTGATAACCTAGAACTTGTGGGGACAAGAGTGAGTGTTCATGGCTCAGCAGTTCTGCCTGTGTGTTGGGCAGGGACACGCCACCAAAGTTGATCCAAAAGACCCTGCAGTGACAGTGGCCACCTGGACCCTTCAGTCACGTAGGTGTTTCCTGAGACCTCTGTGCAGGTCAGTGCCAGGGTTGCAGAGATACAGGGGCCAAATCTAAATGACCGACCACCTACAAATCTCACCATTGCTGAGGACCAGAAAAGTGCATTTACCTGGTGATTTCAAGATCATGGGCTGTTAGCTGCACACGGACGCTGGCACCAGGCCACTTCCTGATTTCTCCACGGCACTTGCCTTGATAACACGAGTGTTGTCAGCGACTGGAGGAGCCTGAGCAGCAGGGAACGTGGTCTCAAGTCTCTCGGAACAGGCCTGAGATCTGAGCAAGTCAGTGTCTCTGTGCCCAGACTTCCCCACCTGTAAAGGGATGCTAATAATTTTTACATTACTCCTGCTGTGCCACCTTTATGGGTTGTTACAAGGATCAAGGAAGATGGGGGAAAGTTCTTTATAAAATGAGGCACTAAAAATATTTGCCATAACGTGTAGCTCATCTATCAGATGACCAATCTGATGGTCTCATCATTTTTGTTTTTGGATTTGGTTCTCGTACTAGGGTTCTGGCAGGAAACAGAATTAACTACCACTCAAGGGAGTAACTGAAGAGTTTAACTGGCAAAGTTCCTGGGCTAGCAACAGTGAGGTGCAGTTACTAGGAGATCTGAAGGGACGAATGGAGAAGCTGCTGGAACCCAGAGAGTGCGCCGTTCCAACAGGGGCTGCGGCCTTGGGTGGAGGGACACAGCCACAGCCGCCCAGAGCCCAGCCAGAGGGGGACCAGGGAGCTCACCGTTGTAGTCCCTGCAGGTCAGCTTCTTGGGGCGTGCACAGAGCAGGCGGGAAAGGGCACGGCGGCTCTGGAGGGCCAGGTGAAAGCTCTCTGGCAAAGCCGTTAAAGCTGGTCTATCTCTATTACCCCGCCCAAGATCTGAGTAGACGTTACTGCAGCTGGTTCGTTGCTATAGCGGACAAGCATCAGTCCTGATCTAAATCATTCACAGAAGCGACGAAACATGCATGGTTCTTTCTAGTTTATTGTTTGGTAGAAAGACAGGTTCTTGAACGCTGTATAAACATCTCACAAAGTGCTTCTTCTAGATTACAAAAAGTCAAAGCCAATTCTCTTTGAGATGGGGCCCTTAAATCTGACACTCAAGTCACCGTAATAGAAACAGGAGCTGTTATACCTAACGTTCTGGAAGGCACCTCAAAAAAGGCACGCTAGGACCTGTTTAAAACCTTTAGCATCTAGAAAGATCCATCTTTCCTTCCAATGCCTATGAATGGTGGTAAAAGGAGAAAGCGAGGTCTGCTATAGATGCTGAATAAGTCTTGAGAAGGCTTTTTAAAAATGACTCCAAAATCCAGCCTCCAATCTTTATCTCTAGAGACTCAGAGAAATGACCCCCCTTCCCCCCGCGCCTTCCCGGTCTCCCCAGCTGACTTTCTCCAGTCCACGCGCACAGCTTTCTGGGACCCAGGCACTGACTGCACTAACGGCCTCACCCAGTCTCCTCATTAGGCTTCTTAAAAGGGCTTTTGGTGAAAGCAGCAGCTTTAATTTAGTTACTGCCAATCTTCAGCCCTTAGAAAAGTATTTCTTGTTTAAAAAAAAAAAAGGGAGGGGGACCACAGACTATTCTAAGGAATTTAACAAGGAAATAAGTACCTTTTATGAAAAGGACTTTTGAGTTCTCTGAGCACACAACTTAACTGAAAGAACTTTACTGAAGTGTCTCCACATAAAACAGCACCTACTTCCCGGCAGCTGGATGGATGGGATGGATCTGTGTACACAGAGCATCCATTTAAAATGCCCTCAGTGGAAACAGCAATTGTGGCAGAAGTCTGGCTGCTCCTTACTCCCTTATGTCAAATCCACATCCCTCCAGGCTGCATCCTGTGGAATTAGGTGTAGGAGAAACAGTAAAGGTCCTGCTGGACGGCCATGAGCAGCCCTGGGGCTCCCCGGAAACCCCCAAGCCGAGAAGAGAAGGCCACACTGGGGATGTCAGCCTTGGAGGTGGGGTGTGGGGAGGGTATGGTTCTGAGCAGGCAGGCGTCATGGAAGCTCCAGATTCTCGTGTAGCAGTCCTGGCCCACTAAGAAAGAGGGAAGACACATGGCAGGTTAGAACACACAGGAGCACTTGTATACATGTGGACACGGCTTCTCGTGATTCCTAAGGGACTCCACTGGAGCCAGAACACAAACTCAAATGGAAATTATTTCTGCTGATAATCTGTACTTCTTGAAAATCAAAGTCACAGGTCTCCCTGGTGCTCCAGAATCACAACTAGTCGCAGGTACTCCAAGTGACAAGATGCACTGGCTGGTGTCCCCAGGCATCCTGGCGAACAGGTGGCCACTCTGCTTCTCTTATGTCAAGGGCTGCTCAAGGGAGAGCCCAGCCCCCTGGTCTAGATGACATGCAACTGATTTCCTTTTTGTGAAAGAGTAACCAGGAAGATCTCTTCCCTTCAGTATATCCTGGGGACACACCAGAGCGGTTTCTGGTTTAATGGCTCAGTTTCTAAGACCAGGTAAGTCTCTGGAGCTCACAGCTGTAAGGAATGTGGTGCCGAACAAGCACCGGCTGCAGCAGCCCAGATAGGCTGCTGGAGATCTTCAGAGGAAAGGGGGGCAGATCTCAGGGTCTCTCGGACTTCACTTCACTCCCTCAGCTGTGATGGCTCAGGCTGCCCGGCACGTCGAGGACTGCACTAGCCCACCACCCACGTCTGCCTCTCAATGGGCTCCTCTCTTTCCTATTACCTAGAGCACAGCAGCTCTACTGAGGTGGAAACTAGGCTTAAAGAGGAAGCTAAACAGCCTGAGAAAGTTTTAACAAAGTGATGCTTCTTTGGCACAAAAGAAGATTCACAGAGAACAAGTACATTCTGGAGGCGTATCTGCAAATCTGAGGACATGTCAAGACCAAGAACATATTCCTTGATGTCAAGGGCTTACTATTTCATGTGTCAAACCACTGAACTTCCATGCTATCAGAATATTCTGTTGCCCCAGAAACAGCAAAATCTGCAATCAACTTGTAGCCCTTTTCAAGGGAGTTTAGTAGCTCAACACCTCTGCTCCTGTTCTGCAGATAGGGATCCCCAGGGATAGTGTTAAGGGGACCAGGAACCAGTTCCATTACAATTACCTTAATTTCTTTTCTCAACATCCAAGACTGGAAAGTGAGCACAAAGTACAGGGAGCCTAAGCTTTTAAACAGGATAGGATAAAGGTCACACTGAATGCTGACCAGGTGGACACCCAAGTCTCTCAATGTTTTATTGCACGTAACTTGCCTGTTACTGAGGTGATGTTCTCCCACCAATGTGAGGACAAAGGGCTGTCCCACCTGGTGGCCATTTAACTGCTCCTTACTAATGTGCTGTTCTATGTCCCATCTAGTGTCTCCGACCAGCAGCCCACAGTCCCACGTACGAGGTTCTGATCTGGAGTAATTTCTCCCTTTGCCATTTGATAGGACAGAAAGAGCTCCCCTTCCCCAGGTTACCTGCTACCACAATTCCTTCTTCCTCGTGCACGTGCAGGGGCAGGTAGGCGTACTCGTTCACATGACCTTCGTACTGCCTTATACACTTAGTGGTCCTCAGGTCCCACAACTTGATCTGTGGAAAGCACAAGGGGCCATTAGAGGGTCCGGCAGGTACACTAGTGAACCCAGGCAGGGCAAGGTGGTCTCCAAACACCTCTTAGAGTGAGGAAAGTCTAAATTTCAAAAGCACCAAAACCAGTTTCATGTCAGTCTACAGGCTGGGCTCCCAGGTGGAGAAAGCAACTGCCCTACACAGCCCACAGCTCGTCTCCAGCTGCCCTTCCCCCGCTACTGTCTGGCCCAGGCTCTCTCTCTCTCTCTCTTAAAAGATTTTAAAGTAATCTCTACACCCAACATGGGGCTCGAACTCATGACCCTGAGATCAAGAGTCACACACTTGTCCGAATAAGCCAGCCACGTGCCCCACCACGAGGGTCTTTGCTGAAGAGTCCTTCACCTGGCAGAGCCCTACACCAGCGGCTCCAGTGGCCTGAGTCATCAAGTGCTACCCCCCTACCGTTCCCGCCATGTCGGACGCCATCAGGTTTTGCTCTTCTTGGAGGATTTGCACAGAGGTCACTGCTGAGTCGTGGAAAAGGCGGGTGGCCTTCCAGCCCTTGCCCTGATTTCGACAACGCAGATCTATGGCAAAGATCTCCCCAGAACGACAGCCATTAAACAGCAAAGGAGCCTATGGAAAGAGAATGAGTGGTACCACCCCCTCTAAGGCTGGGAGGGGTGCGCCCTCCAGAATACAACTCCTGCCTCGCCTCCCCTCTCCCAGCCCTGGGTTAGCGGTGTGGGCGATGCTGTGGTCAGGCTTTGAGCCTCAGTATAGCTGGAAGGGTTCCTTATGAAAGGGTAAAAGAACTGGACCCAGGTGTCTTCCAGTGTCCTCCCCACTGCCTGCATTGGCCCCTCAGGCCTCACTCTGTGAAGTTCAAGTGAAGGTGCCTTCTCTCCACCAAGATCCTTTGTGAGAAGCCAGGGGGAGGAATATGGGGTAGGAGAGAGCAAAGATCCAGGTAAGGCTTGCAGTCCCAAACACAGGGCAGACAGCTGAAGCAGCCTGAATAACACGCCCTGTGCTTACTGCACAAAGCAGGTCGGCACACTCTCTCCTCCATGCTTAAAGAAAGATGGCATTTTCAGTGAGCAAGTCTCTGAAATGTATTGTCTAAAAGTAGGATTTTTAAACTTATAAATTACATAACTTGAAAACTGTATGAACCTAATAAGTATGATGAATTGGGACTTAATTTATACATTAAAAAAATTACTTGTCCTGCTGGCTAATCCAAGTACTCAAGAATTGCTAACAATTCATTTAAATAGGAAGCTGTTTAAAGCCAGTTTAGCCAGACCTTTCTGAATCAGCCAACTTTCATCCAGTGCAAATATAATCACCAAGTAACCCGCTAATCCTTTCTGATGCCCTCTTTTTTTCCCCTGAAAAAGCGAGACGACCAGATGCCACACAGAGGGATCCAGTTTCAATCCAGTAAAATTTCTACCCTTGGGAAACTTTACATTGCTGTCCTCCCCTAATCCAACCAACCATGAGAGCAAACTGCTGGGCCAAGACATCACTGCTGGTCCCAAAGGACTGCCGGTGTCCCGTCACCACGTTGGTCACTAGGACCCGCCGAGACAAGCCTGACAGAGACAGAGGGGGCAGAGAGATAAGCATCACTCAGTCTGGAGAAGGGGTTTGAAGCCTGTGAACGTCTTTCCTCTGGGGACTCGTGGGGGCAGCTGCGGCTCACCTGTGCTGAAGCAGTTATTCGCCTGAATGTTGAGGGACCACGCACAGGACCAGGCCCCAGGGATCCGGAAACTGCAGAGCATGCCAGGCCGGTCTCCTGCTGAGGGCAACAGTGAATATAAAAGGTGGCTGCTCTCGAGGGACCTTCCCTCCGTGCTGCCAGGCCAGTGACCGCCCGATCTCGGAGACCTCCAGGAATGGTTGCTCAGAGATCTACACCTTGGCCTTTCTGGCTTTTATGGTAACAAAAAAGACACTCAGCTGGGGTACCTGGCTCAAAAGGGGCTATTCTGAGAGGGAGCACATGAATCTTTCCTGACTTCGCAGTAGTGTTAGAACTGCCGTCAGGGAGGCAGTGTGGCATCTTTACAAGAGGGTTCCAATCCCACAGCACACTATTTGATGGGTGATCTCAAGCAAAACATTTTTAAAATAAGCCTTTTAATTAATAATCCATAAAGGGCACACACCCCAAATAGAGAGTGCGAGTGATCACAAAGTAAATGTAGCCACATGACCATCACTCAGGTTAAGACGCAAAACATTCCAGAACCCTGACACCCCTCCCCGTTACGACCTCCCCACTGTTCCTGAGAGGGAACCACTGTCCTGGTCAGTTCTGTAAGGCAGGCTCTGAACCTCTCTTCGCCTCAGCTTCCTCATCTGTAAGAACGGTGGTTCACACACACTCCTGCCACACGATGAATGGTCAGGCACCGGGCTGAGTGTGCGTCACCTCATTTCATCCCCCCGTAGCCCGACGGGGTGGGTGTGCTCTTCACAGAAGGTAAGCAACCTGCTCACGTTGGTAAGGGGCAGAGCCGGGATTCATGCCAGGTCTACCTGAAGGCCTGCACTCTTAGAGCCCTGAGCCTTGTCTAATGAGTCCTAAGTCTCTGAAAGACTGAAAACTTAGTATCCAGAGTGCCACCCGGAAGGAGACATCCAGCTGCCTTCAGGCACACAGATCGCAAGCAACGCCAGCAGCATGTGCCAGGCAGCCCAAATAAATACTTTCATCTCGCACTTTTAACTGTTCTGGCTGCTGAAATGACCCCAAAGGAGGGGTGTGTAGGGACGTGCACACTTGCAGTCCGAATCCTGGGTCAGGGTGCAGGAATTCTCCGACAAGTGCTTTCGTAGGCTGACTTGGGCTCACGCAGCCCGTGCTTCCCACCCCTCCCGTCCAAGCCTTGGCCACGGAGTTTACACTGTCGTGGGCTGCAGCTCCTGGAGGCAGGGACCGAGACCTCCCTCAGAGCACCTCCTCCTCCGAAGGGAAAGGACCTGGTACCTGGATGACTACTGACGAACAGCGACGCTGGGAGCAGGGTGGCACAGCCCGGAGTCTCTGCGATGCCCATGAGGCAGAGCCTGAAAAAGCTGTTAAGGACAGTCAAGTACAAGGGTCTCCTCTGGGAAGAGAATGGGCATTAGTACCCTTCAAGAAACTGTAACACCACGAGCCAGATTTAACACGTTCCCATATTCCATATTGAGTTTCAGATTCATTATTTATTTATTTATATATTTTTAAAGATTTTTATTTATTTATTTCACAGCGAGAGAAGGAACACAAGCAGGGGGAGTGGGAGAGGGAAAAGCAGGCTTCCCACTGAGGAGGGAGCCCGATGCAGGGCTCGATCCCAGGACCCTGGGATCATGACCTGAGCCAAAGGCAGACGCTTAACGACTGAGCCACCCAGGCGCCCACAGTTTCAGATATTTTAAAAGGAAAGAAAATGTCACACAGTTGAAAGCCTCTCTGACCCCTCCCCAGTCCAATTCTTCCTTCTCCTCTACCCAGAATCACATTCTAAAACTGCTCTGAGTTCTGTGCCGTGCTCTCTTTCCACAGAGCATCTTCTACAACTCTCCATCTCCACTGTCTTCTAGATTCATCTAGGTTGATTTTGTAGCTCCAATCTCTTCACTTTCACAGTGGAGCATGCCTTTGTATGAATATACAACTCATCTGTCTCATCTCCCGCTGATGGGCACTTCCGTGGTTTTGGGTTGTTTTGCTCTGCTGCTGGAATGAGCATCCCCTCCTATTTTCCTGTCTCATACGTCATGTGTGGGAGGCTGCTTCAAGGCAGTGTTTTCTTGAACCCACGGTACAAGTTTCATTTTGCTACCAAGCACTACATACAAAGAACTGAAACAAAAGTTTCATAAAGTATTTGCTCTTACTAAATATGGGACTCATTATTTTCTAGTCGGCTTCATTAAAAAAATGCCGCTCACAAATGGATGTAATGGCCCACAGAGGGAGGTCATGTCGTGCAGTCTGGAAACAGCCTGATCTGTGCTCACCTGAACGGGCATAATAACTGACACGTCATCATTTTAACTTCAGTTTCCCAACTACAACCAGGTGTGCTGATGCATCGGATCACAGTTGCTTGGGTTTCCTCTTCTTTGAACCACCTGTCTGTGTCTTACCCATGTGTCTGCTGGGCTGTCTTCCAAGTGATCTGCGTCCTCTCCCTTCACAGCCAAACTTCTGTCAGAGGAGTCTGTGTTTCTCCCACTCCCTTGTCTTCCTTTCACTCTTCAGCCCACTGAAACCCAGTCATCATCCAGTTAAATATCCTCCCCAAGGTCTCCAAGGGACTCTGTTTCTCACACTGATCAACACTTTCCAGTCTTGCCTGTGGCCACGCAGCACTGTTTCCAAAGACACGCTCGGTGATGGCCTCCAGAACCCCCTCTGGGAGGCCCCCCTTGGACCTTCTATCACCTACATTGCCTGGCCTAGATCCTGAGCTTCTTCGACTCATGCCTCTCCTCCACCCCTGGCTCATCCACCACACCCTCTCCCCTGCCCGCAGTCTTACAGCAACCGCCCCCCCTCCCGCCCTGGTCTGAGGTCTCACCCTTGCCAGCTTCTCATAAGATACGCCTCCAGGGCCACAGTCCTCCAGAACATCCCAGCACCAGGTAGCCCCACCTTGCCAGAGACCTTACGGATACTACTAGACCACTTCCCGCTGCCCCAGGTGCCACGCTCCCTCCTGCCGCTTCCTTCCGCTGGGAGCTCCGTCCCCTCCTTCCCATGCGGGAATCACCTCCAGGAAGGCCACCCCGATCCCTCCATCCCGCCAGCATCCTGCTGCCCCTCGGACATCACGGCAGAGACCGAGCGCCTGCCGCACTGCCCGTTCTAGCACTCACAGGGATGCGTCTGCCCGATGGCCTCTGGTGGAGCGGACGCGCACAGCCCTCACTGAAAACCGTAAATGTCTGCAAAGTTTTCAGGCAACATTCCTGGTCGTCTGAACGTGTGACGTGTGCATGTCACGCTGTCTTGGATGGCAGGCCCCGTGTTAAGTATCTCTAGTTAGAGAGACTGCCGAAGCTATAACGATAACCCTGCAGCCGGGCAGCCGAAGTCCTTCCTAAAGAAACCTCTTTTGCTTCTGGGTTTGGAGGGTGAGGATGTGAGGAGGGAGTCCCTACCCAGGTGCACTTTTAATTACTAGGACTAAGATCCAAACTACCCTTACACTGCGTGTGATGCTAATGGGGCCGTATCAGTTGGTCCTTTCAGAGGCCACAGGGGTCGAAGAGCCCAGGAAGGGCAGCCTCGGCCTAACCTCTCCCCATTTTGTGGGGGGAACTGCAGAGGACCGGGCTCAACAAGGTGCCATTTTGGTACAGGGAGAAAGTTCCATGACCTTCAGCAGAAGCAGCAGGTGCACAGAAGCCTGAAGATTACCGAAGTGACCACCAGAGGGCAAGCGGCTGAAGAAGCTACCACAGACCACGCTCTGTAAACCCAATTATACGGATTTTTATTCTCTCCTTAGCATAAGGAGAGAAACCTGGGAAAATGTCATCCTGTTTTAAGATCAGAAATGAAAGCAAGGTTCTTGTTTTCTCTCCTTTAAGATCTGGTCTCTTCTGTCCTCTGGTAAGATCATCACAGTAACAGGTGGTCCTATCCCCCCCAACAGAATCCCATCAAATGAAAGCCACATAAAATTTTCAATTTACAGGCCACACAGTTTTGTGTTCGTCTTACGTAAAATGATAACCAGATCTCTAATGTACTTTAGGCTTTTAAAAATAGAGTGCCGTGGAACAAATTAAAAAAACCCCAACTGGTTCCGATTCAGCCATCATGTGCGGAGAACCCATCATGTGCCAAGCACTGTGCTAAGTGCATTCACAGATGTTAAATAATGTTAGCCCTGGAACAACTCCCGAAGTAGGTGCTAGGTACAGTGAGTGGTCAGAGTTTTAAGAACTCATTTATTATGAAAATGAACCATGGACAAGACTCATGCACATGTGGCTTTGGCTCAAACCGTATTACTCCCAGAAGCACAGGACAGACCGTTGTCTTGTCCATCATCAACAGCCCCCAGGGATTCCAGAGGAAGGGTCCAGACAGCCTGACACTGTACTCCTGTGCTTTTAGTAAAAGAGCCCTGATTGTTCTCTGAGAGGGCAGAGACTAGAATGAAGAGAGCTCTAAAGGCGGCTGTCTCTGGGGGCGCCTGGGGGGCTCAGTCAGTTAAGCGTCTGTCTTCGACTCAGGTCATGATCCTGGGGTCCTGGGATCGAGCCCAGCATTGGGCTCCCTGATCAGCCAGGAGTCTGCTTCTCCTTCTGCCTCTGTCCCCCCACCTCCTGCTCATGCCCTCCTCTCTCTCTCAAATAAATACATAAAATTAAAAAAAAAAAGAAAGAAAGAAAGAAAGAAGGCTGTCTCTGACAGGGACCCTAGGCACAGAGCCCACACACTCATGTCCAACGCCAAAGGATTCCCCTCTCCCCTTTACTGATGTCCGCCCTCAGTCTCCCCCACCAAGAGGCCCGGCCCCCTCAAACCACTGTAGCTGAGCTCCTCCTCCTCCACCTCAGGAGGATGTGGGGTTCCTGCCTAAGGCTTTACCGTTCCTAAGTGTCCGGCACACAGTGACATCAGTGTCACCCTGGGAACTCCGCTATTGCTCCATGGCAATCCTCGTTCTCTACCGAGCTGGACTATTCTTTCCTAAAGGGTGAGATGTGCATACAAAATGGGGCAGACCTCTGGCCACTAAGATGCCACCTCACAAACCCCACAGATGCCCAGCTCCACACCAGGGCATGGCCTGCCCACCAAACCTCTTCATCTGCCAAAAGATACAGAATGTGGGAGTCCAGGTGATTCAGCGAGGCCCAGCACACAGAGTTTACCTGGTGAGGAAGCACACAGCAAGACTGGTTTGCCCACTTGCAGAGAGAAACAGACAAATGCTTTCCTATGGAATAACTAATGCGGATGTAGACATGGGACTTCTTTCTTCAGGTCTCACTCCTTTTAAAGGGGCTGGAACAAGCTCCAGAACAGGCAAGTCTCCCCTGCTCCACCATGTAGGGCCTTGAGAGGAACAGGGAGGAAGTAACCCCCAGACTTTGGTCCTCTGTCATTAGCATGGACCTCGCAGTGAGACCTCTGGTATACTCTCTGGTTTGGGGATGGAGTCTCTGCAATAGCAGGGGACAAACCTAACTCTGAAAGGCATACTGTATTCTCACTTCAACCAGAAACCATTTTCAACCTGTATCCATCTTGTGGCTCAGGTCCCAAATGAACAGAATGTCACTGCTTCTTACACATGCAGTCATCACCCCCGTGGAATTTAAAGGTTGCTCCCTAGACAGCAAGCTGTGCTGTATTATATTTATGTAACCTCTGTGGAGGTCACAGACCGGCTGAGTGACTGATGCACCAGAGGATTCCCCACTCAGGCTACCTCAGCCCCCAGCCCAGGAACTCTGTGCTTGGCAAGGGCTCCTTTGGGTCACTTCAATCCTCCTGGAGGGAAGGTCTGTCCAACCAGTTAAAGAAGCCTTTCAAGCATTAAGAAGTTTCACGCCTTCTCCCAACTATCGACAGTTATTTCTCTTCCAAGAAAAGAAACTCCTGAGGCCCTTTTCTTCCCCTATGGGTTCTCAAGAGCTACGACTCCATTTTCCCTGGGGAAAATAGGTACTCAAGCCCCACCTTCTTCACAAAGTTCTCTCCTCTCCTCTGAATTGGGCCAACTACCGCAGGGCCCTTGGATCCAAAGTGCAAAGGGGGCTGCAAGGCTAATTAATGGGAAAGGCAATGTACCTTCCGGTTGGTGAAGTAGAGGTTTTCGTACATATGCACCTTGAGTGAGGGGACCTTCAGACCTCGTAGGCTGATGATGCCATACTTGGAGCCTCCGACTTTGACATCATTCACTGTGAAGAGCCGGTCACTGTTGGTATCTGCCTGGAGGGAAGGGAGACTACAGGTCACCTCCCTGGCTGAGCCAGGCGAGCTGAGCTGCCCAAGACCATCTGCCCATCTCTCTAGGATCCCATGCTCTGTGCATTTTCATGTGAGTGCGCCTACCCACGAGGGAGCATGGAGGTCACCTAACTTGCCCCTACTCAGCCCAGCTGTCACCCGGCAAGGCTGACAGCTATGCGGTCTCATAAGCAGGAGCAGGGCTAAGGGCAGTGAGGGAGTGCCGTCAGAAGTCTGAGGTCTGTACAGTGACTCCACTCAGAATTGGGTTTGGAAGAGTCCCAATGTCCACCCAGGTGAACTGTTTAGATGGGCCACGTGGTGACATGTAGCCATCATGAAAGCCACACACAATGTGGAAAATGCTAGTTGTATCCCTGTGAAGGGGTAAAAGGAGGATACAAAATTGGATTCCCATTACACAAGCACTTTTCTCCCCACCAAGTAAAAAAAAAAAAAAAAGGCAAGCCCACTGCACTGAAAAAAAATTACAATAGAAAAGACTGCATTGGGATCTGAGTTTTTTTTCCACTTAAAAAATGTGATTACTAATTACTTCACAACAAAACGTGTTTTACATATATTTATATACACATACATGGGTTTGGATGCTGGTGAAAATGTATTCACTTTCCAAATTTATTCAGAAAGCACGCTTCCTGAAGAATCATTACAGTGACTAGAATCAGAGTGGAAAAACTGATCTCTGGGTGGCAAAGCACCCTTCCCAAAACTCCAGTCCACACAGCCAGCCAATCAGCTCTAACTCCGGGTGACTGGGAAGGTCTCTGAGCCAGTGCAAGGCCTGTGTGAGGTGAAGCATGAAGACTGGGGGCTCGGGCCATACTAAGCAGCATGTGCATCCCTACCTAGTTTTACCGAGGAACCCGAGGGAAGGGGCTCCTGAGGAGAATGAACCGCAAGAAAATATTCTACTGATTCAGGTCAAATCGTACCCCCAGACCCTTGGGGGAGTAAAGCCACAGGAGAGAATGTGAGTCCTGGAATACCCCTTATGTAAGGGTTCTCCTGTTGAGGTCTCCTGGGGCAAGACCTCAAGGGTCAGCTCTGTGGCTTCAGATTCCAGTCCTGTCCAGCAGGATCCAATCTGGATCCTTCTCCCATTCTCCTTAGCCTTTCCCCGGCCTCCAGGAAGGACAGGGCTTGCAGGGCAGGCCATGCTCTCCTGTAACCTCGAGCTTCTAGTCTAACTCGGCGGACCATGAGGTCCTCTGCCAACGTTTCTCTGAACTCTGGGTTCAAGCAGTTGGCTCTGGCTTTAGCCTTGGCTTCCAGCCCAGGTCTAACCTAACGAAGAGAAGACTCTCTGCTCCCTGTAAATGATATGATAAAGGTGTGCCAGATGTGCAGGCCCAGGAGTCCAGGCCTGTGGGCCCCTGCTGCTCAGGTCAGAGCCAGCGAGCAAGGGAATAACACATGGTTGCTACTGAAGGACCCTGGAGCTTCAGGTGTGGCTACCAGATACTGCCCCACTATACGAAGGATTAGAAGCCCCTAGTCCACTGCATATCTTTCAGTCTGTACCCAACACACCCAAGGGAAAATTACTTTGTGACAGTTCTCAGTCAATGTGTGGTGGGCCCAGGCTCTCAGACTGAACGACAGAGCTGCAGTGCGGGTGAGCATTGTCAGCACGGCCTGCCCTGCCAGCTCAGCACCTGCTAGCGGGTAGCCAGCAGGCACACGTTAGAACTGTAAAACCAAGGGGACACTGCCTGCTTTCATGGCACTGGCTTCCACATAACTAGGCCTGATGAAAGCCAAGGTTAAGCCACGCAGTGTCAGGGGATAAAAGCTGTACCTCTGGCACCCACAGGGAGCTCCCTCCCACTCACCAGTATGAGGTTAAATCGGTCGCTTGCCAAAGCGGAGGGATCCGAGCTCTGAATCTGGACCTTTTTCCTCTGCATGCAGCTCACTCGCAGCTCATGAGCTAAACTGCAGAGGGAAAGAGGGGCGGGGAGGGCATGGACACTGTGCCTAGACACCCATGAAGCAGACTCCGAGGCTCTGCCCTGGCCCACACCCTGGAGACCACCTCCCCTAGTCAGCCGACTCTCCTCCCGAGTAATTCTCAGCAAGGGAGCTGAGCGGGATCCCAAATTATCTCAATTATAGAACTCTTAGGAAAACTAAGGCCAAGAAATGGGTGGACCATCCACAGGGTCAAAGAAAGTTAGAACTAGACAAATTTGTTTTTGGATCATCTAGTACAACTCTTTCTCGAGATGAAAAGAATGTGCCTGAGAAATGAAACAGCATGCCGAAGAAGAGAGCCCAATTAGTAAGAACCAGGTATGGAGACCCTTCCCTCTCCATATCACGGCCACCACCCCACTAAGAACAAAGCAGGTTTTAAGGTGAAGAGAGATCTAACTAGACCTTAACTCTTTTCCTTCTGAAGAGGGGAATACAGGAGAGACCTGCCCTACCTACTCTGGCGGGTAACCCTTGCGTGGCCCGCCCTTTCTAGCTTTGCCTTGAGCCAATCGCTCTATTCTGAGCCTCAGTCTCTTCTGAAAACTGGGGGAAGTACCAACCTAGCTCACAGGGTTTTAGTTGGAGTATCAGTCATCACAAGTATATGAAGTTTAGTACACATACATCCCTTTAATGCTCTCTTTTGGGTGACAACTGATTGGAAGGGGAGGAGGCAGAAATCTCATGGTAATGAAGTTATAGGACCTTCATTACACTGACAATGATTTCGAGTAACACAGAGAAAACGTCTTGAGAAACTTCTGCTGAGTTTCTCTGCCTAGACCCCTTCTCCCTCTGTGGCCTCCTGCAGGAGACTCTCCCCTTGCTCTAAAGGGAAATGATTTTCTCAGGGCTGGTTTTAGCAGAAGGCAGGCTATGCTCCTCCCCCCTCACCCCCGCCCCCAACTGTGAGGACTCCTCAGAGTGGTTATGTGCTCTATCCTGACTGGCTTCTTGGACCATGGAAATAAGAAACAGGAAAAGAACATTCATGGAAAAAGCTTAACGAGGCTTTGTCTTACCGGCAGTAACTGGTGACATTGAGAAAACCCAGCTTGCTTTTCTGTAGCAATGAAGATGCATTAAAGCCCATTCTGGCTATTTTCTAAATAAAACCAAAAAGATTCAATGAAGTTTTAGGTTATGGGATAATGGAGAATGTTTCTAGTTTCATAGGATCTAATGAAGAAGCAGGTGTACTAAGTTGGCAGAAATTACATGCATACAGATCTGACGGTCTCCTCTCCTTGGCAAGAGGAAAAGTCCATCACAAGAAAGCACATGTGAGCTGGAAAGTTGGCCTGGTGCCCATGTCTAAGCTCCCCATCAATTTACCTGGGGAGCCAGGTGAAGAGATGAAGCCACCCCACTAGTGAGCACAAGAACCGCACTGGTCACTCGGGTCTTCACCATGCTTTCCGTTTGACCAGGGGTGACCACGGAGCCCCCCTAAACCACTGAAAGGTCCTGGCATTTAATCCCCAGAAGGGATGCAGGAAATCCTCATATCCACACACCTTGGTTTTCTATTTAAGATATACAGTTACTGAAACTGTATCATACCAATTCCCAAGATTCCTCTGGGGAACGACAAGATGTGAGAATCACTGATGAAACTTCGCAGGTAGGGCGCCTGGGTGGCTCAGTTGGTTAAGCAACTGCCTTCGGCTCAGGTCATGATCCTGGAGTCCCGGGATCGAGTCCCACACTGGGCTCCCTGCTCAGCAGGGAGTCTGCTTCTCCCTCTGATCCTCCCCCTTCTCATGCTCTATCTCATTCTCTCTCTCAAATAAATAAAAAATCTTAAAAAAAAAAAAAAAAAAGAAAAGAAACTTCACAGGTAAGAAAAGGGGCGGTGGGAGATTTCTTGCCTGTTCTCATCAGAATCTCTTCATCAGATCCCTATAGGGGGAGCTCAATGCCACACCCACAAGTGCACCATGCTAAGTGTTATAGGGGCATCTAATCGGCACCTCCCATCACCAGTGGAGGGGACAGGGTGGCCACCAGGAGTGTGGAGCCCACCTTTTTCTGCTTGTCTTCTTCCTCCAGCAGCTGTAGCCTTTTGCTTTCCATCTCCTTCTGCCGGATGCCCTCCTTTGTGAGGGGGTTGCAGTTGTTATGTCCAGGGAGCAAGCGGAAGTATCGTTTCTTTTCAGGGTCAAAGTAATACCCTGGCAGATCTTTAGTCAAAAGAAATGAAATCCACTTCAACTTAGAACACTGCATGGACCCACCTCTGAAGGAACCCAGGGGTCTGTCCACACCACCCCACAGATGTCTGCCTGTTCTGAGGGGCAGGAGGTGGGCTAACGTTGTCAGTCACCATCCTGTGCCCATGGGGGGAGCCGTCTGCCTCAGGATCCCCATTCCTGACACAGCCAGGATGTTTAGTTAGTGTTTCAATTTGCTCCGAAATTTCCTCCAAGCCAGGAAAGGGCTGGTGACCCACACGGAGTGTACCCACATGCAAGTGAAGACACATAGGGCTAAGCAGGGCAGCCCAAGCAGACGTAACCAGATGATGAGGCGGGACGAGGTTTCATCTTTCCCCACAGGCAGGGCCACAGGAGGTCTACTGTCCAACGACAGCCTCACCTGGCACGGAAGAGCTCCCAGCTGTGCCGGATGAGGTTGATGGGGCCTCGTCATCGCCAACATGGCCAGAATCCTGTGAGCTTTGCTGTGTCACTGAGTTACCCCTGTTGACACATAGTCATAGTAACTCACAGTGAAGGGCTGGAGTCCCAGTCATTCTCTTACCGTAGGATCCTGCAGGGGTCAGTTCAGGCAGTTCCATGGCCTTCACCCCAGCCCTCTGACCCTTCTGATTACTTGGGGAGCCCTGACCTCTCCCTTCTCCTTGAAAGCAGTTTACCTACTTCAAATATACAAAAGTTAGGACAAGGTTTTGGTTCCTCATCCTTAACAGGATGTGTGTCACAGTAAGTCCCTTTCCTTATCTCCTCACTTGAGCATTTTGTAAGGTCTTTTTGAAATTTCCAGATGAAAAGAGGAATAATCTTTGCCAATAAGAATATTACCAGCTAGGCTCATTTGTCAGTTCAACAGCAGTTACAAAGCCAGGTGCATTTTATTCTTTACTGGATTTAGCAATACAAAGGGTTTAAATTTTACTTGGGCACACCACCTTACAGGTGGAGAAACTGGCGTTCAGGGCACAGAGGTGATTTGCTCACTTAATACTGGGATAGAGCCATGGTTTAAACAGTTGATTTGCAAAGCTACAAGCAGCTTCTGTGGCAATTACAGGCTGAAGGATATAATGATAGAGCAAAACACCTAATTTTAGAATCCTGACAAAATCTGCTTTAAAATCAAGAACTTCCTCCCCATTCCCCAAAGGAATACAAATTGAATAAGTATGCTGAAGGAATGAAAGAACTTTCTCTTTTGTCTGTAAATACTAACCATGCAGTTTCAGAGAAAATTATTTATTCTCCCTTTTTATGGCCTGGAGCTTTCTGAGGCAGCTCATGTGTGATCAGCAGCAAGAGGAGGAAGGATTCAGTGTCACAACAAATGTCTACATTTCTAGTCCAAGGACTGCTGCTCCATTCTTTCCACACAGAGCCCAGAAGGTGGCTGCCCAGCGTGTTTCCACATGACTCTGCCAAAGCAGAGTTGAGACTCTCTTCTTGCACAGATCACATTTTGCTACACATTGTACTCTTGTGGGAAGGCCTGGGGCCCAAAAAATATCCATGGTTCTCCTTATGAAACATACAAACATTGGGCACTGTCCTGATCGTTCTACAATATGGGTCAAGTCTGCGATTCTGGCTTAGAATAATAGATTTTATTCTGCCCCACCATGTATGAAGGGCCTACTCAGAGCCAAGCAGCCCATCAGAGGCTTTCCATGCAGTATTGCAAACCTCTCTTTTGTATAAGAGTGACTCAGAATGATTAAGTAACTTGCCCAAATTCATATAGGAGAAGGCAGAATGTCAAATCCGGACCTCCTAATTCTGAAGCCCTGTTCTTTCCGCAATATTTTGATGGTTTTTGTTACTGTTTAGGTTTACCTGTTCTAGAGAAGCATCTTGGTATTTGTCATCTTCTGACCCTGTAGCTAGAAATCTGTCCATTTTAGGAGGAGGTCTGAAGTGTGGAAGAGTTTTAAAATTGGCATGTGGGCCTCTTCTGGTGCAAAGACTTCTGCACGAAGGAAATACAATCTAGTCTCAGCACAAGATAACCCGCCCACACCAGGAGAGGACACCTCACAGTCCAGGGCCAAAAGGACTTCTGGCCATAAGAACAATAAGCTGAAAGTGTAAAATGTTTGCACTGGGGACTTCAACTCAGTATAGACTAGGTTTTACTTTCTAAGCGGGGTAGTGGGTACATGATGTTCACTGTATTATTCTGTATACACTTTTGCGTTCATTAAATACAGTATGATATATTTAGCCTTTCTAAGGACTTAGGCTGAATTAATGAAATTAGATCTCCAAGAAGCTATTTTCATTGGCTGGGAAAAAAGGGAGAGAGACAGAAAAAGTGCAAACTAGAAAAATAGCTTTCCAGTTCTATCTGATACTGTCTACTTCCAAGCCTCTGGCTAACGCTCTGGCCAGAGGTCATGGTCACTCTGAAAAGAAAGAGCGTGGCCATATCTCCTGACTACTCCAAGCGCAGCAGGCGGGCTGACCTGCGGCAGCGGCGCCCCCCTCAAACCCTGCGCTGCGGTGACAGCCCTGGTGACTCGCGCACACCTGAGGCTGCCACAGGGCTCGCGTGGTCCCGGGTAGCAGCACTTGCCTCTCGTCAGAACCCTGTTGCCTGAACCGAGGGTTCTGGTTGCTCCTTCTCCCACGTCTTCTATTCTGCCAGCTGTTTTTATGCATTTCTTCTCCTAAAAGAGAAAAAAAGCAAGTTCACATGCAAATGTGTGTGTGCGCGCGCACGCGCATGCACGTGCTTTGCTGTCTGCTTGACAGCTCCTCCATGCTCGGAGCTAGGCAAGGGGGTGGCCCGACCTGGGTTCTCACTGGAGCCACCACACCACGCCTCGCCTGTAAGGGCTGCCTCCAGGTGGAGACAGCGATGAGACCCCAGGCTTCTGGGGCCACTTCTCCAGCTACAGTTCTTACCTCACAGTTGACACCTGGCCTGCCAATCTGCTGACCTTCGCTTCCTTGGGTCACTGTGTGAGGTGATGACAGATTCTCGCAAGTACTTTAGATGGCAGCTGAAGCTGGCATGAGAACTCTTAGGTTATTCTTCTTTCTTTTCTTTACCAGATAACACCAGAGCATATAATTTTTCTTTCAATCCACACACATCCCTATTCATAGAGAATAGTTGACAGTGAGCACTTTCTCCTACACAATTCCAGCACTGAGCAGGGAAAACTGTGAACACAGTTAAACAACAGCCCGTGTGTAGGATTTCTCAACGTGCTTTATAAAGGTTTTAGCTTCCCGAAGTAAGCAAGCTGTTAAAGGGACAGATGTGCACATGCATTTTTTTTTTTTTAAATAAGGAATGAGAAAAGAACACTTCTTACTGATATTGCCATCTTTCAGGTGGCTTTTTCAAGTCCTTTCTTGTATAGCCTGAATCTATCACTTAACTGCCAGTTTCAACATTGGGAATCACATTAAGAGGTTTTTTTTTTTTTTTTTAAGATTTTCTTTATTTATTTGACAGAGAGAGACAGCGAGAGAGGGAACACAAGCAGGGAGAGTGGGAGAAGGAGAAGCAGGCTTCCCACCGAGCAGGGAGCCCGATGGCGGGGCTCGATCCCAGGACCCTGGGATCATGACCTGAGCCGAAGGCAGACGCTTAACGACTGAGCCACCCAGGCGCCCGACACATTAAGAGTTCTTAAAAAGACCAAAATGGTACATGGACCAGCTGTTGTGAGTTCCATGCCTTCCCAACGCTTGATTTTTCCCCCACTCACAGGAGACAGTGATGATATCTTACTGAATATGCTTTTATTTATTTTTTACTGATTATACTTTAAAACCACATTCAAATGCCATAACAAAATTAGAAAAACATTTCTAGGGCTGAATGAAACCCAAGAATAGATTAGAAAACTATTTGCCTTTATTTCCCAACTTCTCCTTCTGAGTGGGGAATGCCTGTTGGCATCAGAGCACCAGAAGTCTGCACTCCCGGTCCAGTACTTACCCCAACATTTTGCGAATTCTGTAACCAAGGCCTCAGTTTGCTTGCTTCAGACAGTCAGTCTGCCGCCCCCACGGGGCCATTCCACAACCTGGATTACTTGCACCAGATGCTCTCCAGTCCTGTGCCAGAATTAATAAGCACCACTGAAGAAAAGCATGTAGCTGTGCTGAGGTGGAGCTATGAGAAATATCTTATTTTCATCCTCTGATGAATTAAATGACTTTAATTATTCCTAGTCTGAGTCACTCCTGACAGCTCAGGGTGTTATCCCTGTCCCAACATATCCCTTTCCGCTTTCTTCCAGTCCTCCTTCCTTGCTAGCATAGCTCCCTACCTCACAGAGAAGAGAGATGTTGCCAGGTATGAATACTCCCAACTTCTCTCCCTTCCCTTCCACAAATACCTGCCTTTAATATTTCCAATGGTCTTCCCGCTAGTCTTGGGAGAAACGGGTGTCCTTGTGCCTTTTCCTGGCAAACCCACCCCACCTGGCTATTGCTCTCATTCCTTCTCAGACCCTACAGATACCTTCCCCGTATGTTTAACCAATTTCCCCTGTCCTTACCTCACCTATGGACATGCTCAGGTTTTTCATTTGTATGTGCTTCATCTCTGACCCGAAAGGAAGAGGATATCCTGAGCATGTGGTCTATGTGCACACATCCCACTGCTTGTTTCCCAGTCACTCTTCAACCCACTGCAGTTAGGGCTCCTCCCTTGCCTTTCTGCTCAAATGCTCTTGTGAGGTATTTAACTAATGATCCCCCTACCTGCCAAAGTTAGTTGTCTCTATTTAGCCCTTATTCCTAAAACATGTGAAGCCATGAAGCTTCACTCTTCCTTTGGCTTCTGGAATAGCTTTCTCTTGGGTCACCTGCCCTGTATCTGTTTTCTACTGTTCTGTCCTAGATCCTCTTCTTTTCATACATATACCATCTCACCTGCCAACACAGGTTCATCTCCAATCCCTAGCATCCCTCCTGGGCATCAACTTCTACTGCCACTCCTCCTTCCACAGCGACAGCAGACTCAGCAGGTTCAGAGCCCAGAATCTCTCCCTACTTCCCTGTCTGCTCTTGTACCTATCCATATTTCCCTTCTCTGTAAATACCACTGCCGCCCTCACCCCTGTCCAATAGTATAATAACTTTATTCACTTTCCTAAGCAACCCACTTTCATGGCTCCTGGACACCACACGCATGGGTCTCCCTAAGGATCAATTACCTTAATCTTTATTTACGAATAAAGTTGTATTTACTAACTAGTTAAGTTACAAGCTAAGAGGCACCTATGCAGAGGAAGGGAAATAGGGCCAGTGTTAAGAAAACTGGTAAGAAAAAGAAGCCATATTGACCTAAAGGTTATTATCAGCAACTCTATAAAAAGATAAAAATTTCTCTAGATTGCACATTCTGTATATAGGACTCCAGTTTGCTTTAATTATGAAATAATGCAGGACTACACTGAAGAACACATATAATGGTAAGTCAAAGGCTTCAGATCAGGAGGCAGGCGCATGGCATGCCTGTATCCTCAAAAGAGGGGCGCAAAATCAAGGACATAGTAAATAATGAAATAACTGGTGACTGCTGATTTTGGAACATTTCTAAACCACTAACTCACACAAACACAGGGTCAGGTACTGCAACACAAGGAGAGGCTGACGACATTAACTGATTTAATAAACATGATCAAGCCAAAGTCATTTAAAAAAGTCACGATAAATAGAAGTTGACTGAACACAGAAAGGGTTAGAGTGGGATGAAATGATACCTTTTCGTACTTTTAAGCCTATTTCAGGGGTGGGGAGAGTGTCTTCCCCTAATGCAGACATAGTTCACTCTCAGTATCCACTTTATGCATTATGCTTGCCCTTATCACTCTGTACTAAACTTTGTACTCCCATCTCATATTAGGTGTAATGTGAATTCTCTAAGCAAAGATCTTGCCTTTTGCCTTGTTCCCTCTGTTCCTAACACCCATGACCTAGTTGGTTCTCAGTAAATGTTCACTGAACTAAACAAAAAACAAACCCAAACAACCCTGCAGCTACTTTAAAATCCCAGGTAGCCCCTTTCTGCTCTAGGCATTTTCATTTGCTATTCAACACAGATTTACGGAGGGCCCACTGGGCCCTGGGGAGCAGGCAGAGATAAATAAACTGTGGTTCCCATTCTCAAGACACTTGCTGATCACCAGGGACATAGTCGTGAATGAACCGATTCCTGCAGTGCCTCATAAGTGAAGACCCAGGTCTCTCCAGGTGTAGCAAAGGAGAAGAGTCATTCTTTGAGTGGAAGGGCTGGAGGAGAGACAGAGTTTGAACTGCAGCTGGAAGAATGAGTGTCAGGCAAGGGGGTGAGGAAAGGGGCCTGCAAGCAGTTTGGTATGGCCAGAGCCTAAAGTACAAGGGGCTGCGGGATGAAGCTGGAATGGGAGGCAGGGCCAGCCCATGAGGGCTCTGACAAGATTAGACACACATGTTGGAAAGGGCACTTTACAGGTAGCAGAGAGAATAAGCTGGAAGTTAAGGACTGCTGCAGCAAGCCAGGGGAGATGAACCTTCCCACTATGGAAGTGACACTTGGGACAGAGGATCTTGAATTTAGAGAGACTCAGGAGGTGAATTTCATGGGAGAGGTGGAGACAGAAAAGTGAAGAACCAGTAAATGACTGACTGGTAGGGTCCTGACCTGGGAGACCAAGATTAAGGACGAAGAGCAGTTTGGGGGAGAGAAGAGAATCAGTCTCATTTTGAACAAACCAATCTCAAGATGCCTGTAGAACACCAAGGCAGGCAACTGTACACAAGCTCTGGGAATCCAGAGAGGAAACAAGGCTAAGGATAGAGATTTGAAAGTCATCAACACATGGTGACAAAGACTCAGACAAATGTAGATCCAAAGCCAAATATATAGTGAGGCTTTGATTTCAAAATTAGAGATAATTTTATTGGATAGTAATAGGAAATCCAGCATGTATCAGTTTTTAGATCAGTGTGTCTTAATGAGGACAATTTTAACCACCAGGGGACATGTGACAATGATGGGAGACATTTTTGTTTGTCACAACTTGGGGGGGAGGAGGTGGGGCTGGTGGTGGCTGCTATTGCCATTTAGTGAGAAAAAGCCACTGATGCTAACCATCTTCCAATACACTGCGAGTTAATCCAGCAACAGTGCTGAGGTGGAGAAACTCTATTCTTGATAGAAGTGCTAACAATTTGCTGGATCAAATGCTGAATCCTGGCTCCTTTGGAGCTGCTCTGCCAGGCAGGTACTAAGATGTGTTGTGAAAGGCTGGACTTGGCTTTGCCTTTCAGAGAATCTTTTAAGTACTTGAAGGAGTAAAGAGAAATAATTTCTGAGAGACCATTAGTCTGGAAAGACAATGTTAATCTCAAACAAATAAACATGATTTAACTTTTTGGAAAATGACCAGGCAATACTTACCAAGTAATTTAAAAATGTACAAGCCTTCTTTTGGGAATCGATCCTAAAAAAATAATCCAAAAGATTATAAAAATTACTACAACTTTCCAATCACTTTATGAGACTAGTATTACCCTGTTACCAAAACCAAAGATATCACAAGAAAACTATATATTGGGGTGCCTGGGTGGCTCAGTCGTTGAGTGTCTGCCTTCAGCTCAGGTCATAATCCTGGGATCCTGGGATCGAGCCCCGCCATTTGACTCCCGGCTCCGCGGGAAGCCTGCTTCTCCCTCTCCCACTCCCCCTGCTTGTGTTCCCTCTCTCGCTGTGTCTCTTTCTGTCAAATAAATAAATAAAATCTTAAAAAAAATAAAGAAAACTATATATCAATATATCTAGGACACAGACACACAAAATACTAGCAAACCCAATCCAAAAGCATATGAAAAGGATTATACATGAGGAGCAAGCAGGATTTATCCCAGGAATACAAGGTTGATTCAACATAGGGAGATCAATCACTGTAATACAGCATATTAATAGAATAAATGTAGGGGAAAACCCCATATGACTATCTCAATAGATACAGAAAAAGCATTGGGTAAAATCCAATGGCCTCTCATGATTAAAAACTAGGAATAGAAGGTAACTTCCTCAACTTGATAAAGGGCATCTACAAGAAACTCAAAGCTAACATACTTTATGATGAAAAAGTACAAGCTCCACCCCCTCCTCCATTCAGGAACAAAACGAGGATGTCTATTCTCACCACTTCTATTCAACATTATACTGGAAGTTCTAGCCAGGGGCAATTAGTCAAGAAAAATAAATAAAAGACACTCAAACAGGAAAAGAAAAAGTAAAAGTACTTCTATTTGTAGATGGCATGATCTTATAAACAGAAAATCCTAAAGAATCCACGGTAAAACTATTAGAGGTGATAGATACATGAGTTAAAGTTTCAAGATACAATCTGAAAATGAAATTAAAGAAAACAATTCCATTTACAGTAACATCAAAAATAATAACTTAGGAATACATATAATAAGGTAAGTGGGTAACTTGTATATTGAAACTACAAAAGAAACTATAAAACACTATGAAAGAAATTAAAGAGGACCTAAATAAATGGAAAAACATCCATGTCAGGAATTGGAAGACTTAAGATGGCCTCCAAATTGATCTAGAGATTTAATGCAATCCCTATCAAAATTCCAATTGCTATTTTTTGAGAAATGGACAAGCTGATCCTAAATTCACATGGAAATGGCAAGGGGCCCAGAATAGTTAAAAAAAAAAAAAAAATCTTGAGAAAGAGCAAAGATGGAGGACTCACACTTCCCAATTTCAAAACTTACTACAAAGTTACAGTAACTAAGGCAATGTGGTAGTGGCACAAAGACAAAAATATAGATCATTGGAGTAGAACTGAGAGTCCAGAAATAAACCCACAAGATCTCTGGCCAATTGATTTTTAAAAAAATTTTAAGTGGGCTTTACACCCAATGTGGGGCTTGAACTCATGACCCTGAGATTAAGAGTCACATGCTCTACTAATTGAGCCAGCCAGGTGCCCCCCAATTGGTTTCTGAAAAAGGTGCCAAGACTATTCAGTGGGCGAAAGAATAGTATTTTCAACCGCTAGGACAACTGGATATCCACCTGCAAAAGAATGAATTTGAATCCCTACTTCACATCATATATAAAAATTAACTCTAATGGATCCAATATCTAAAACTATAAAACTTAAAAAAAAAAAAGATTTTTTTTTAGAGAAAGAGAGCGTGAGCGTGAGCGTGAGCATGAGCAGGAGGGGTAGAGGGAGAGGGAGAGGAATCCCAAGTAGACTCCATACTGAGTGCAGAGCTCCACACAGGGCTTGATCCCACAACCCTGAGATCACGACCTGAGCTGAAACCAAGAGTTGGACGCTTAACTGACTGCACCACCCAGGTGCCCCTAAAACTATAAAACTCTTAGAAGAAAATAAAGATATAAATCATCATGATCATGGATTAAGTAATGGTTCCTTAGATAGAACACCTGAAGCACAAGGAAAAAATAAATTGGACTGGAAGAGGTGGTTTCCAGCGGGCTGAAAGTAGGGGAAGAGAAGGCAGAGAATGGGGAATGACTAACCGGCACAAAGATCCCTCCACCCCCAAATATTCCTTTTGAAAGAAGCTTGTTGGGAGTCTTTTTTTCTGTTATGAGTAAGTGCTTTTCCCAGTCACCCCAAATTAGTTTATAAAGGCTCTGATTAAATTGTTTTATATTTCTAGGAATAAGAGTCACTGTTATATCCTTTCATTATCTAGGTGGTAGCTGAGTAAAATTTTTATAAAACTTTAAGTGATTTATAATGTTCCATGAGTACCTGTTTATGTTTTCATGCCACCAAATTTTTAGCTTTGGTACCAAAAGCAATAGTCACATATATAATACTTCACTATGACAGTTTTGTTTTAAAACCAGAATCAGGGGGCGCCTGGGTGGCTCAGTCGTTAAGCGTCTGCCTTCGGCTCAGGTCATGATCCCAGGGTCCTGGGATCGAGCCCCACATCGATCGGGGGATCCTGCTTCTCCCTCTCCCACTGCCCCCACTTTGTTCCCTCTCTCGCTGTGTCTCTCTCTGTCAAATAAATAAATAAAATCTTTAAAAAAATAAAAAAATAAAACCAGAATCAGGTTGAATGTGACTTAAACTAAGATTTATGCCTGTGCATTCATAAAACACTGATACACTAGTACCATATTTCCTTTACTTTGATTAAACACTTACTGAAAGGTAAATATATAGATCAAATGATGAGACTTGTTTCAGTAAAAGTTAAAAAAAAAAACAACAAACTTGTCTTTTTACTTAACACTTCATGAAATAGAATTTTTTTAAGAGAGTGGGTAGGATGAGGGGCAGAGGGAGAGAGAGCCCAGCACCGAGCCCTATGCGGGGCTTGATCTCACAACCATGAGATCACGACCTGAGCCAAAATCAAGAATTGGATGCTTCATCGACTGAGCCACCCGGGTGCCCCATGAAATAGAATTTTTTAATCAGAACAACTAGATAGGATCCTTTCCTGGAGTCGACCTTAAAGAACTGGAATTGGCAGATTTTTTTGGTTTCTGTTATCTACTTACTATAGCATTCCCAATCAGGAATAGTGCAATAATATGAAACACTTTGAAATCCATAATCTTAAAAAAAGGAGGGGAGGGGATTATACAAAAAGACCACACATCACAAGGTAAGAGGTTAAAATGACTGAGTGTGTAATATTTTTTAAAACCTTCATTTTAGGTCAGCACAAACTTCCTTTATTTTTTCCCCCCTATTTTCAGTAGCATTTCATTTTGAGGTTTAACATAGCAAGCCAGTATAAAGTTTTACAATTCAGTCCAGCAGACCCCCTGACCCAGTTTCACTTTCCCCGGGTTCAGTTATCCTCCATCAGGTCCAGAAGCAGATAATCCTCCTCCGGATGTATCCTCAGGAGATCAGTTAACAGTCTAATGCCGTGTCACAATGTCTATAAGTCGTCTCATCGCACAGGCATTTTATCATCTTACATTATCACAAAAAGGGTGAGTACAGTACAGTAAGATTTTGAGACAGATCACGTTCACATACCTTTTATCACAGTATATTGTTGTAATTGTTCTATTTGATTATCAGTTATTGTTGTTCATCTCTTACTGCCTAATTTATGAATTAAACTTTATCACAGGTATGTCTGTACAGGAAAAAAACAGAATATACAGGTTTTGGTACTATCCATGGTTTCAGGCATCCACAGGGGGTTTTGGAATGTGTCCCCCTGGATAAGGGGTACCACTGTAATCCTGGATTCTGAGTCATTTTAAGATGAAAATGGAAACAAAATTAATTTTCTTCTGTAACATCTCAATCATCTGCTTGTTGACCCTTTCTTAGTCGACAGGTGGATACCTGTCCTGTTGCAGATATATACTTAGCTGACAGTGATCTCTGGAAACTCTGAATTTGTTGTCAGTGAGCCCTCTTGCTTAACTACAGATCCCAATAGTTAAAATCAGAAACAGACAGGATGCCTAACTCAAGCTCTAACTGAAACCTATTGCTCTTATTTCTAATCATGCTTTCTTGAGGCATTGATGAAGAGGTTTTGCAATGACCAGAACATTGGAACCGCCAGGCCAGAAAAGCCCCAACAGCAACAGAATGCCTAGAAAGACTACATCCCATACATCCCCTCCCTGCCCACGATCATGGGATGCACACATACCAACCCCCCAACCTGTGATCACACACTCTGTCTGTTCTTTGGCACGTACCCCTCTGAACCTCTCCCTATAAAACTCTAGGTATCCAACTTGTGGGCTGAGAGGTCAGTTAAGGCTTGAGTCTGCCACCGCCTCTGGCTGCTGGCACCTGAAATAAATTTCTCTTTCTCTTTTCCAAACCCCGGTCTCTTGAGTTACTGGCTTCACTTGCGATGAGTTTATCCGAGTTTGTTCGGCAACAGGTTTGTTGGCAAACCTAGCCAGGAGCTGTGCTTTTGATTTGTCCGGCTCCTTCGGTATTCCTGGGGATGGAGCACTTGGCCTCACAGTGCACAAAAGCTTTCCTTTTGGTTTCCGGAGTTACTGGCTGAGCTAGATCATTGGGTAACATTCTTACATTATCTAAATGAGGTTGATAATCTGGTGGATACCTAAAGCTTCTGAAAAACCTGTAAATCTTCCTCATCAACCTTTGGTGCATTTTGGTAGGCAGCAGTGTATACCTCTAATGCTTTGCTTTAGTGCTTTTCAATAGTGCTAAATAAATGCTTTTCAATAGTGATAAAATTGAAATACAGTATTGGTATCCTTTACTCTTTGCTTTTCAGAACTGCCAATAGCTTTCTCCACATGAAAGCTGTTTGGATAGCATCCACTGCAGCTGCCTGTAATTGGGTTCTGCCCATGAAATAACATGCCCATCAGATGGGTTTGCAGTCTTGCCCTTTCTAATTCAGTTTAGCTTCTCCATTCTTTGCTGTTATGTTGCTATGAAGTCATTCCGTTTCATTTTTACCTTGGTTGCAAGAGCTTTCAAAGGTTCACCTCCTTTGGCTCCAAGTCTGAACCCCTGCTTGTCAATAATCCCGAAGTTTGGCAAATTCCCGAGTTTTTCAGGCCCTGCTTCAAATCTACAGTCTCTGTAAAGGCCCAGTTGTGGGATCTCATCTGGAAGTTGGCTTGGCCTGGAAGTCAGGCAGTTCTCCCCAGAGGAATGGCCAAGATTTGGCACAGCTCTCCCAAAGGCTTGTGGTTGGAACATCCCACAGTTTCTTGGATAACCGGCCCTCCCCCTCCCCCAAGACACCTCCCCATGCCAGGGGGCTGTGGGGCAGCCTCTACCTGGGCCTCTGCTCAGCAGGTGTGCTGGGAGCCCAGGGCTGAAATTCAGGGTGGGAAGAGGCTCCATCTCCCCCACCCAAGACCTCAGGTTGAGAGGCCCTGGCAGCTGGGCCTCAACATCTGGCCTGGAGTCCAACAAAGCTCCTCTGAGTTGCCTGGACCACACTGGGGCCACAGGGTTTCTTTTTGGGGTGATGAAAATGTTCTGGAATAAGATCGTGGTGATAGTCACACAACCTTGTGAATATATTACAAACCCCACTGAACTGTACCCTTTAAAATGGTGGATTTTACGGTATGTGAATTATATCTCAAAAACAAAAAAGATTTACTACAGGAGAACTATAATACTTAAAAGTGAGAACATCCTAAAAATCCAACGGGGTAATTACGATTATGGAGACTACCGGACTGTAATACGGAAAATGCTAATGCTGAATGGTTTGTAAAGCCGAATACAAAATGGCCTCTACAAGGAGCTGGCCATGCCCACCTTGAGTTGGTTTTTCTATTTTTACAAATGAGGAAACTGAGGCTTCCAGGACTAAGTATCTTACCCAGCAGGACACAAAGAGTGGAGAAAAAGGAATCTCACCCCGGCTGGTCAGGCCCCGGGGGTTGGTTACCCACCGAACACCACCTCAAGTGTAATTTCCATTGTTATTTAAAACCAGACTTTGGGATTTCGGAATTTTGTCGGTCTCCTCCAGGAAGTTAAGAGTTTTCTTTCCGCCTTGCTGTTTCAGTCACAAGACAAGGACTGTGGACTACCCCACGCCCACGGTGGGCGGGGGGAAGGGGGTGGTATCACCGTTTCTGAGGTCAGCGGGGGCGGGGCGCGATGAGGCGTCCAGGACCCCGAAGGCACGAGTACGAAAAGGTGGCTTTCTCGCCAACACACGGCTCGGTGTGGCGGTAAACTCGGAACGCCTGGGTTCAAACCCGGGCTCTGCTACTGACTAGTTCAGCAGTTACCCTGGACAAGCGAAACCTCACTAGGCCTCTTCCTGCGTCTGACAAAGGTACTCCTACCTACCTCACAGGGCTGGTGGGGGGGAAACTTAGTTAAGGCTTGTAAAGCAGTTAGCACAGCGCGGAGCACTCAGGACGCGCTCAAGGTGCGTTAGCTGTTCTCACAACCTGAACTCTCAGGGAAACGGCCACCAAGGGTCCGCGCTCCAGCCAGAGGCAGGTGTTGGGTGCTACCTTCAGCACCAGGGCTTAATAAAACGCTCTTTCGGGTCCGACACAGAGCGGCGACACTCGGGGTCCCCCCACGTTCCACCGTTTACGGCTGCAGAACCGACCCGACAGGACGAGCCGGGCTGTACACGCCCACGGAGCCGGCGCAGCCGGAGCTCGCCGGCCCAGCCCCCCATCCACGCCACGCTCAGGCCGGCGTTCCACGTGCTCCGCTGCTCCCCGCCCCTTTCTCGGGCCTTCCCCCACGGCCCATCCCACCCCGAGCTCTGAGGGAGAGCAGCCGCAGGAGAACTGTAATATTTAAAAGTGAGAACATCCTAAAAATCCAACAGGGTAATTAGGATTACCGGACCGACGCCAACGGCCACCGCCGCGGCAGACACTTACTTAGTAGATGGTCCTTTCCGGCTCGCCCTCAGGGCCGGGACCCGCAGGAATACGGTCTAAGCGGGGAAGGACCCGGAAAGACCACGGTGTAGCGTCTGCCAGTTAGTTGCGTCCGTTTTTTGTGTTGTCGCAGCGGATAGGACCAGGCGGCCGCCCGTTCCGTCTCATTGGACGTGGCTTCTGACTGTCTACGCCAATAGGATGGATCTTAGGGGGAGGGCGGAGATTGGAGCTCGGCTCCGCCCAGGCCAGGCGAGTGGGCCGCGTGTCGGCCTGCGGGTCTGGGGCGGGGCCGGTCGCGTGGGGGGCGGGGCCGGTCGCGTGGGGGGGGGGGCCGGGCGGGGTAGGAGGCTGAGTTCTGATCCCGGAAGTTCGGAGGAGTCGGCTTCTGAAGAAGTTGGGTGTCTGACCCAGCAACGGGTACCTTCTCTGTCCGCAGCCAACTGATCCAGCCCAGAGTCGTCCTCTCGCCGCCCTGGGCTACTATCTTTAAACCTGAGACTTGGGGGAGGAAAGATTTTACTGTGGGAAGGACAAAGGGGTCTCTGAGATGAGGGAGAGAAAACAGGTGGTGACGTGTTGGGCAGTGATCGCAGGTGGCTGAGTCGGCTGACCCTAGGTCTGTATGGCTCCAAGGTGCAGAGGAGCGTGGCCTAAAGGGCCGTCATGGAGGGTCAGTTCTCGGTCTAGTTGTGTTTTCCTGCTTTGTTGTGTGACTTAGGTCGAGTCTCTTCTCTTTTTTGTGCCTTCATTTCTTCTGTTGTTGAACAATGAAGTTGATCTGATGTTCTCTTCAGCGCAAAGTCTGTTCGTACGACTAATATTTCCAGAATGTTCTGTGTGCTTTGACTGTTCCAGATATCAGCCGGCAGCTATCAGAACTTCTAGAAGCCTGTGATGGGCACTTGGCCAGAAGTGACAGTTTTGTGAGAAGATCTGGGTTCAAATAGGCCAGGCTTGGAGGGGAAAAAAAAATTAAATAGGCCAAGCTTGCTTGTTGCCACTAGCAGACCTGGCACACCATGTGCCTTATTAATCCGGGTCCCTGTGAGTGGCTGGACCAATTAGAAAATAGGTCGTGTGGTTTATCAGTTGTATCTCAGTGTGAAAACATTTCAATCAATAATGAAGAAGGTAGAATTTCAGCTCTCAAGGAGTTTACAAACAAATGCAGGGTGTGGAGTGGGGAGAGGTGGTGAGCAGAATGAGAAGTGAGTATAGTCAGAATAAAGCACAGCTTTGTGAAGCTTGAATGGCCCAGAAGAGAAGGCAGACAGAAATTCTAAGCTGAACAAACAACCTCACTGGAAGTCTGTTCAAGGAATAGTGAGGCATTCATTTTGGCTGTATGGGAGGGGAGTCTTGGAAGCAAAACTGGCAGGGTAGGTTGGGTCAAATATCAGGGAAAGGAGCAGGCAGAGGGGACCTCGGAAGGTTTGGAAGTTGGGGAGTGCAGGACTAGAGCTGAGCTTTGGAGACATCACCCAGGTGGCACAGTGGGAGAGACTGGAGACGACAGATTGTGGAGGCTGGGAGCCTCCTTAGGAGCTTAGTGCAACCACAGTCCCTGTGAAAGGTAGTGAGGGCTGAAGCAGAGTGGTGGTTGCTGGGATGGAAGGGAGGGCAGATGGGGGACACACTTAAGAAGAGGGAGGATCTGCAAGGTTTGATGAACCCTGTGGGAGGAGTCAAAGGGGATTGCAAGCTGAAGAGCTAGGGTCACTGGAGGAAGTCAGGAAGGAGTTGGCTTGGGGCATGCTGAGTGAATGGCCGCCAGCCAGGCAGAGGGCTCAGATGCAGGTTTTGCCTTCGTGATGTGCAGTAGGCACGCCAGAGAAAAAAGATTTAAGAATTTTTGCAAATCAAGGCACAAAGGGAGCTTGGTCTCAGATGAGAGTCATTTGGTGTCTGTGAACCCCAGTTTCTTCATAGATAAAAGGAGGATGATGCTATGTACTGAAGAGAATTATTGTGAGGAGTAGATGTGGTGACTATAGAGCACCTCACTGCTTGGTCTACATGCCCATGGATTGAGACCCTCCATTATGAGGAAGGCTGGATATCTGGATGGTGCATATTACCATCAAAAGTAAAAACAGGGTGACCCTTGGGTGGCTCAGTCCATTAAGCAGCTGCCTTTGGCTCAGGTCATGATCCCAGGGTCCTGGGATTGAGTCCCGCATCAGGCTCCTTGACCAATTTAACCATTAGTAATACAGGTCTGATGCAAAAATTTACGAAACAGAAAAGCATGAAGTAAAAAAAAAAATACCCAAATTACCTATGATAAATCCATTCCTTGAAATAAACCACTGTTACTATTTGGATGTCTTTATTTCTAAGCATGTGTTTGTTGTACTTGTTTATATAGTTCATTAATTCATTCAAATATTTATTGAGCACTTGGAATGCCATGCCTGTTCTAGGTGCTGGGGATTAGTTGTATTTTTTTTTAATAATTAAAAACTTCTTTTTGAAACAAACGAATAGAAAATTCCAACTGTAATACAGAGGAATTTCACACTGGAATACTCTTAGTTTGTATTTTCCACAGTATAACCACTATATATATACATATATATATATATATATATATATATATATATATGTATATATATCCACAATATAACCATCAAAATCAGGAAATCAGCATTTTTCTACAATCCTTGGCCCCACTCAAGAATCACCCATCGTCCCAATAATTTTCTTTATGGCAAAAGGATCAGAATCACATTGTATTTAGTTACGTCTCAAATCTCCTTCAGTATAGCACAGTTCCTCAATCTTTAATTTTCATGACCTTGACACTTTTGAAGATTACAAGGTAGTTCATTTGTGGAATGTCCCTCAATTTGGGCCCTCATCTTAGGTTTGCCTGCTGTTTTCCAGGATTAGATTCAGACTGTGTCTTCCAACAGGGAAATCACAGAGGTGACACTGCATTCTTCTCCTTGCATCCTATCAGGCTGCACATAATTTTGATTTGTCCCATTATAGATGATGTTAACTTTCATTTCTTGATTAAGGTCATGGTCAGACAGGCTTCTCTAATGTAAAGTTGCTCTTTTTTTAAAATTAAAATTTATTTTATTTTATTTATTTTTTTTTAAAGATTTTTATTTATTTATTTGACAGAGAGATAGAGAGAGAGCACAAGTAGGCAGAGTGGCAGGCAGAGGGAGAGGGAGAAGCAGGCTCTCCGCTGAGCGGGGAGCTGGACGTGGGACTCAATCCCAGGACCCAGGATCATGACCTGAGCCGAAGGCAGCCACTTAACCGATTGAACCACCCAGGTGCCCCTAAAATTAAAATTTATTTTAAATTATGAAAAAATTACAGACTCACAGGAAGTTGCAAAAATAATATAAAGAAGTCCCTGTACGGGGCACCTGGGTGGCTCAGTCGTTAAGCGTCTGCCTTCGGCTCAGGTCATGATCCCGGGGTCCTGGGATCAAGCCCCGCATTGGGCTCCCTGTTCTCAGGGAAGCCTGCTTCTCCCTCTTCCAATCCCCCTGCTTGTGTTCCCTCTCTGTCAAAAAATAAATAAAATCTTAAAAAAAAAAAAAAAAAGAAAAAGAAGTCCCTGTATCCTTCATATAATTTCCCCCATGGTAGCATCTTACATAACCATAGTACAACATTACCTTTTTTTGGTAACTTGGTAAGTATTTGTCTGTCTATGTAAATATCCTATTCTTTACCAAGCATTCAATTAATCAACTGATTAATGTGCTCAGAGTTTCCTACGTTATTTGATGGGTTAAATTCAGTCTCATCATTATTTATTTTTATGCTAAAATAGTCCCAGTTTGGCTAGTAGAAGCTCTTCAAACTGACTTCTGTGTCGTTTTGACATGTCTTCATTATTCTTTGGTCATTCTTTTCTGGCAAAAGATGTTGTAGGCTCATCTTGTACTGTACTGCTCCTGCCCCGGGCCTGAGTCCTAGTATCATTTAGTGGGACAGTGGTATTTAAAAGCCAAGATCTAGGGGCGCCTGGGTGGCTCAGTTGTTAAGCGTCTGCCTTCAGCTCAGGCCACGATCCCAGGGTCCTGGGATCGAGCCCCGCATCGGGTTCCCTGCTCAGCGGGAAATCTGCTTCTCCCTCTCCCATTGCTTGTGTTCCTTCTCTCTCTGTGTCAAATAAATAAATTAAAAAAATCTAAAAAAATAGAAGCCAAGATCTGAGTGCTAAGCATACTCATTACTATTAGGGCGTCCCTCTTGCAAGGCCCACTCAGGGTCACAGTTGGGAATATGCACCCACATACTACCACACAGAATGTACACACTAACACATACACACATTTACATCCATATTTACTTGTACATTTATCTATCTATCTGTCTTTCTATCTTCACTTGATCTTAGCCAAAAGGCCGAGAAGTAATTAACTATCTTGAAAACCATGAATTCACACCAATACCTCTAATTCCAATCCATCACCATAAGGCTCATTCAAGTTTTCTCCCTTTCCATATTTGTATCTTCTCTAACAGTGAATTATTTTTTTTTTTTAAGATTTTATTAATTTATTTGAGAGAGAGACAGAGCACAAGCAGGGGGAGGAGCAGAGGGAGAGGGAGAAGCAGACTCACCACTGAGCAGGGAGCCCGACACGGGGCTCAATCCCAGGACCCTGAGTTCATGACCTGAGCCAAAGTCAGCCGCCTAACTGACTGAGTCACCCAGGCACCCCAACAGTAAATTATCTTTAATGTATTTACTTATTTGATCAATCCTTCTAGATGTAGCCATACATAGAGGAGTCTCTGCCACCATTCCTTTCCCAGCGCAGATGCCCTCCTAACCCTGTACATGCTCTGAGAATGTGTGCTGGGCCATACTCTCCACCGCCCTCCAAAGAGGATGCCTTCTTCATTCTTGGGTTCCAACACTCCATGTGAGGATATAGTTTTGGAGAGACAAAAATCCTTGCTTTCAAGGAGCTTACATTCTAATGGTGGGAGAGGGGGAACAGAGAGACAAAAATAAAACATCAGGTAATGATTAGTGCAGTGGAGAAACTGGATAATGTGATAAGAAGGAACTGAGATACTACTGTGAATTGGTGACGTGAATTGATGTCATGCCCCACTCTCCATCCTTCTTTGCCCTGTTCCATGCATACCCACACAATGCATTACTTTAGGTCCTCTGCTGCCTGCTTTCTGATTGAATTCAACCAGTAGGAGACAGGTAGGTGAGAGGAGAGAGAAATCTCTTCCTGCTTTGGGAATGCAGTGGGCATTTCTTGGGCTCCAGCTCTCACCAGGCTCCAGAAATGCCATTTCCTCCCCTTGTCCCTCCAAGCCTCCTGGTAGTAATAGCTTCCCACTGTCGCTAGCGTATGGGTGTCCCAACGATCTTGTTTCTCTTTACCCTGCTTCCACCTTTGTTAATAGTTCCATCATTAAAGTCTCTTGAACCATCTGAGCTGGGTTTTATTTCAGGAAAGTGCTCTTTGAGGAAATGACTCTTTTTGTTTAAACAATTTTTGTAAACCATGTTTTTTTCAGGTCAATATATGTTCTTATACAATATGATTTTCAAAAACTCAGTCTGATCAGTTAAAAAAGGAAAACATCAGCCGGGTTTGTCTTTCTGGAATTGAGTGCAGAATGGACTGCCTTCTTGTCCTGCCCCTGACCTGAGGGCTAAGTGGCTTACGCTGTGCTTTACTGGGGGTGGAATGCATGCTGTTGTGACTCCCCCCCTTCCCCCCCCCACAGACATCCAGTTTATCCAAATAATTCCATTTTGGGCTTCTTTATGCTACAGACTATAATTCCTTCATCGGGCTTCATCCTCAGCTGTGCATTTCTCCAGTCTCTGCCCCCTAAGGAGGGATCTCAGTCATTAGGAGTCAATGGAGGCCTTTCTTGGAAACACAGGCCATTGCAGGAGCCTACTTTTTCCACTTTATTATGTTACCCTGTCTACTTGGTGCTGAGAATTGTGCTTCCATTTGGGGGATTCTTCAAATAATTTCTAAAACTTTTCTCCTCCTCTGCAAATACTGAGCATTTGCAAGCCTGGGATGTTCCCAGGGTGGCCTGGATTTGAGAATGAGAAGGGGCCTGCAGGACGGGTACTTTGCCATAGCTTCAATGAGCATCACTCATTTTCTCAGCAAGCTAGAAGAATGTTAAAAGGATGTGCCTTGTTTCCCGTGACTGGCTTTATCAGTGACAACAGCTTTATAGACATAAGAAGGTATAGATTGAAGAAGGAGAAAAAAATCCTGCAGATTAAGAGCAGGAAAAAAAATTGAGGCATGTAATTGTTCTAAATCTTACTGCATCCCTGGTTTCTTCTGCATTTGGATTTGTATTTAACACTGATGGGGGAGGGGATTGTCTTTAGGGGACATGAGGGAGGCAGCAGGGAGAATTGGCTTCAGCTTAGCCTTAGGAGACAGTGAAAGACTTGAAGCAGAACCTGCTTTATCAAGAAACCTGTGTAAGCACGTGCCTGGGGAGGCTTTTAGAAAATCAGATGGGCATGTTGTTCCTGACCTCAGGAGAGGACATAAAGGACTGGATTAAGCTTTTCTTTTGTTTTGTGGGATCACATATGTAGAAAATCAGATAACTCAAGAAGGCTAAAGTAAGGGACCTCTTTAGCCCCCATTTCTCAGATGAATCCATACTGAAAGCCCGATGCTTTCACAAAATTAATTTCTTCCTTGTTCTGTCCCAAATTTGATTACCTAGACCCCACCTTTCCAGATTAGAAAAGTATTTCACTATGGATAAGTGTGACGACATATTTGAAGGTGTTTTGTGTATTGGAAGGAAGACACACAACATTGTGTTGCCTAATATTGTTGGTCATCACTTGATATACAGCCTAGAGTTAAGACTATGTGCTCTGGAACCAGTTGGCCTATGTCCAAATTCCTGTTCCTTTACAGTTTAGCTGTGGGCCCCTGGGCATGTTAATTGGCCTCTCTAAGCCTCAGTTTCCCCGACTGAAAAATGAGGCTGCCAAGGATATCTACTTCAGTGTGAGGGTTAAACGCGCTTGGTTCCCACAAAGCACTTAGAACAGTGCCTAACCCACAGTGAGCACTTGAGAACGCAGGGAAGCTGAATGCAAACCTTCCCCTGACTCCACCCCCAAACCGAAAAACAAACCTTCTTCTCCGTAGTGGGAGTCCTAGCCGCTTCACTGGACCTCCTTGAGGAAGAGCTGGGAAGGCAAGGGAGAATTGCAGAGGGAGGTTTTGCAGGCACCTGTCTTCCCAATCTGAGGCATGGGTGTGATTTCCTACCTCCCCCTGGAGAGGCCACTCCTTCCTACAAGGCTCAGCGTCAGCCACAGTGGGCTTTTGCTGCAACGGCTTTAACTAACACTTCATCTTGCAGCGGAGGTTTCAGCAAAATAAGCTTCTCTTTCTATAAATGGCTTCTTCCCACCTCACCTCTGTGGGCATTGTCTAATGGGGTGGGCTCATTTTCTGGAACCAAATAAACATTTGTTCCCTCTAGCCCCACGGTGATAGATCCACTATTAATGAGCTGCAGTGTTGCCCATTGCTTCAGGAGCCATTAGGGAAGCCCTAATAGAGTTCTGTTTATTGCCAGGGGAGGTGTCGGAGGCAGAGAAAGCACAGCTGGGGCTTCCAGCCCCCAGCAGGTTGTGTGGTGCAGACAGCCGGAGCAATCATTCTTGGACTTGTGAAGTCAGGACATAAATTCCAAGAGGAATAAAAATGAGTGAGATAAGGGAACTGGGGTCTGTGATTTAGAGTCATTTTTCAGGTTTCCGAAATTTTGAGTCAGTTAAGGTAATATGGTAGTGCAAATGAAAGCACACTGCCTAAAGGGGTAGCAATCTGAGCAATGCCCTATTAAGGTACAAGCTCTGAGTTGGTTTCCTTGTCAGAGATTGCACTCTCCGGTGCTCAGTAAATATGCATTGTAGGCACTGCGGATTGGCTGAGCCATCGGGGAGATCTTCAGAATGAATAGGGTCTATCGCAGTACAATATACATAGAATATATGTTGTGACAAAATCCATTGGTTCCTTCACTAAACCAGCCTCTACAAACACTGAGATTGTGCACGGCTAGTTGGTTGGCAGCGAATACTGAACTTACATGAACGAGAGATCGCTACAGAAATAGGCGCTTCTTAGAATTCACTGAAGGCAGGCTGGGCCATCCAGCATGAAGCATTTGTAGGCACTGGTTTTCGATGATGTTTTTGGCTGGATGGACTGAGATTTGCAGATAAATGAATGTCTAAGACACACCTCTCTGTGCAAAGCTCCAGAATCCCAATCAGGCTAGCACAAGCCAAAGGAGAATTAGTGGAAGCATTCTGGGGGTATGTCCTATCTATAAGGAAGCACTGGAATTAGAAACTGGAATGTCAGGAACCCAGGTGATTTTTTTCTCTGCACCCTGAGAGCTACATCATCTCTTAGCTCTGCTACTCTCTGTAATCTGATTGTTCTTGTTCTTCCCCCTCCCCCAAGATTGATATATTTATCTTATTGAGAGAGAAAGAGAGAGCGTGGGGGCCAGAAGGGCCAGAGGGAAAGCGAGAGAGAGAGAGAGAGAATCTCAAGCAGACTCCCTGCTGAGCATCATGGAGCCCAATGCTGGGCTTGATCCCATGACCCTGAGATGACCCCAGCCGAAGTCAAGAGTTGGTCACCCAATCCCCTGAGCTACCCAGGCACCCCTGCAGCCTGATTGTTCTTGACACAAATCTCTGCAGCCTCATGCCCACTCTGATGAGCTGTAAAATAAAATAGAAAAGGTATAATAATGTTTTAGAAATGAGTAGATATAATTAAAAAAATCTCAGGAAAGGAGTCCTCTGCCCAAAAAAAGTAAATCCCAGAGTTTAAGGAAAATGAAAAAAGATTCAGATCTCCAGTTGGCATCAGCAGCACCTCAGAGAGAGGAAACATCCAGGTCCCCGGATTCTAATAACACCACAGTGGAGGGGACCAGGACTGTCAGACCACCCTGAGTGATTACCAGGTAGGAACCTGGGTTGAGTCAGGAGACAGAACAGAAGGAATGGAGGCTTTTATATTATATAAATATCCAACCAGGTCTGTGTGCTTGAGAACTTTTTGATTTCTGCAGGTCAGTCCTGCTGACTCAGGTCTAAGCAATGCGTGTAATAGATTGGACACATCCCCGCAGCCTCATCGGTTTTTCTAGTTGGCATCGATGCCCAGAGAAAGCTGGCCTGGAAAAGGTGAAAGTATCTTGGAAGAATGAAGGTGAGATTGGGCGCCTGGGTGGCTCAGTTGGTTAAGCGACTGCCTTCGGCTCAGGTCATGATCCTGGAGTCCCTGGATCGAGTCCCGCATCGGGCTCCCTGCTCGGCAGGGAGCCTGCTTCTCCCTCTGACCCTCCCCCCTCTCATGTGCTCTCTCTCTCATTCTCTCTGTCTCAAATAAATAAATAAAATCTTTAAAAAAAAAAAAAAAAAAAAAAGAATGAAGGTGAGATTTAGTCCAAAAGTCAGTAAGGCTAAGCAAGGTAAACATCCATGTGATGACGTCTGTGGCCTGGCGCAAGGTGTCTAGGCCTGAGTGGGGCAAGGGGGGTGCTAGAACAGGGGAGGAAGTGCATCAGGGACTGTGGTGGTCCATTATGGGGAATCAGAGCCTAGGCTGGGTGAGGTGGGCAAATACATGGGGGAGTGAGCTTAATGATGTTAGTAGCAGCAGGGTCAGCCCAGTATGGTGTGTTGGAGCCTGAATGGGGTAAGGAGGGTACCCACTCAGCTGAGGGGTGGGTTGGGAGGATGTGAGGGACCACGATAAGAGACTGGTTACATATTGGGTGGGGGAGGGAGGGAGGAAGGGAGATTGATTTGTATTAGTTTACTACAGCTGCCATAACAAAATGCTACAGACAGGGTGGGCTTTAAACAATAGAAATTTTGGGGCGCCTGGGTGGCTCAGTTGTTAAGCGTCTGCCTTCGGCTCAGGTCATGATCCCAGGGTCCTGGAATTGAGCCCCGCATCGGGCTTCCTGCTCCGTGGGAAGCCTTCTTCTCCCTCTCCCACTCCCCCTGCTTGTGTTCCCTCTCTCGGTGTCTCTCTCTCTGTCAAATAAAGAAATAAAATCTTTAAAAAAAAATAAACAATAGAAATTTATTTCTCACAGTTTCAGGGTCTATAAGTCCAAGATCAAGTGTTGGCAGGGTTAGTTTCTCCTGAGGCCTCTCTCCTTAGCTTGCAGATGGCTGCCAGCTCGCCGTGTGCTCTCATGGTCTTTCCTCTGTGTGCGCATTCCTGGGGTTTCTCCATGTGTCCAAATTTCCTCTTCTAAGAGGGACCCCAGTCAGATTGGATTGGAGCCCATTCTAATGGCCTCATTTTAACTTAATCACCTCTTTAAAGGCTCTCTGTCTCCAAATACAGCCACATTCTGAGCTACAGTGGTGGTGGTGGTGGGGGGGAGCTTGGGGCTTTAACATATGGATTCTGGGGAGACATCAGTCCGTAACATGATCCAATAAATAAATATATTGAGACTAATAGGAGACAGGGTTCTCACTGTCAAAGAAGGGAGCTAGCAATACAGAAAGATAGAAAGCTAGATTGGAATTGAGGTACTAAAGTGAATCATGATTTTCAATAGAAAGAAAACAAATACAGATATAAATGTGTGTGTGTCCACATGCACGTATTCCCTCCCTTTGGCCCCTGAGAGGGCCCAGGAGCAGCAACCCCGTAATGACAATAAGCATACCTAATGTTCAGATCTTGGCCCCTAAACACTATTTTTTAGTAAAAGGAACAAATTTTTTTTTATTAATTTAATTTTTTTAGAAATGTCTGACTTCAGGGTTAGGGCAGAGAAAGTCCAAGATGAATCTGGAATATCCAATTTGAAGGGACTCCTGTTGGCCCAATCTGGGACTATCTGAGCACCTAAATGAATGATGGTATTAATGGATTCTAGCCCACTGAATAAGTAGGAGTCGTTGTGTCCATACTGATATAACAAACTAAATGAATAAACGAATGAAGAGAGAAGAAAAGTTTTTCTTCCAGCAGAATGCCAATGAATAGAGATGACAGAGTTAGAAAATCATGATTTGGCAACCATCATCATCATAATTAATTCAGCAAAGAAACGCCGATGGATGATGAAACTGGGGGGCAAGTGTTTGATGAGGTAAGGACATAGACAAAATTTCAAAATAGCTGCTAAAAATGCTTATTAATCACAAGGAGGGAAAGAGTAATTACACAGTGGAGAAGTCTGGCAGATACCACCTTGATCAAATGACCAAGTTAATATCACCGGTAATAGCACAAATCTTGATTGGATACCATCTGATAGATGCAACGAAAAGAACACAGCATCACTTTTGTCATATTCTTGCCAAAAACACAGAACCTGAATCTAACCATGAGGAAACATCAGGCAAACCCATATCTCCAAAATAACTGTCCTGTAATCTTAAAAAATTTTAGGGTCATGAAAGACAAGGAAAGTCTGAGGAGCTATTCCAGATTGAAGAAGAGTAAAGAGACATGACAATTTAATGCAACATGTCATCTGATTTGGATCTTCTAGTTTTCCAGAGGATATTATTGGAACAATTGGCAAAACTTGAGTGGGTCTCTAGATTTGATAGTGGTAAGTGTATACTGTTAATTTTCTGATTTTGTTGTTTGTATTCTGATTATATAGGAGAATGTCCTTGTTGGTAAGGTTTATACATTAAAGTGTTTAAATGTGATGGGGCATTACGTTGCTACTTATTTCCAAACGGTTCAGGAAAAAAAGAGGTTATGTTTACAATTCTTTCTTTCTTTTTTTAAAAGATTTTATTTATTTGAGAGAGAGAGCATGAGCAGGGGCAGGGGCAGAGGCAGAGGGACAAGCAGACTCCTTGCTGAGCGTAGAGCTAGCTGCGGGGCTTGACCCCAGGACCCTGAGATCATGACCTGAGCCAAAGTCAGAGCTTAACTGACTGAGTCACCCAGGCGCCCCAAAATTTCTATTGTCCCCTACAATTATTTCTTTTTTTTCCTTCTCTACCAATTTTATTTTATTTATTTATTTATTTAAAAAATTTTTAATTTTATTATGTTAGTCACCATACAATACATATTAGTTTTTGATGTGGTGATCCAGGATCCATTGTTTTCGTGTAACACCCAGTGCTCCATGTAGTACGTGCCCTCCTTAATACCCGTCACCGGGCTAACCAATCCCCCCTCCCCCCTCCTCTCTAAAACCCTGTTTGTTTCTCAGAGTCCATAGTCTCTCATGGTTATTTCTAAGTTACAAAATTATCTAGACAAAAAATGGGGATAAAATTAAAACAAATCTTTTTTTTTTTTTTTTTGACAAAAACTGAGAGAGTTTTTCTATCAGTAGATTCACTAAAGGAAATTCTAAAGCACATTTTTTTTTCCAGTCAAAATGAAAATGATCTCATATGGAAGGTTAGAAATAAAGGAAGGAATAAAGAAAGGGGCAAATAAATCGGTAATCTAGAAGAATAGAAACTGTAGAGTTTTAAAATAAAATACATGTCAATAATGACATGTAAATTGGGAGGGGGATATATTGAATTTTCTGGGAAGAATGTAGTTGTACTGATTGAATTAGATTTTGATAAGTCAAAGATGCATTTTTGTAATGCATCTTTGTAATTTTTAATGTGCAGCACGCTAACAGTAAAAGAAGATAATATAACTTCAAAAAATGTAAGAAACTAAAATGATAAAAAATGCTCAGTCAATCCAGAAGAAGGCAAAAAGGAGAGAAAAAGGAACATAAAACATATGGAGCAAGAGTAAAGCACATAACTGTTGGCGAAAATGCAAACTGGTGCAGCCACTGTGGAAAACAATATAGAGGTTCCTCAAAAAACTAAAAATAGGGGGCACCTGGGTGGCTCAGTCATTAAGTGTCTGCCTTCAGCTTGGGTCATGGTCCCAGGGTCCTGGGATCGAGGCCTGCATCGGGCTTCCTGCTCCACGGGAAGCCTGCTTCTCCCTCTCCCCCTGCTTGTGTTCCCTCTCTTGCTATGTCTCTCTCTGTCAAATAAATAAATAAAATCTTTAAAAAAAATTAAAAATAGAACTAACCTACAATCCAGGAATTGTACTATTGGGTATTTACTAAAAATACACAAAAACACTAATTGAAAGGGATACATGCACCCCTGTGTTTATTTATTTATTATTTTTTAAAAAAGATTTTATTTATTTATTTGAGAGAGTGAGCGAGAGTGAGAGAGTGCATGAGTGGGGAGAGGGGCAGAGGGAGAGGGAGAAGCAGGCTCCCCGCTGAGCAGGGAGCTTGATGGGGGGGCTCCATCCCAGGACTCCCAGATCATGACCTGAGCTGAAGGCAGACGCTTAACCGACTGAGCCACCGAGGCGCTCCCACCCCTATGTTTATTGCAGCATTATTTACAATAGCCAAATTATAGAAGGCGCCCAAGTGTCCATGGATAGATGAATGGATACAGAAGATGTGGTGTATATAAACGATGGGATATTATTCAGCCACGATAAAGAATGAAATCTTGCCATTTGCAACAACATGGAGGGATCTAGGAAGTATAATGCTAAGCGAAATAAATTAGAGAAAGACAGAACCATATGATTTCACTCATATGTGGAGTTTAAGAAACAAAACAAATAAGCAAAGAAAAAAAAGAAAATCCAAAAAACAGACTCTTAATTATAGAGAACTGGTGGTTACCAGAGGGGAGGTGGGTGGGGAAGTGGGTGAAATAGGTGATGGGAATTAGGAGTACACTTATTGTGATGAGCAGTGATTAATATATAGAATTGTCAAATCACTATATTATACACCTAAAATTAATATGACCCTATATGTTAATTATACTAGAGTTAAAAAATGAACAAAGCACATAATATTTTTTAATCCAAATATATCAGAATTTACATTAACTGTATCTGAACTAAGTGCTTCAGTTAAAGACAATGATTATCAGACTGGATAAAAAACAAAACAAAACCTAACTATCTGTTACTTATAAGAGACACATCTAAAAACATAAGGATACAAAAATTTTGAGAGTCAAAGGAGAGTAAAAACCTCATGTGAGCTAATGGAGACAGTTGTGTGGCTGTGTTTGTATTAAACAGCATGGATTTTAAGGCAAAAACCATAACTAGAAATAAAATAGTCACTTTGTAATGATTACATGTTCAATTTACTGGAGTGATGTGAAGAATCTACCTTTGTTCTTTTTTTTAAAAGGTTTTATTTATTTGAGAGAGAGAGTGTGGGTGTGAACAGGGGGAAGGGCAGAGGGAGAGAGAGAATCTCAAGCAGACTTCCTGCTAAGCATGGAGCCTGACACAGGACTCGATACAACGACCCTGAGATCGTGACCTGAGCCGAAATCAAGAGCTGGCTGCTTAACCAACTGAGCCACCCAGGTGCCCCAAGAATCTACCTTTGAATCACCTGATAATGAAGGCTTACAATGTATAAAACAAAAATTGACAGAACTACAAAGAGAAATGGGCAAAATCTTAATAACTGGCTGTTTTAGCATATGGGTCTCAATAACTGATGGGATAAGTGGACAAACGGTAAGCACACGGAAGATTTGAACAACATGATGACCAAACTTAATTTAATGGACATATTAGTAGATAAAACCACATCCAATGCCTGCAGAATACATACTCTTTTTAAGGCCAGATAATATTTGTAAAACCTGGATATATATTTGGCTATAAAGGAATTCTTGACAAACTTCAAATGATTGGAATAATAGGGTGTGTGTTTTGTGACCACAATGCAATTATACCAGAAATCAATAACAAAGAGATAATAGAAAATAAATCCCCTTGCATCTGCAAATTGTTTTAGTTAGCTTTAGTTAGGTTATCGTGCAAACAACGTCAGTCTCTCCTTGACTTACAACACATTTATTTATTTCTCATTCATGTTCATGTTGTCCGTATTGCAGCTCTGCTCCAAGCCATAGGCTAGCTTCAGGTCTCTTTTCTGTATCTTTTTATTCTGGGATCCAGGAAGGAAGGAGCAACCTCCATGTGGGACATGCCTTTCTCCTGGCAAAAGTCACTGGAGTGCAAAAGGCCTAGCCAAGCCACACAAGCAAACTTAAAACTCTGCTGTAATATAGCGTACAGATCTCCCTGGACTTATGGTGGGGTTATGTCCCGACATACTCATTGTGAGTTGAAAACATTGTTAAGTTGAAAACACATTTAATACACCTAACCTACCAAACATCAGAGCTCAGCATAGCCTACCTTAAATGGGCTCAGAACACTTACTTAGCTTACAGTTGGGCAAACTCCTCCAACGCAAAACCAATTTTACAATTAAGTGTTGGATATCTCATGTAATTTACTAGATGCTGTACTGAAAGTGACAAACAGAATGGTCATATGGGTGCAGAATAGTTGTCAGTGTATGGGTTGTTTACCCTCCTGATCATGGCTGGAAGCTGCGCTGGCAGCCATTGCCCCACACCCTGAGAGAGGATCCTATACGTATCACTAACCTGGGAAAAGATAAAAATTCAAAATTCAAAGTACAGTTTCTACTGAATGAGTATGACTTTGGCACCATTGTAAAGTAAAAAAAAAATTGTAAGTCTAACCATCCTAAGTCAGGGACCAGCTGTACCATGTGGTCAGTAGTCCATTGGCCCAAGAAAGCCACACGGTCAAATCTAAACTCAGTGGGCATGTATTATCCTACTACAGGTGAGGAGGGAGTAAATAATTGCGAAAAAAAATATATCTGTAACTTAAATGAACAGATTCTAAATAACCCATGGGTTGAGGAAGATTTTTTTTTAAAGATTTTTATTTATTTGTCAGAACGAGAGAGAGAGCACAAGCAGGGGGAGCGGCAGGCAAAGGAAGAAGCAGGCTCCCCACTGAGCAGGGAGCCCGATGTGGGACTCGATCCCAGGACTGTGGGACCATGACCTGAGCCAAAGGCAGATGCTTGCTTAACTGACTGAGCCACCCAGGCGTCCCAAGGAAGAAATTATAGTGGACATGAGATTAAAAAATTGAATTAATGATGAAAAAAACCCAACACATTACAATCCTAGGATGCAGTGAAAGCAGTTTTTATAGGAAAATTTATACTTAAATACATATGCTAAAAATGAAGAAAGATGGACAATTAGTGGGATAAGCATTCATCTCCAGAAGTAAGAAAAGAGCCACCCTGTAGTGGTTGTGTCTCAGGAGGGTGCTGAGTGGCTGGAGGACATGAGCAGAAAGAATTACTTTCCACTGTCTTTTTTTTTTAACCTTTTAAGTTTCATATCATATGCACTTATTTATCTTTAGGAAAATACAGAATTGAATATGGCTTATAATGCATCCGTTTCTTATATACATTTGGTTTGAGGGGCTTGAAAGGAAAAAGAAAAAGCAAAAACAGACTAGTTTAGGAATGAGAAGGGAGACGTAATCATAGTACAAAACAGAAAAAGATTAAAGGAATTTTGAAAGACTGCAACATACAACTCTATGGCAGCAAATTTGAAGTCCCAGAGAAAATGGGTTGTATCTTATCAAAATACAAACTATCAAATTTGACCCAAAAAGAAATGAAAAAGCAGAATAGATTACTTACCAGAGAAGAAATCAGAAAGATGTTTCAAAATCTACCATTAAAAATGGGGACCAGGTAGATTTAAAGCTGAGTTTTATCTAATCTTTAAAGAATGGATGATTCTGAAGTTATTTAATATATTCCAAGCTACAGGAAAAAATTAACCCCCTCAACTTGTTTTACAAAGCCAGCATAATTTTATAGCCCAAACCGGATAAAGGTAGTACAAAAGAGAATTCTAGAACAGTCTCACTAATGAATATATATTTGCAGAAACTCAAAATATCAGTAAATTGAATCTAGCAAAAAGAGCCTAGAAGTTTATCAAACGCACGCACGCACACACACACACACACACACAAAACAAACAAAACAAAACAAAACAACAAAACAGCAAAAATAACATCCCCTCCTGATATACCAGGATCAGGAAGGCTTTCTTGAGATGATTCAATATCAGGAAACTTTCTGATAAAATTCATGATAAGAAAACCTATATGATCATATAATAGATGCTGAAAAGGTGTTTGATAAAATTCATCTCATTCCTAATAAGAACTCTAAGGAAATAGTAACAGAATGAAACAAATATGACAAAAGCTATTTACCAAAAACTAAAAGCAAATAATGTCCTACGTGGTGAAACATGAAAATAATTTCCATTAAAATCATTATTATAATTTGACTGGCAAATTGGAAAAAACAGAAAAACTATCTTTTTTTCCCTGATGATATGATTACATACCTAGAAAAAAGTGACAGACTCCAGTCAAAAAAAAAAAAAAAAAAGAAAGTACAAGAATTAATAAGGTAATCTGGTAATGGGGATGGAATTTAAATACTTATAAAGATCAGGGCACCTGGCTGGCTCAGTAGGTAGAGCATGTGACTCTGGATCTCAGGCTCACGAGTTCAAGTCCCACATTGGGTGTAGAGATTACTTAAAAATAAAATCTTAAAAAAAAAAGTGGAAATGGAAAAAAGTATTACATTTACAACAACAACAAAAATAATGAAATACTTAGATATAAATCTAACAAGGCACAGGACTTATAAAGGAAGCTACAAAATATTATGATAAAAACACTAATGAAGAGCTGAATAAATGCAAAGGTCTATCATATCCTTGGATACGAAGACAATATTTAAAATGTTATTTCTCCACAAAATAATATATACATTTAATGCAGTTCCACTTAGGATGCTCATAGGTTTTTTCTGAACCAGATAAAATAATCTCCAACTTTATACAAAGAATAACTGATATGCCATGGGAAAAAAGAATATCAGCTATTAGAACTTATTAGTATAGTTATTGGTGTTGGTCTAGGAATCATTAGCTAGAGCAGTGGAAAGCTGAGAATCCAGAACTGGCACATTAGAGATTAGTATTCACAAAGGAAGCATTCGAATTCAGTAGCTAGAGGATGAGATACTTAAAAAAAATTATTTATTTATTTATTTATTTTGGAGATAGATAGATAGCGTGCAATGAGTGTGAGCCCGGCGGAGGTGGGGGGTGTGGGGAGAGGGAGAGGGGGAGAGAGAATCCACAAGCAGACTCAGCCCTGAGCACAGAGCTGATGCAGGGCTTTATCTCACAACCCTGAGATCATAACCTGAGCCTGAGATTATGACCTGAACCAAAATCAAGAGCTGGCTGCTTAGCCAACTGAGCTACCCAGGGAGCCCAAGGATGAAACTCTTTAAAACGATGTGGGTTTGGGGCTCCTGGCTGACTCAGTTGGTGGAGCATGCGATTCTTGTTCTGAGTTCAAACCCCACCCACAGTGGGCATAGAGCTTACTTTAAAAAAATTAAAAAAAAAATAGATAAAATGTTGTGGGTTCAACTGGTATCCTGCTGGAAGAAAGTAAATTTGGACCTCCATCTTCATACGCACAAATAAATTCCAGGTGGAAAAAATGGTAAATGTAAAAAATAGAATAAATATTTTACAAGATAATTTAGGAGGCTACATGTGTTTTCTAAGGATCAAAGAGGTCTTTTTAACTAGGACTGGAAGCCCAGAAGTTATAAAAGAAAAGATAAACATTTGATTAGAAGATTAGGGGTTAAAAAAAAAAGGGGAAGGGGTTTAAAAAAAAGATGGAAAAAATTAATATCATAAATAGTACCATAAGCAAAGTTAAGGGACAAATGATAACTAACATCTATATATTGGAGATGGTAGTCGAATAGTTTCTATAAACTTAATCTTACAAATTTCAGTTCTTGTAAATCGACAAGAAAAATATTAAATAATGCCAGAGGAAAATGGGCAACTGATTATAAAGAGAGAATTCACAGAAGAGCAAGTTCAAATATCCTGCCATGTAACTGCCATATAAGAAGATGCTCCAATTTCTTGAGGTCAGGACAGGACCATTGGCAGCACCCTCCCATCAACTAGAAAAGGTCCTTCCTCTGCACTGAGCACAGCCAGGATGCTTGGTTTTGCAAGCCATTTGTGGGCTAGATTTCAGCCCCAGCAAACTATGCACACATTGCACAATGCATGTAGTAGTCCAGATTCAGAGAAATGCAAGTTCATAATGAAATATTGCTTTATATCTGTCAAACTGACAAAAACTCAAAAGGAGCTATAATACCTGTTGCCAGCAGGGATGTGGGGGAAAGTGTGCTCTCGTATATTGAAGTTGTAAAGCGTCCCAGCCTTTTTGGAAGGCAATCTGGCACTATCTGTTAAAATTAAAAATACATATTCCCCTTGACCCTAGAATCCTACTCCTAGGAATCTATTCCATAAAAATAAAAGTGCTAATTTGTAAGGACATGTGTGCAAGAATGTTTATTGCAGGATTGTTTGTAGCTGCCAAGAACTGGAAACATGGTGAATGGCCATTAATCAGGGAATGGCTGAAAAATTAAAATATATTACTCCATAGAATATTACATGGCCATTAAATGAAATGAATTATAGCCTTACCAGATGTCTGAGAGAGATTTCCATGAGATACCAGTGAGTCAGAAAAGCAAGATGCAAAATGAGTGTAATATGATTCCATTATGGCAAAAAGCAGAACATAAAAACCTCCCTATATATGTGGGCACACAGGAATATGTATATGTGTGTGTGTGATTGTAACAAAGGGAAATCTACATGGACACTCTAGTTAATGTTAGGGGGAGAGAGGAAGAGTTGCCCACAATAAAAGCAGCAGGTGTGATATAATCCCGTTCATGTAAGATTGTGGAGGTTTCTGTGCATAGTGTGTGTGACTACGTGCGTACATAAATGCATCGAAGGATGCACCCTTCAGTGTCACTGGCTGGGATGGTGAGATTTCAGGGGACTTTTATTTTCACGATCATTTCTTGTGTAGTGTTCTGATTCTTTATAAGGGACATGTGTTATTTTTATATCCAGGAAGAAGACGAACTTATTTTCATTTTGAAAATGAAAAAACAACAAAAACCAAATAAACCCCAAACTCCAAATACTAATATGACTCCGTAATACACACATTCTTATTTATAGTTGGCTCGAGGGGACTCAACTTGAAAAAGCGATGCAAAAGAATGAACAAAGCAAATGTCTGTTGCTCTGAAGTATTACCTTCATCACAAATTATGGGGCAGTTGGGAAAATGTTTAAAGTTGCATGTATATTTTGTTACGGCACATCTTCTTGATGGTTTCACTGTGTCAGCAGAATTATTTGCTGCCTTTTGTAAACTTTTCAAAACTTTTAGTAGAAGTTTGATAGTTTGGTGTTTGGTTTTTCTTTATGGGAGGACATGGAGGAGAGGGGAGGGCTGTGGGAGGGGAAAGAGCAGTGTAAGTAAAAGGTGGGGAGGCGTCTCCAGCAGTTGGGGGCGCAAGCTCAGTGTTGCCTGCTGCCTTGAAGGTGTATGGTTTTAGCCATTAGAGAGGGAGGTTTCCTCTTTACTTTTCAGATGGCTAATGAAAATAGCACTATGGGATATTACAAACCCAGCATTGCAAATTTTAGATTTGGGGGAGAAACTCATTTTTGTGTTTTGGACTTGAGAGGAGAATTATTGGCACTGGGGTTTAGAGAGCGGGAAATGTGTTGACCTAGTTTTAAGTCAAGGCTGCTAGTTAGTATGTGTTCGCTTTTACCCAATTATCCCTTTACAAACCGAGAAAACAAGGGAAATCTTTCCTGCCTGTTGAACGAGGGTCCTAAGAATATGTACATTTAAATGGGCTAAAATGAAGAAAGCGCTTTAGAACGGTGCCTGCACTTGGGAAGCACTATGTAAGTGTTGCTCTATTATTACTATTACTGTTATTAATCTTGTCTCTTTGGTTGGGCTCAACTGCTTGCGTAAGGATCACTTACTTTGTTTTGGGAATGGCTTACAATGTAAGGCATTGATGTAGTTTAAGATTCTGACATGCTGTCTGAATTACTTTGTGTATGATACTTCACCCAACACTGTCAACTTGAGGGCACTCTATTCTATTTGATGGCAGAACTAAATCAATAGTTACTTATAGTCACCTCATAATGACACTTAGCAGTTTAATAGGATATTAAAAATACTTTTGATCCTTTTAAAAGATTTTATTTATTTATTTGAGAGAGAGAGTGAGCGAGAGAGAGCACACGAGCAAGGGCAGAGGGAGAGGAAGAGGGAGAAGCAGACTCTCCTGCTGAGCAGGGAGCCCGATGTGGGGCTCCATCCCAGGACCCTGGGATCATGACCTGAGCTGAAGGCAGATGCTTAACTGACTGAGCCACACATGCCCCAATACTTTTGGTTTTTAAAGATAAATGTGTTTTTCAATAAAATCAGGTGTTGCCCATGCTCAGTTTGGGATGGGACATGGAGAAACTATAGCCTTATTGGGATATCCAGCAGTTTTCACCAAGGATGTCTTTTTCTAGTAATTAAAAGAAGAACCTTTGAAAACATCATGCGATGAGGATGAATTAAGGAGTTTTGCTTTTGGGTTTGGTGTTTTGTTTCATCCTGTTACAATGTCCCACCACCTCTGTGACCTCTATAGTTCTGAGAGCAGAGTCTTCGAATGCCCTACTCTTTCTTCCTCCCTGAATTCTGGATAAGCTATTTTGACCCACCCACTGGGAGAGCACTCCTGGTGTGGGAAGGTCAGGAGCCCAGACGAGAAGGCTGGAGAAGAGAAGGCCTCATTCCTCTGTGTTAGCTGTGAGCCAGAAAAAGCAACCCCCTGCAGGGCTCCCACGTTTGAAAAGTACCCTGGTGCCTAATGACAATCGTGCGAGTGCAGAGCAAGTGTAGGAGGACTCTGCCCCTCTCTGACCTCATTCCTTATAGTCCTTACTTAAAATAGTAACCAGTTAAATGTGGTGGCCAGTGGTAGCCTGAATTTTTACTCCCAATGCTCACCTGCCTGCCTTACTTTTGGAAATGACGAGTAAGTGCCTGTTGGGCACCCTCTCCTAAGGGATTTTATCTGGGGAACAAATTTATACCCCCTTCCCAATGACACCTTCTGCCCTTGATGCATTTAAGGCATGTGGTCTCCCTTTGTCCTCTTGGTCCTGGAAAGGAGATTGGGAATGATCATTGGAGTTCTCATAGTTTGTGCTCTGAGTGCCTCTCGCCAGAGTGTCCGAGGCACAAATCTGTCTGTGACTTCTAGGCCAAATGAATAGTCATCGGAAGCATCAACAGTCAGTAGGTATGGCTTTGGGGATTTTCCAAAAGGCAGGGCAGGCCTGATCTGTAAGATATCATCTGAGGCAGTTCTGCTTGGATGTTCAATTTCAGGTAATCGACCATTTGGGGGACATAGATACAGGCTAGAGATACAATACGTAGGTATACTAGGCTGCCATTCACATCGGAAGGGATGGGAGGTGTTGCAGATTTGGTAAGCTAAGAAAGTAGTATGGTGCATGTCATCATTTGCACTGCAGTTGTATAGGGCATGTCTTTCAAAGTTCTCTCCAAGTGGGGATAATGCAGGTCCCAATACATTGCTGGCTTTCCCAGAAATCCAGGCACCTGATTAAAGTGGGTCATTGCATGCTAGGGCTTCTGCCCCCCCCCGCCCTTTAAGACTTGCGATCCTTCTTGGCAAAATTGGAACAGTCAGGGAAGAGTCGTTCCATATTATGTCGAATCTACTGAATCTAAGTTTCTGACAGCAAAAGAAACTGGAATGGCAAGCAATTTGAAGTAAGGCTGTGTGGTTAATTTTTTATTCCCACTCTCAATGTAGTAACAGATCTGATGCCAAAACAGCTTTGGCTATAGAACTGAGCATGTTCTTTCCACCTGACTCAGCATGGGTGATAAATAAATCAAGTATGTTTTACTGCTCTAACAGTATGTAGGATCATGGGTAATCTTTTCTCAGAGGCAAACCATGTTCCCCACTCCCCCCAACTTTGCAGATGGACTCGCCAGAGCTTAGAGAGGAAAAGATGACTTGCTTTTATGACATGCACATTTTGGTTGACCCAGTGGAGCAGTTTCCTTAATTTCAACCAGGTGACCTAGCCGTAGTTCTTACTCAACTGTATCACTCAGAAAGTATCCTAAAATCCAGACAGTCAAGTTTTCCATTGCTGCATCAGTTTGACAGGTGGTGTATTCATTGCATGTCAATGCCCTGATGTGGCATTAATCCAGGACCGTTTGCCATGTACCTAATGCCATTCACTCATTCAGCAAATATCTTGTGAATACTGCTATGTTCCAGAACATCATGAAAAAAGGACTCAATTGTGTCATACTGATGCGTTTTCAATCTTTTTTTTTTTTTTTTTTGACTTCGAGGTATCCATGTGAACATTGCTGTGTTTGGCAGTTTCTTCCAGAGTTGGAACCCTGCAGGGTTTCCCAATTTTATGACTTTCGAAGGGGGCCTTCCCCACTGGCTGACACTAGAGGGCGCTCAATCGCCAGTAACAAATTTGGGTACTTGGATTTTGCGCACTATTTCAAGACTTTGGTTTTAGTCTTTTCAGGAAAGAACAGTTGCACAACTCCATTCTCCTCCTAATGGAATGTCAAAAAAGGGGACCTTCTAACGTGGACTACACGTTCGTTTCCATGAAGGCTTTCTCCCTTAAAATCCAGACTTTTGAAATATCCCTGTTGTTAATAGTGATTAACTTGTTAGGAACTGCACGCGCTGCACATGACATTTAATCGCATCCTACTGCCATCCACCACATCCACATCGAGTTCCATGATACGCCAAAAGGAAATTCTGGAAAGGACGGACTCCTTTATGAACTCAAAGAATTTACCGACAGGCCAATTCAGCTCTTATTTACTGTTGCGTCCAACGCCCTTTCCCCTTGAGCACAAGCGAGTCTGGCCTCCCATTTTGGCCCCGGGATTTTCTGGCTTCCGGCGATTTAACGGATCACATTCTGTTACCCCTGGACTCCACCTAACTCCCCCATCCTGTATCTTCCGTTCTTTCTTTTTTTGCACCTCTCCAGCGTCAACCAGTACTCAATCCTTTCAAATGCTCACTGTGCGTCAGTTGCTTTTCCTTTATTTCCCTTACACTATCACATGTATGCCTCACCACCACCCTTAGAAGCTGGTATCAAGCTCCCCATCTTAGAGATGAATAAACTGAGGGTCAGGATTAAGTCACCTGCCAGAGTTTGTGTACCTTGTAAGTAGTCAAGTCAGGATCTAGTTCTAAAATTTTCTGATTCATTTTGTTCTGCACTGCCCTCCTTAATCAGACTTTCACACTGTTTAGTACTGTCATCCGCTTGTATCATTCCTGGTCATGCTCCTTGGTTTTTACCAGGTGAGAGTTGAACCAAAATTCACAATGCATGATAAAAACTAGCGAAAGACAATATAAAAATGGAAATGAACCTCAATTGGATGAAATTGCCTCTCCTACCCCCATTATATTTCAGAATTAAAAAAAGAAGCCAAACTTGAGATAGGAGTCGCTTTGGTCCTTAGGTAAAACGGGTTCTTGGTTCGGCCCTTCTATGATGAAGATTTCACCTTAGGAGTCACGCCAGAGTGGCTAATATGCAAGATTAAAACATTTGTATTTGACTTTCTAGGAAGACTTCCTAGAAACCCAAAGGCTTTCAGGATCTCTGTCATTGAGCTCATTTGTTGGGTCATAGTTATAGCTTCAATATTTCGAGTTTTTCAGGGCAAGGAAGTTCTGTGTTACTTAGTATGAAACGAGGCTAACATGAATATAGAGTCACCAGGTTGGAAATTGAATTCCCTCCAATAGTTTACATTTTCTACATGTCTAATGTGGTTCTAAAGAAGAAAATGACCATGGAAATGTCTGGGTTAGTGAGTGTTTGGCATTTATTATGAGTAGAGATTTTTAAAAACACAGCTTTATTGAAATATAATTTATATACCATACAATTCATCTATTTAAAGTGTATGATTGAATGGGTTTTAGGATACTCACAGCTACATACAGCTATTGCCACAGTTGGTTTTGGAATATTTTCATCACCTGCAGAAGAAATCCTGTATCCTTTAGCTGGCACCCTCCTTTCCCCCACGTCCAGCCCTAAGTAACCACTAATCTACTTTCTGTCTCTATGGATTTCCCTACTCTGGACTTTCACAGGCATAGAATCATATAGTATGTAGCCTTTCGTATCTGGCTTCTTTCACTTAGCATAATGTTTTCAAGGTTCATCCACATTGTGGCATGGATCAGTGCTTCATTCCTCTTTTATGGCTGGCTAAAGTCTATTGGATGATGCACCACCTTTCATTTATCCATTTATCTGTTGAGAGGCATTGAGGTGTTTCCACCTTTTGGTGATTAGGAACATTCGTGTAATGCATTTCTGTGTAGACATGTTTTCCCTTCTCTTGGATATACACCTGAGAGTGGAATCGCTGGATCATAGGGTAACTTATGCTTCATTGTTTGCAGACCTGCCAGATTATTTTCCAAAGCAGCTGGACGATTTTACAATCCCACCAGTGTTGGCTGAGGGCTCTGACTTCTCTCCATCCTTGTCAACACTTGCTGTTCTTTGACTTTCTGATTCTAGCCATCCTGGTGGGTGTGAAGTAGAGTTTTTTTTTTCTTTTTAAATAGGGTGGGATTTATGTGCCTATGTAGTTATTTATGTTTTTATTTATTCTTTCCACTACCAATTATTAACCATCTACCAGGCCTTGGGCCAGGCTCAGGAGATTTAAAGGTGCCACACCTGCCCTCCACATCTCGTGGGACAGGGAGCCAGCAAATGGGACACACGAAAATACAAGTATTTCTCCCCCTTTTATCTGTTTTACTCATCTCCCCAGCCCCCTCCCCTCTGGCAACCACCAGTGTGTTCTCTGGAGTTATTAGTGTATTTCTGATTGTTCATTTGTTTTGTTTTATAGGTTCCACATATGAATGAAATCATATGGTATTTGTCTTTCCCTGTCTGACTTATTTCACTTAGAATAATACCTTCCAGGTCCATCCATGTGTCACAAATAGCAAGAACTCATTCTTTTTTAATGGCTCAGTAATATTCCGTTGTGTGTGTGTGTGTGTGTGTGTGTGTGTACACCACATCTTCCTTATCTGTTCATCTCTTGATGGACACTTGGGTTACTTCCATATCTCGGCTATTGTAAATGATGCTGCAATAAACGGGTGCACATATCTTTTCAAATTAGTGTTTTCATTTTCTTCGGATAAATATCCAGTAATGGAATTACTAGATCATATGGCATTACTATTTTTAATTTTTTGAGGAACCAAGTATTTTAATATAGCTATGGATAAAACTCTGTGAACGCCAACAGTAGCAAGTGACTAATTTGAGATCCATTTAATCTGCATAGGTTTACATTCAAGCTATGAAATAGATAAAAGTATTTAATATCAGCTTTATGAAAAGCCATTCTAGAAACATGATGGCTTTCAGAGTCATCATCATTGAACCCACTCATGTCTAGAAAATAGCCCTGGTTTTCAGAATCGTCACTGAGTTCCAACTATTACAATATGGCAACAATACAAGTTTTTGCCTGTTGAATGGGGATAAAATAAGTTGATTGGTGAGAACAGAGGACAAGAACATATGGTGACTTTGGGAATCCAGGTACCAAAATAAATTTCATTTCTTGCCTAGACCTTAATAATCCCATTTCATTGGATTTGTGCTTTTCTCCTTCACCAGAACCAGTTGCTTCCATTCTGTCTCATCTCCCAGAAGTACCCCTCACTCATTTCCATGCCCGGTTCCTTTGCCGTTAGTTTTTGGGGGGTTTTAGACTGCCAAGCCTCTGTCCTGGAAACCAAAGCTGCACCGCAGAAGTGATCATCAGGGTGTCTGCCCCTGTTGGCTTAGATGCATTGAAAACGCACTGGGCCCTCTGTGGGCTTCTGGAACATTTTCTTACCACCTCCCTCTGCCCTCTTGAGTAGAATAAACATGGAGTTGTCCTTTTGCAGCTCTGCAGACCAGAGTTCACCGCCTAGAGCTGTCAGAGAACAGAAAGCACCTGCTGCAATTCAGCAGGGCCGGGTCCCACTCTTTGCCAGAATGTGGGACATTTTAGGTCCCGTGGCTTCCGTCCATCTCTCCTGCTTGTGGACACCTATTTTTGTGGGGCGTAAATATATGCAGAACAACCAGACTTAATATGTTCTCCCGTGCTTGGCTTTCAGACTTCTCCTGGATGAGCTTCTCATGGCAGAGGAGAGGCCTGAGGTCAGAGAAATGGTGTGAGTGAGAGAAACAGGTGCCTTGGAAGTGTCACCATACTTAAAGCAATACCCCACAGAAAGGCCTCTCTGGGGGCCCTTGGGGCAGCCACTTTTGCAGATGAAAAGACATTTCTTTCCCCAGGAAATGGCTAAGGGAATACATTTATTTCTTTATACGTGGACTCAGGCTTAAGAGAAATTGGTTCATGCGTGTCTTGGTCCAAACATGGTTCTAGTCCCTCCCCATGGTGGTAATGGTGGAGTTCTTTTTTCTTTTGTTTCCTTTGTTCCATCCTGTCCTTCTCTGCAGGAACCTTGCCAGTTGCTTTGATTTAGGATGCAGGGGCTGCCAGGCACCTGACCTTCCTGTCTGGTTGGTGCCAGTATTTCAGATCTGGTGTCCACGTAGACGGGCCAAGGGGGGACTCGGAAAACATGGACTGGCAGGTGGGGGGCGATAAGAGAGAGGAATTAGTTCTCTTAGACAAATAGACACAGCAGAAGCTCTATAAGCAGTGGCTCTACCAGGAAGAAGAACCAAGGCCCACTGGTGGTTGTCTAGCATTAGTGAGGGAGAAGAGGGATCTGGGCCAGTCCTCAGAGGAGACTGTGATTACTCTGTGTGATGTGAGTGGAGAAGGCTCCTGTATAAAAATATCCCATTCGCTGTCTTTCCTGGTGCCTGAGATTCTAATCAAGCCATTGCTTCTGCATGCCTGTGTGTGTGTGTGTGTGTGTGCGCGCGTGTGCACCTGTGTGTATATGTACACCGTGTCTCATGAAGTCTTGATTCCCCTCCTTGTGAAGGTTTTGGGGTGTCCTAGAATCCCCTATTAAGATGCAACTACCCAGGAGGGAGAGTCCTTTAAGCCGATTCAGAGCATGCCCTGAAAGAAAGGGTGGGGATTAGCAGGAAAGGATTTGGAAGAGGCCCTTGACACAAGGTGGAATCCATACAGCAAGGAAGAGCCAGAGGATGGGGGCTAGAGAGAATCCCAGCCTAGGTCACTGTCCTGCCAGGAGAAGAGACTTATACCAATTTCAGGGGGTGATAGGTGATAGAGGGATGGGGGCTAAGGTATTCTAGTGAGGCAAGCCCCTCTCCCACAACTGAAGGTCTCAGTGCTTCATTGGCCTCCAGCCTTCAGGCCTTGGCTTTGACTTCATGTTTCTCCAGGCAAGTGGAGCTGACTGATGTCCATTCCCAGAAGCTCAAAACCTGGCAGCATCCTGGGCCTTTCCATCTCCTGCAGGCCCATGGCCTGCCTGCCACCATGGCCTGCAGGTTCTAATTCCTTAGAAATCCCCAATTCTGCCCCTCATCTTCTCCCTGATGCCCCAGACCTTCAGCTCGCCCTCCCTCCAATTCATGGTCACACTGCTGATGGAAAGGGCTTTCTAAAAAGGCAACCTCTTCATTTTCACCCCCAGCTTAAAAATCTTTCAGTGTTGCCTGGTTGCCTTCCAGATAAAACTCTTCCTCTCTTAGTGTCGGCACCCACTCCTCGTCTCTCCAGCTTCTTCGGGCTCGCTCAGATCTCTGCCACTCCCTTCCTACCAGAGGGATCCCCGAAATCACAGTGCTCTCTCTCACTTCCCTGGGGGCTTTTCTACGTGCTGCCACTTCCGTGGGGACATCTTTCCTCCTACAGGGTATTTGGGATTCAGCTCAGGAGTCACTTCTAGGAGGGCAACCCTGACCTTCCTGTCTGGTTGTTGTGCCTCATCCAACCCCACAGTGTCCCCTGTTCCTCTGCTTCATGGCTCTGTGCTGTCACTGCCTGCTTCTCCCTCCCTCCCCCTTAAAGGTGGGAACTGTCTTAGGTCTCTCTGGATCCCAAGGCCCAGCATAAAGGAGGCATGGTGGCACAGAGTAGGGAATCTACAAATATTTGCTGGATGAATGAATTGTTCTTGGATTATGGTTTGGGTCTGGAAGGCCTGTCATTCCTTGGCTCATTTCTGATGTCTACCCAACCAAGGCCTGAATTGAATGGGACCGTCTCCATGAAGCCTTTCCCTGCCCCCAATGTTGGAGGTCCTTGCTCCCTCCACGAAGGTTCCTTGACATATATCACTTCTCCCCTGTTTTAGACTAATTTGTGAAAATCTCAATACCATGAAACCTTGAAAACCCAAAAGAGTGAATGCACTCCGTAAACACCCAAGGATGCTTCCATTGGGATTATGGGCATTGTTCCAGGAAAAGGAGAGCCTGGCTGGGCAGGCTGCTTTTCCCTTTTAAGTCGCATCAAGTAATTACTCTGCTTGCTTGTAGGGTTGAGCCTACTATCTTTATTCTCTCTCCAGATGGATGGGAATTGCTTTTTGCGGGTTTTTTCCCTGTCTGGTTTATTTTTATTTCGCCACCTGTGCCTAGCACAATGCCTCCCTCAAAGAGAGCCTCCAATGCATGAGTGAATGAATGGACTGAGTTAGTGGGAAGCAGCAAGCATTGGTTTCTGTTTGGCTTTACCTTGAAATAAGCGGTTTCAGAGGTCTGGCCCTGGGAGCATCTCAGATACCCAGAACTTGACTTTTTTTTTTCTTCTTCTGTGCTTTGAGATATCGTGAGGGGAGTAAGACCCTCTCCATCCACATCCCCAAGAGGAGAGAAAACCAGATTATAGTTTTGATGTCCCCTTTTCGGCTTAGTGTCTAGAACATACCAGAGCTGGTTCTGGATCTCAGGGAACCAGTGTGGCCAATCAGCTGCCAAGGCCATGACTGATTGTTCTGTGGATGAATAGAGGGATTGAGGGTGGGAGCTTGTTCTTATTTTTTAAATACCCATAGGACTTAAAACTCCTTCAGCTCCCCGAGACTGCTAGGTAGTGCATTTATTTTGGATGGCTTTTGTGGCACACTTCCTCTTTCAAGTGAACTCTTTGGCTGTTGGTGATTTCTGCATCTCCTTCCGCCCTCTCTCTTATTTTGATGTGCCTCAAAAAAAGTCAGCCACAAAGGCCAACACTTGCTACCGAAATGCCATTCTTCCCTGCTTCTCCACGGGCATCTCCTCACAGCTTTGACTCAGGGTCTGCTGAAACAGCCCTCAAACTTTTTTTTAAGATTTTTTTTATTTATTCATTTGAGTCACAGAGATACAGAGAGAGAGCATGAACAGGGGGAGAGGCAGAGGGAGAGGGAGAAGCAGGCTCCCCGCCGAGCCAGGAGCCGGATGTGGGGCTCAATCCCAGGACCCTGGGATCACGACCTGATCTGAAGGCAGACACTTAACCATCTGAGCCACCCAGATGCCCCAGCCCTCAAACTTTTTAAAAGAAGACAGATTTGGGTGCCCGTAGTGGTTTGGGTCCTTGGGTCTGTGGTCACACCCCCCAGTGATCCTTTGGATGGTGGTGTTGGACACATACCTGAACTGGGCCAGGGAGTTTTGCTAACTGATATTAAGGCTGAATTTGAGAAGGGTCCACAAGATGGATTAACATGATTGAGAAAGGCCTCATCCTCCCTCCCCTGGTCACACACCCTATCTGGAGCAATCCTGTATAATACAAATACAACACCTGCCACATGAATAATTTAAAATTTCCTGGTAGCTACATGTCAAAAGAAACAGATGAAATGAGCTTTAATAACATTTTTTTACTTAACCTAGTAAGTCCAAAATATTGTCATTTTAATGTGTAATCAATATGAAAATCATTAATGAGCTATTTTACATTCTTTTTTTGGTACTAAGTCTATGAAATTTGGTGTGTACTTAACAGTGACAGCCCACCTCCATTTGAACTAGCCACATTTCAAATGCTTAGTAGCTACATGTGACTCCCAGCTCCCATGTTGGATAGCACAGCTCTAGACTTTCCAGGTGAGATGGAGAGTGGTTATTCTGGGCCCACTCTAACCTCCAAATTAAGCTACCCAACCAGCTGAATCAAAATGAAAGAGATGGGCAACTATCCCCCCCCCCCCCCGCCCAAAAAAAGGAAAGAGATGGGGAGGGATGGAATGTATTTAAATCTATATCTATCTATAGCTATAGAATATCTATAGAGCTTTAGAGATGGGATTTTAAAAGCGTCTTGATGTCACAATCAGCAAGAAGACATTTTTTGGGTTTAAGAAGTTATATGGCTCCTAACTGAAGTAGTCTGATTTATTATTTTGTTCTCATGGAAGTTGTTGTTTGTTCATTCTTGAATTCATGAGTTTAAAAAACTAAACTTGATAGACAGTTTTACTTTTTGTAGTGTCTTTTTGTTCAGATCCCCTACATTCCTTATGCCATCAGGAAAGAATTAAATATCTCAATAAAAAATGATAATCAACATGTATTGAGAGCTTGCTATGTGCCAGACACTTGATACGTGTCCTGAAAAAGAGCCATATGAAGTAGGTTCCATCATTATTGCCATTTTTCAGATGAGGAAACTGAAACATTCAAGTTGCTAAGTAAACTTGACCAAGATAACCCAGCTGGTAAGTGGTGAACTTAGGCAAGTGGATTTGAAGGCCCACACCTCTAACCATATATACTACTTCTTTGCAAAATTAATGTAAAACTGAACATTCTCCAAAACTGTTCAAGATTCCAGTCTCCTTTAAACATGTCCACTCTAAACACCCTTGCTTTTGAGTGTTCTGGCAAAAAATATATGTCTTTTTGTGGGGTGGGATCAGTACATTGTAAAGCCCTATTTGGAAAATCTGGCCTCACTGCAGAGGGATCAGGCCATTTGCAAACTGACAGAATCTGCCTTACCATTGGCAAAAAAATAACTTGATCTGTTATGTAAAAAACAAAGTTAAGATAATAACTCTTACATGTCTTAGAATTATGAAAGGTAGATTCACAACAATTCTGTTTACTCAAAAGTCATACCACTGATAGACTTAAAATGACATTCCATTAGATTATAAAAAGCATGCATATCCTACTTTTAAAAAATTCTGTCTTTAATTCATTATTTTTTTCAGTTCAATCATTATAAAATGCAACTTAAGTGTTTAAGTTCTAGATTAAAATTTCTCAAAGTGAAGACAGATCTGATCTGCCATTTTCAAGTGTGCCAGGTAGTTAGGAATTATGCTGGTTTCTGCATCTGGGCCTTAACACATAAATAATTATACACGCTGAGAGTCTACATATTTTTAAAATTTGTAATATGAATTTGTCTTCCCTCTCCTATTAAATTGTAAGCCTCATTCAGGGTAGGCTCCACATTTCCTGCTTCCTTTATCAAGCTGTGTATATTAAAATATGCTGTTGTCTTCCAGTCTGAGTTGCTGTGGTTTTGATATCTCAAAGAGGTTGGTGGGAGTTCTGGCTGATACTTCAAACTCATCGTAGTTCTTGGGTCTGAATACAGTTCTTGCTTTTTGATGTTCTCAAACCCCATCCCAGGCCAAGAACTAGCTTCTGAACCATTCCCTTGACAAATTAGTAAGAAAGGGATTTTTAAAACTTTAATTTTAGAAAAATGGATAACTTATTTTCAAATGCCAAGATGCTGTGCAAAGGAGTTACAAAGCAATCTATAGGACTTGCCTATGCTATTACTAGGCAGAAAGGAGTTAAAAATTTCAAGTCTTACACACATACCCATTCAGCCTTGTTCTGTTTTTCTGTAACTTGAATAGTGTATAGAATTGAACTCTGAAGGTTCTGGAGCTTTATTTTATTATTATTATTATTATTATTATTATTATTTAATTCATTGCCTTGAGGAGCCCTGAGAAAGGAAGTGAGAGGGCACAGCTCTGAAGAACTGGCAATTTGGCATCTCCTCTCCCCCTTTCACCCCTCCTCCGCTATTTTAGCTATTTGACCTGATTAAACAACTTTGGGATGTTAGCCAGATTTCTGTATGCTAACGAGGCCCCTATTCATGATGTAGTGAGATTTCATCCACCGGGAGCTTCCCGGCTGCTCAGTGGAAGCCTGGCTTCACAGAAGTCTCCCAATTTTGTCAGGGGTTCGCCAGTGAGGAGTTCACGCTGACTTGGAGCAGACACAGACTCCAGAAGCCTCGGGTCATACCGGATTATTCAGTAGCAAATTTTTCCACCTTGTATCTAAGTAGTGAAAAGTGACGCCAGAATCGCGTGTGCTACTCCCCGAAAGAGACTCTGGCAACACCTTCTGTCTAGTTACTCTTTCCTAGTAGCAGAAAGCGTTTCCAAAAGTTTCCTTAAACCTCGTCTGTCCCTAAGCCTAAAGGTCAGAGCGCCAGGTCCCACTTGGCTCCCCAGCCGGCCGGAATCTGATCGTTTCAGAAGTTTCTGCGGTGTGTGTAGATGAGAAGTGGTGGTAGTGGGGAACCGCGCCGAGTGACCACCGCGCATTACGTAACGAAAGCCCTGGCTGCAGGAGGGAGCGAGCCTGACATTGAGACATTCCAGGGGGAGGGGAGTTGCTGTCCTGGAGTCGCCAGGAACGGCGGCAGCAGTTCCAAGAAACAGGGAGAGAGAGAGAGAGAGAGAGAGAGAGAGAGAGAGAGAGAGAGAGAGAAAGAAAGAGAAGGTGGCTGAGATAAAGAAAACACTACGGTAATGAGAATGTTAAAAAGCCTTAGGACCCAGAGCATTAGCAAACGGCTGGGCACGTGTAGTAATTTGTTAGACGAAACGGCAGCCTTCCAACTTTTGCACGGGAACAAGGGGATTTGCCCTTTGGGGGATTAAAAACGTAACAGCAAAGCCAAAAGCTAATGAATGGGGTTCAGTGGTTTGTTGGCAATACTTAAATATTTCTGTCCAGGAGCGCAAACTCTCTGAAATTATTCAGAAAGTAGGGGCTCAAACCAAACTAGAATACTCTCCCGTGCGTCTCCACTTTTCCAAATCCGAAAAGGAGCTGCTCGCGCGGTACTGCCCCTTTAAGACCTGCTTGCTCTCGGGCTCTACAAAAGGGAGTGACCTCTGGGCTTTGACAGCTCCCCTAATAACTACCACCGTGCAGGCCCCGCCCATCTGGCGACCAGCAGCGCCAATTGGCCAGCGGGCCGGTATCCCGTGCTCTGATTGGCTCGCCGCTTCCCCTGAGCGAACCTTTAGAACTCTGAGACAGACAATATTCTGTTACATTGTAGCAAAATGGCGACTGTCATTCACAACCCCCTGAAAGCGTAAGTAAGACTAAAAAATGTACATATTCCGCCTGGTTTCAATATGAAAAAAAAGGCGCCTTCCGCGTGCCGAGCGCTGCCAATGCACTGCGCTTGCAGGCGCCTGCAGCCGCGGCGGGGCTTCTCTTTTCTTTCAGCTCTTACTTCTTCATCTTCTTTTTTTTTCCCCCAACGCGCAGAAATGTCAAGAGATGCAATTAACAAGAAGAAAATTGTTACATTTGTGTTCTGCTTAATTGGAGGACGCACCGAGAGGGGTTTTCGGCAGGGGAACCAGGCGCTCGAGCGCTCTACAGGGGGGTCGTGGGCAGCTCGGGGACAGCACGGTCCCCCGAGTGCCCGGCCTCGCGGGGCGGCGAGCGCGGCGCGGGGGGCGGTGGAGCTGGGGGCGAGCGCCGGGCAGGGGCCGCCTGGGTGCACTTGGCTGAGCCCCGCGCCTCCTGAGTCCGCAGCCCCTGTCCGGCTGCTGGGTCCGCCGGGGCGAGCGGACCGTGGCAGCTCCGGAGTTTGCAGGGCGCTTTACGCCTTCCGATCGCTTGCGGGGAGTTTGTGCAAACCTTCCGGAGTTGGGAGGACCGCAGGGGGAGCAGTAGGTCCCGGGAGCCCTGCGGCCCAGGTGGTTGCCCGGGGCTTTCCTGCCGGGGCAGCCCCCCCCGAGCATGACGGCGCTCCGGGCGGTCACCGGTGTGTCTGTGTGTGTTTGTGGGCGAACTGGCTGTAGTATATTAACGACTCGGGTTAACTTGGGGTTGATTTGGACGCAGGGAAGCTGCAGGTCTTATGAATGATGTTCTCGCCTTCTCTGGGTGAAAAGCCGAGGCGGGCGGAGAGGCAGCTTGGGGCTCCCCGCCTGAGCGGGCAGCTTCTGCTCCCGGCCAGAGCGAGGGGCAGGTGCCTCTGGCCGCCGCCGGGAGACTTTGAGCGGACGCCCAGATCCCGGACGCAGGGGGGCGGGCTGGGCGAGGACATGCGGGGACCAGTCCCCGGGTCCGACAGCCAATTCCTGCCTGCCTTCCTTCCTCCTCCTTTTCATCCTGGCTTCCTTCCTTCCTTCCTTCCAGTCGGTGGAACTGTTAAGCCGCCAAGTCCGATCGTGATCGCGGAGCTTCGGAAAACTAGCGTCGCTCTACAAGGGGTGCTATTGGCAATGATGTTGGCAGAGGAGAGCTCCCCTCCCGATCGCCGCGCGACGTGGGTCGGGGTCCGCGCCTCTGGGACCAGGACTTCCCAGCTGGGCTGGAAGCCGAGGGCGAAGGGAGGGGGAGGTGCGGGTGGGGGGCGTTTCATGCAGAATTCTCCCGGGTGTATGGCCGATGCCTGTGCAGGTTCTTTCAACTCAGCACACCGCGTTGGCACCCCGGGGTCCTCCTGGAGTTGAAAACCAGGTTCGCACCGGGGGCGGGGGAGGGGGGCGGCAGGGGGGCCGTTCTAGCGCGAAGGAACGCGCGAGGGTAATCGGACGTGTTTGCACCAGCTTATCTCCCATCAGTAATAGGGAAAAAGGTAGTAATATCCCCGGTATCGGAGTTTTGCATGTACATATATATTAAAGCTGCCGTTAAGAGGATCCTGGAAGCTGATGTTCATCACAGAGCAGCTCCCGGCTTTAGTTCTCGCTCGCAAGCTTGGATACACTGCACTTGAACGCCACAGCGTTTCACCCAAGAAAGAAAATGTTTTATGGCAGAATAAATGGGCGTAACTTCGCCGCATCCTCGCTCCCAGTCGCTCGCGCAGCCACACCGCTGATGCTGAGTTTCTACCGAACCTACAGCTGATTTGCAGTTTCCCCATTTCCAGCCGAAATCACACAGGCGGGCCGCTGCCACCTGGTAAACTCAAGTTAGAGAAATCTATTTCATATGTGCGCCAGGTTTGTTTCCTACTGGGAAAGCGGTACCATCGTTACCCTGGAGCCCGCTCACGCGCGGGCAGGCGCAGTATCTCTACGCTCCAGGGTTTCCCAGCTCGCTCCAGTTTTTTGTTTGTTTGTTTTTTGAACTGCAGAAGGGTGCGTGTTTGGCGAGGGTGTCTGAGTGGGGTGGGGTTAGAGGTGGAGGAAGGGACAGAGCATAGGGCTGGTTTAGTGGAATTAGTTCTGAATTATTATACTTGTACTTTGTCTAATTAGAGACAGTTGCAATGAGATGTTTTGTAATTCTGTGTCACCACACACACACACACACGCACACGCACGCACGCACACGCACGCTCTAGCATATACACAACACCCCTGCCTGCTTTTTCTAGATGGGAGTTGAGTGGTCATTTTTAATTAGCCCCTCCTTTTTGCATCCCAAACCCTTTCCCTGGAGGTAAGGGGGTGTAAACAATACCCACCCCCTCTCCCCAACTAGCCGAGCCTCCTGCGCTCCGGACGGTTTTTAAACTCCTAATGCAGCAGCACACGCGTTGTTATTGGGAGACCTACACCCTCTGCCTTTATTTTTGAAAACAACTTGTTTAATAAAACATCTTATACATTTCATTTGTTTTTTAAAAGTTGCTGATCGGGAAACAATACACACGTAAATAAATTATGCATGGGATAAATTAGAACAAAGCGCAGAGACACATCCAGCTAAAGGGTTGGATGGTGGTGTTGGGAGGAGGGGAGCAGGGAGAATGGTTTGGAGAGCTAGGTTTTTATCCTCTTGTGTCCCTCCTGACAATGAAAAGGAGCTGAACGACATTAGCATTTTCTCTGTGTGCGTCCGAGTCAGTCTCTCCCTTTCCTAAAAAAAAAGCCAACAACACGGACGCCCCCTACAGAAACCAGTCACACAAAGGTTTCCTCTAGGATTGGGGAATAAAGTGGTGGTAGGTTAATATGCTGGGGAGAAACAAGCTCAGGTTTCATGCAACACCTCTGTGGGGCTCTGCCTACCCTGAGTATGGACTATTTTTCATTATACTGGCTTTTCCATGTGGGACATTTAATAATTCAATAGCTCGGGTGACTGGATGGTACAATTTGAATCTCATTGCTTTGGGGTCTTCCTTAGGGTCCCAAGCTCCTGGAACCACATCTCCTCTCCTAGCAGTTTGGCTTTCTTCCTGCCTGTCTTTGATCTCCCCTCAACTCCCTTTCTTATTCCTCCTCCTTGTACCCTTCACCCCCTTCCTCTCTGAAGCTGACAGCCTGGCTTCTCTCTGTTGGCGCCTTTAACATCTTATTACTGCCCAACAGGGTGTTAGAGGCAGAAACAGGAGCCGCCTGGACTGATCAGATCACAAAGAGGACACGGCGGGTGGCCCCACAACCAAGCAGTCACATCTGGACAAATAGAATTTAAAAGCATTGATAGACTTGTATGATGTGTAAATGGGTATTACACATTATTTAATTTAGCAGCTACATTGTCTGAGCTTAGATGTGTGAGTATCCCTCATTTCTTACATGGACAAGCAAGAGAAGGGCCATGTAGTGAGGTAAAACCCATGCAGGTAACATAGATATGGGTTTGGTAAAGGTCTATGTAGAAGTAAGTCACATAACATATTCTGGTTGATTTCTGCATACCTAGGAAACATGATGCTTTTAATATAAATTCTAATCTTACTCAATATTCTAGTTCAAGTAAACCACCTTCCCCTAAATCTGCTATCAACACTTTAAACAACTTACTCTTTTATTAAGTTATCAAAACCCTGGTTTGTATGCACTTAACTGGGAATGTCTGCCACCTTCTGCCAGACTTGATTATGCACATATGTATCTATTATTATAACTGCCTGCTTAGAAAAGAATAACTTATTATTATTTAATTATTCTATATAAACCAACAGGGCTTTTCCTCAAGTAACTATTTGTTTAAAAAGAACGAGACCAGCCCACTATTTTGTCATGCTTCTAACTGTGAACATACAAATACATTACTGTATTGAAACTTTCTTTGGTAAGGAGTTTCCCTGGCTTGGAGGTATGTGTCTATATCTCTGTTTTGTTATTAAGGAACAATTCTGGGAGAAGTAAATACACACTTACTTAGCCAAGGTCAAACAGCAGGTCATGTGTGTAGATGGACTTCAAATCTTCATCTCTTTATACATCCTATGATCTGGATACACTGTATTATAATCTAAAGTGGTTTCCGTGCCTGTGAAAGTTGTGCAATTGTGGCCACTTACAAGCCAGACCTCACTCTTGCTGTGGCACTCAGTTTAGATATCAGAGAAGAAGGGGTGTGTGTGGGGGGGCCACATTCCTGGTTCTAATCTCCTCTTAGCTCTTTCGGTCGGAGTGGGGGAACGTGGGTAGGTACTAAGTGCGGAATATGGAGGTTGGGACTTTGTGAACTTGTAGCCTTTTATGGACATTATTTTAGCCCCTTATGAAAAAGGACCCTCAGATATTTTAAGCCAACAGATGCCTAAGAGCCACCTTCTCCATCTGCTTCTGGTTGCCACTCAAAAAAAAAAAAAAAAAAAAAGCCCTGAATTCCCCAAACTTCATTAGCACACATTATTTTTCAGCAGGAAGAATGTCTGGTTTTGACGATACACCCATGAAGGATATTAATTTCTGCCAGAACCCAAGTAGAGGCATTGTCACAGGGTAAACCTCTGAAAATAGCCTGTCTTGCAGACCACCTGGGAGACATCCAGAGATGGCCAGGAGAATGGGAGCTGCCGAGATCCCTAAGGTGGGCTGGCATTCAGAGGCCACTTAATTGGAGACTTCTCATCTTCCTCTGTGTTTATGCAATCATGCAGGTAGCTGGAATTTGGATACATCTGAGAAAGACCATAGTGTCTAAAGCGGCTTCAGAGCCATCTGCTCAGATCAATGCAAAAAATAAAATGCTATGGTCAGCAGGCTTTGTTTTGCACCAGAAACAGAAAGGAAACTGAGGCTGACTTCTCTGTTTTCAAAGTGCAGCCTCCGCTGATTGTAGTGGCAGTGGGGGCTGGGTCATAAAAAGGCACAGAATCCAGGTCTGTTTATTATCCCAGCCTCTGCAAAGTAACTTTTGTGGTTTTTGAGTGTTCTGAAAGTCAGTGGAAGACAGAAATGTAGCCAAATGTGGCAAGCCCCTGGCCAAAGAAATGCCCCAACCACTGAAATAGTTTTCGCCTCTACTTGGGTTCTGGCACCGTTTTTCCAGCAGGGGCCTATGTAAGCATGATCCTAGCTCGAAATAGTCTTTAAATATGTAGCTATTTAACAAAGAAAGATAAAGCGTGGTCTGGGGGTGGGGTGGGGTGAGGTGGGGTGGCGGGAAGGGAGTAGGTGAGTGGATAAAACCTCTGTGCGGTCCGGAACTTTGAAAAGATTATTGTTTAACAGGGAGAGAGCCTGATATTATGATCTATTGCAAGTTCCAAAGTTTTCTTTAGTTGTGTGAGTGACTAGGACGAGATGAGGTGTTGTGGTGTTTTTCTAATTTGTTTTTCTTATTGGTCCAGTTACTAGTGTTTCACAGTCTGTCAGACCATATGGATGAATGGAGCTTAGCATCGTAAAACTGTCACCCAAGGAAGGTTTTTGAAGCCTGTGATTTGCATCAGTTTTAAAAGCAGTGGTTAGAGGTGTTGGGTGGGGGTAGGTGGGAAAAGAGGAGCAGGCGGTGTTGGGAATTTCTAGGTTGTGTTTGTGAATAGTAGTGGTGTGGGGGATGGGAAGGGAAGAGAGAAGCCTTGAGAAGGCTAAGAGTTAGGGGCTATGTTTGGAAGCAGGGAGGGGAGGGGGGATTAGACTCAGTGCCTAATAATGGGGTTCAAATAGCCCACAGTGAGTCCTCCGCCACCCTGGTCTTGGATAGGAGTCTGGGAAACAATGATGACACATGTCTAATCCCCCTTTTGCCCCCTCTCCTTCCCCGCTGAATCCAGAGACTGTGGTCATCTCAGGTTGCTGTGAAATGAGCATGTTTTTGTCGTTATTCACTTTGAAAACCTGCTGTGTGTATGAATTGCCACAGGAAGCTCCACCAGAAGAGGTTTCGCATCTCCAACTTTCCACCTGCCATCATTGTGGCCCTATCTCGAACTGTGTCCCTCTTCCACGTTCATTTCTCACCACTCGCTAGTCTTGGTAGCTGGGATGACTTCAGAGTTATAGAGGAGAAAAAGCTCTGGGAGAGAAATCCAGAGCCTTGAGCACCTGCTCCCAGTTGTGCCACCAACCCGCTACTGAATCTTGGACACAGAGCTTCTCTGAGCTGCAAATCCCTTGTCTTTAAGATGAGGGTGATGCACCTTGATTGCCCAAATTCCTTTTGGGTCAAAAGCTTGGTGGCTCTTACTATGGTCGATTAGGATGGGGTGGGGGGAGCTGTTAGGGGCCAAAGTTCAAATTCTTTCTTATTTTTAAAGTGTTTCTAAAGGGGATTTGTTAAGACTGGGGGACTCTTTGTTAGTTTCATCTGCTCAGGTCCAGTCCTGCCCCATCATGCTACCAGTTGGGGTTCTAACCGGGATGGCACTCCTTTCCCTGCACAGGGCCTAAGGCGGAGGACCAGGTGGTGGGCCATTTAGAACATGGGCTTTCCTCCTGATTCTCCTTTGTGAACACTTTTCTTCTCATTAGCACCCCAACCAGAGGATAGAGAGAAGAAAGAGAAGTGGGAAGACTATCTGGCCTATTTTGCTGTTTATTAGCACTCTGATAAAGTTTTTCTTTGTGGAAAAGACTGGAATTACTGAGAACACCTGTCTCCCTCCCCCTCTTCTTTTCTTTAAATGTATGGAGGGAGGGGGGAAGCAAGCAAAAGATTTTTCTCCTTTGGATTTCATTTATCCAAAATCTCCCTGGACCTACCCCCCTCCTTCCCTATAGCACCCATCCCATTAACATGGAAATAAAAGTGCTTACTTCACTTCCATTTGGGCAGCTACAGATACCTGTCTGTTTAGTGAGCTGAAGCAGGTGGACCTGTACTGATGTCTCACTGTGCTTCCTCTAGTGGACCCTGTGTAACACTGCTGAGGGAATAGAGGTGACTAGCAGCCATACAGAGGTGGGCTGTATCCTGGTAGGTATTAGCAGTTATCTAAACTGGAATTCACTGCCTCTCCTCCTTCTCCTCTAGTGACATGCCTCCAGAATATCCCAGATTCCTCTGGGGGTGTTATTATCAGGCTTTCCTTTGGTTGAAAACTCCCTTGGTAATTTTCTACAAGCCTAAAAGAGGAAGAGGGGGTTGCAAAATCCATCAGAGAATTCATAGAAGCCCAAATTGTGATTCTCAGGCAAAATAAAAGAGAAATCAAAATGGTTACCCTGACCTGCAGCAGACAGAGTCAGCCCCTTAATTTTTTTCTCATTGTGGTAAAATATACATAACATGTATATTTAACATTTGTAACATGTAAATGGGCCATTGTAGTCATTCTAAAGTGTACAATTCAGTGGCATTAAGTACATTCATAATGTTGTGCAACCACTGATAGAATCCCTCTCCAGAATTTTTCTATCAGCCCAAGCAGAAACTCTGTACCTGTTAAACAATAACTCCCCACCTCCCCCACCCCCCAGTCCCTGGTAACAGCCATTCTGCTTTCTGTCTTTATGAACTGCTTCTTCTAAGCACCACATGTAAGTGGAATCACAATATTTGTCCTTCTGTGATGGTTTATTTCACTTAACATCATGTCCTCAAGGTTCATCTATGTTGTAGCATGTGCCACAATTTCCTTCCTTTTTTAAAAGATTTATTTATTTATTTTAGAGAGAGCGATAGAGAGCACATGCGAGTGTGAAAGGGGTGAGGGGCAGAGGGAGAGGGAGAGAGAAACTTAAGCAGACTCTGCACTTAGCAGGGAGCCTGAAGTGGGACTCCATCTCACAACCCTGAGATCAGGACCTGAGCTGAAACTGAGATGCTTAACCAACTGTGCCACCCAGGTGCCCCAAGAATTTCCTTCCTTTTAACGGCTGAATAGTGTTCCATTGTACGTACATACCACATTTTGTTAATCTACTCACCTGATGAGGGACACTTGGCTTACTTCCATCTCTTAGCTATTGTGAGTAATGCTGTTATGAAGATGGGTGTATAGGTAGCTGAGGGTCTGCTTTCAATTCTCTTGGGTATATGCCTAGAGCCCTTCATTTTTAGACTCTTTAAAATTCAGGGACTACATTTCTAAATAGTAGAGGCAACCCCCACCTTATAAACTTAGGGGAAAATACTAATAGTATCATAAAATGCAACCTCCTTTTCCCCTCTCCCCTATAGGAATACCATTGTTTGTTGAGGGGTAAATCCTTTGAGAATCCAAAGACTCTTTTTTAATCCCCAGCCAGGCAGATTGCCTTCCCCTCGGCTCCACCCCCTCTGGAGGGCACGTGGGGTGTCAGGGTTTGGGTTTGGGGAGGCTCCAGGAGCTGTAGCAGTAGTTACCTGGTGAGTCTTGGAGTGAAGGTTTTGTTTGTTTCCTGGGCAGGGTGGAAGTTTCATTTGGCAACAGGGGGCGAGGGAGCACGGGGAGGATGGGACAGCTTTAAAAGGCAAGAGTTAGTAAATCAGATCTATCGGCTTCCTCAGTGAGAAGAGCTTGGGAGGTCTCCTTTCTCCTCCCTTCCCCCCACACCCAGCCCTGCTTGGCCCCCAAGGTGTCTGAATGAAATAATGGATGTGAAAACATTTCCAAAGGTGTAAAGTGTACATGGGAGGTGTTACTAGGAGAACAGCACAGTTTCAGGTAGCTGACTGAGGCCTTCTCAGAGTCAACCATACCTCATATGTTAAACATTGTTTTAATACATTAAAACTCAAATAAATGAAATGAGTATGGCCTTACACATCAAGCCTAATCATTGTTTCTCAGGAAATGCAAAGCCTCACTCATCCAGCTGTGTGTAAATAGCCTTAAGATCTCATTGGGATTTTCCCCATTGTCTGGGTTTGAAATAGGTGAGAATATGAGCTCAGGGGAAGCCCTCGTTTCATTTCCCATTGTCAGCTCTGAACTGAGTCAGCCGCAAAATCAGAGGAAACAGAAGCTCGGAGGGCAGAAGGGAGAGCTTTCCTGGAACTTGGGCTTCAGTCATCTGGCAGTCTCTGACTCCTATCAAGACGACTTTAAGGAAGAGAGGAAGAGAGAAGCGGTGGAGGTGGGGCTGGAGCTTCAGTCTGCTGGTCAATGAGGAGGGTGTGCTATTGACACAGGAGATCAGCTGCCTGAATTGATTCTTTATATAAAAGTAGCCTATGGAGCGCATTGTGGCGGGGGTCAAAATTCTAGAGAGTTCCATCTTGATCGCCAGCCTTCACATTCAAGCTTGCTGCAACACCACAACATTCTTTTACTTTGTAAAAGCAAATTGAGTAAAAAATGTCATCTGGGCCCCCATTATCCTCAACTAACAACTCTTTACATGTCTTTGTTTGCTGCCAGTTGGTCTCAGGGAGAACTGTCTCATCCTCTTTGGGGCTTTCTTCATCCTGTCCTGGCCAACACCGATGGCCAGCCTGCCCCTCAGAACTCAGAACTCAGAACTCAGAACTCAGCAGCAGAGTAGCCTCCCTCCCTGCATCTAGGACCTTCGCCTCCAAGGAAGGCCTCCAGGCTGTCTGTTTCTCCTTCCAGACCCTGGTTCTTTGGCAGGGCAAAGTAAGTGCTTGTAAGCCAGGAGGCTGACTGCTCCGCTAGGCTTCTCCTAGGGAAACCACTGTGGTTTGGGGGGTGGGGAGGGGAAATGAAATGTGGTGCTGGGGATGGGGGAGGGCAGGGTGGATGGGGTAGTGGGAGTGGAGAGAATATATTCTCTCCTGCTAATTATTTTCCCTGAGGACTTAGCCAATGCAGAACCATCTATTATCGTGGGAGCGCTCTATGGTGGTTCTGCCTGTGATGAATGCTAAGTGGAAACAAGCAAGAAAAATTAACAGGCGGCTGCTTCTGTCCACCTAATTAAAATGCATATCCAAATGCATAATTCCTTATGTTTCCCCATGCACACACTCCCCTTCCAATCCCAATTCTATGGAGGAGAAAAAACACTTTCCCCCAATCATTTCTCTTGATTATATTTCCATCAAGGAAGAGCCGGAGGGTTCCCCTAGAATAGAGAAGGGCTGTTCTTGTAACACTTTGAAAATCGCTTGTTTTTTACTTAGATTGAGCCCAAAAATTCTGAGCTGCTTTTTGTTTAAAATGAAAAACAAAAACTTTATCGGACTGCAGAAAAAAAGGGGGAAGGGAGGATATAGAGAAAGAAAGGGGAGGAGAAAAGAGAGAAAGCAAGCAAGAAAAAAAAGTTCCCACCATTTTTGCTGACGTTTTTGTTTTGTGCTAAAAGTCTGTTTTGTCTGTTTTTGTTTGTTTGTTTGTTTTTTGGTGCTAAAAGTCAGCGATGAGAATTTTTAAGGTCTTTCCTATCTGCCCTCTCTCTGTTCCTTTCCCTGACTTCGCACTACCTCCCTCAGCCGCCCTAGACAAACGTGTCACCCAGCGTTTTGTAGAGAGACCGGAGAAGATGCAGCTATCTGTGCAGATCAGGTAGAGAGAGAGAAAAAAAAAAAGGGAAAGTCTCTGCATTTGGGGCAAGATCAGAGATACTTGACATCACAGTTCCGAGTATGTTTTGAATCAAACAAACAGTACCTCTTCATCTGTTATCGTCTTCCCTCTTTGTTCGCTGATCGTTTTCTCCCCATCGGAGCACAACTTTATTCAGTGGCCATAAAATATTTAATAGACACGAAACTTGTAAGTCGCTGGGTTCAATTTGACGTCACTGCCGTTTCTGCAGCAGCCCCCCTCCCCGGCCGGTAACACGCCCACCCAGCCCCTTGACTGCCCTCCACAGCAGCCCCAGCTGTTGATTTATCAGGGCCGGCTGGCTCAGCAGTGCTGGAGATTGCTTTTAATTAACTCTCTTCATTTTTCCCAATCTTCAGGGAGCAGCAGCCCTTTAATGATTTTAATATTTTATCGGGATTTATACCGCCTTATTTGTTGTTGTCTGACTTCCGCATTTGTTCTTCCTGAACCGCTTCTAGAGCGATGTAATTTCTTTGCCCCTTCCCACAGCCCCCAAGACCTTCCTGGAGAAGAGACGGACGGGTTCTAAGAAGGCCCTGTCTACCCAAGTTTTCTTGGCCTCTGTGATGGTTTGGGTGAGAGCCTTTGTCTTCGGAATCCCAGGCTCATCTGACTCAGCTGCAGGAATTTCTGAGCTTTCCATTAAAAAAAAAAAAATCGGAATTTTAGAAAGTAAGATCTCTTTGCCTCTTTCAGGCTTGCTGCCTCTGGAAGGGAGGAAGCTGCCTGCCCCGCACCCCCCCACCCCGAGTTGGATAAAAGCTGCTTCCTGGGTCCCCAGTTAGCTGCAGGTGGAGGTCTGGTGATGCCTTTAGGGGAGTGCTGGATGGAGGGGCAAGTCAGATCTTTGCCACTTAATGTGGCTTTAGATACGGCTGGGAAGAGTATGTATGGTCTGGTCTGGAAGAGCACGTGCAGAGGCTCCAGTTGCCTTCTCTACTCAGGCTGCCTTCTCCCTCAACCCTCAGTTCCATGTTCCTGTGCCTATTTCCCAATGTGCGGGCAGGTGGATTGGGGGGAACACACCATCACTCCCACACCTTCCCAGCTCTGCCCTCCAGCCTCCTTTTGGCTGCAAAGTCAACACCTTTCCCTAGCATCCCAGAGAGACCTGGCAGACAGACTTGCGTGGGGGCTCTTTTCAGCACCAGCTTATCCACAAAATGCCTTTTTGGTATCTTGGTTTGGTGTTGTGTCTTCGGGGTTACCTGTTGCTAGGCAACTGCCAACTAAAGTTTGAGCCTGATCTGGGGATTGCAGTGAATTGCCCTGGGTGACTCATATTCACATTTAGGGACCTGGCTTTGCAATCCTAGCTCTGGGAGTGGGAGGCCGGGAAGACGTATTTCCACGTGTCTTTACGGAAAGAGGTATTGGTTTTTAAAATCTAGCCCAGGGCCTGGCACACAGTCAGTGCACACGGATGTTTGTGTTGGTGATGAGAATGGTGATTTCTTCCCATCTCCTTGCCCTCATTCTTTTACCTCTGCTCCTTCTGAAAACCTAGGCCATGTCAGAGACCAAACTCTATGTGGGATGCAGAGACAGAAAACCATGGCTTCCTCTCCATGCTGTGGTGTTCAGGCTACTCAATATCCTATGGAATATTTCTTCCTCACCTTTCCTTGGCAACGTAGACCCTTTTGAGAATCCTGTGAAAGTGGTGGATTGTCTTCCCAGAAAAAAGGCATATAGATGTGAGCATCTGCATATGGGGTCCACGGACCTTGAAGAGCCCATCCGTGCATGCCCTAGAGGTCCACAGGCTCCAGGTTAAGGACCTCAGAATGTGGGGTGTGGGTGAACTTTTGATCCTAAAACAATGCTTCTATATCCCTGCTCAGAGGGACCGCGCCCCCCATCCTCCGCTATAGTCCTACCAAACCTCTGTGGCTCGTCCAGCCCTACCCTGCCCCAGGCACCCTCGATGAGCACCTAACTGCTTAACTTCTAGGCACTTCGGAGGCCCCCCTTTCTCCAGTGAAGTCCTTGTGGACCCTCAGGTAGAATCGGCCACACCTGCCTCAGCCCTATCGTCCCAAGCATACTCTTCATTCTTGGCCACTGAACTACTTAACTCTGGTTAGTTGGAATAAGGCCCTGGAAGGCAGGTTACTTGTGCCTGTCTACTCCCAGGATCTAGCATAGCAGGCATTGAATAACTACATGTGGAATATCTGAGCAAATGCAGTCTGCAAGCAGACATACTGTTCTTTCTACCTAATTTGCTTCCAGCCCTTTAGGGTTGACATGTTTCCCATTCTCTCTCTTGACTGCAGGAGTTTGGAAAAGGCAGCAGAATTCCTTTCTCCAAATTCTTCAATTTCAGGAGTTGAGAAACAGGCACCAGCTTGACCTTGCTTGCATGTGGCATGTTTGGCTATGATGAATGTTGGAGTCATTGATTCTAGCCCTTTGTTTCTTCACCAGTTCATTTTTGTGGAGCTAAGACTCGCTTTGGTCTTGGGAAGCCAAGACAAGTCTTCTCACTTTGCTCTCCTTCAGGGATGAAGTAAGTAACCAAACTCTGTGAACAGCCACTGATAAATCAGCCACATTTTTCTTGAGCGTCTACAATGTGCTCCACTATGTATGTATGGGATTTCCTGTAGCCTTATTTATACCTGAGGACTTTTATGAGTTTTTAAGAGGGAGGAGACCAGAAGATGAGAATACGATAATGGTTTACCCCAATGCTGGGACCTGTCCTATTGACTTTTGGAGATAACGATGGCCCAGTCACTGGTTTCAGATATATATATTCTTCGAAACGATGCCTTTTGTGTACTTTCATAGTACCAACACCTACATGCATATAACTTTCCCTATGACTCATTGTCCCAACTACGTTCAATGCAGATAAATTCGCTTGACAGTGAAACAAAATATGAGGACCTGGAGATCATGTGGGGGTTTTCATTTTTCATATCGAGAGAGAGAAAAATATCACTGTAACTTTTGTATGTCCTCTTACTGCTTTTCCATGCTCCAAATCATTCCGCGGTGGGGCTGTTTGGGAGAAGGTACCACCCAGGAAAGGCCTGGTTCTGGGTCAGGAGTAAGGTGAAGACCAGGGGTGGTGATGGGCTACTTGAGTCAAGTTTTAATTCAGATTCTGGTCTGCTAGACATCCTTCAGTGCAGAAAGCCAGAGAAAATGCTGATGGTGCACCAAACACAGGTTGGAGGAGCAGAACTGTACAAAAGTGTTTGTCAACTCAGAAAGGTCATACTGCACTAGCACTTTCTCTCAAAGTGACTGTGCCTCAGTCCCAGTGTGTAGCCCTTCAGTGCAGAGGGCTCACACAGGGCCGTCCAGTTCCTGGTGCTCATTTCCTTTCTGGGCAGCCATCCCAGTATAACAGATACTTATACATATTCTGTCCTCATTTTATCTAATTACACACATCTCTGGGGGATGGGAAACAGGTTTGGATCATTCAATTTTAGGTCAGTTATGCACAGGGTGGCTGAGATGAACGCTAATCTATAGAGTTCTGTGAAATTCGGGAAAGTTCCCATAGTTCCCTGGTCCAGAGCACACCAGGGGGCATTGTTTGCCATCGCAGGGGCTGGAGATCCCAGTCAGCATTAGAGGAGGGATGGAGCCTGACTGGTTCGTGAGGCTGAACCTTCTGAGACCAAGCTCGCCCTGGCTATCCTTTGAGCAGTAGGATTCTTGTTTTATTATTTGATGACCTGCCAAACTGAGAGGACCCAATAGTATAGGTCCCTCTTCTGGCCATCATTTGTTCTCACCCATTACCTGCCTGGAATGGGATCAGTTTCCTGAGAAATACAGAACAAAAGATGCTCTGATTGATGGAACAGTCTTTATTATTGCCCTGTGTTGCCTGGAGTTCCTGTCTCCTTTTCGACCCAGATGAACTACTCTGGACAATATAAAAGTTCTGAAACGTCCCCACCTTTCTCCAAGAGCCATATTAGGCAGCCTTGGGCCACTTCCTGGCATCTTTCCTTCAGGCTGTATTGTAGCTTTTGAAATTCCCAGGAAAGAAAAGCCCACTGGTTACCCTTTTATTTTTCTTTTGCTTTCTGCTTCTTATTTCATTTCTTGACTCAGACCTAAGCCTCCCCAGCGTTCTCTGAGCCCTAGATAGAGGAATAATCCACTTAATGCCTAATATCAAGGTTTGTATCTCCAGCCTCGGTTTCCTTCTGACCCGTTGTCCCCTTTGTCCTTGCCCTGTTGACATCTGTCTCCTTTTCCTTGTGCATCGCACCTTGATCAAAAAGCACGGAAGGGGCACAAAAAGAAGGAAAGAGTATTTGCTTTGTACCCAGGAGGGCACACTCAATCTCGTGCATGTGAGAGTGGGGAGAGGGAAGGAGGAAAAGGTCAAAGCTTGCACACAGCAAACCAGGTGAGAAGAAACACGGTGTGTGAGGTTACACTGCAGTAAATGAGCGGGTCAGCCCCTGAGGGGTCTGTGAAATCGGAAAAGAGAAAGTGTGTCCTGTGGTTGGGGTGTCAGAGAAGGTTTCAGGGAGGAGGTGGCTTTGAGCTGAGTTTGGGAGGACAATGGGATCTGGTCAGGCTCAGAGGAACAGCGGAGGGTGAGGATGGGGAAAGGCAGAAAGGGAAGTGAACAGAGATTTGGGAAGCATTTGAGTAATTCCTTCGAGAATCCCCTTCCTTTCTGGGGGAGGAAAGGCCAGGTGGGAAGGAGTGTGGAGGGGAGCAAATGGATCTGTTTGGCTGGATGGGAGTGGAAAGGTGGTTCATGAACAGAAGGTAAAAATGGGAAAGAGCCTGGCGCCAGGTTGTTCTGAGTGGAGTCCCAGTTTGGCAGCCAATTCCTGGGCGTACTTGAACACCTCAGAGGCCAAGAGAGGCTTCAGGGGGAAGCTGGGCTGTCATCCTGTGTCCCCCAACAGGGAGGATTGCCTACCTCCAAAGGCTCCCTCACTAAGGTTGAATGGAATCCTCATTCTTGGTTTTCTTGGTAATATGTTCTGGGTCCTTTTCAGGGCTCCTCCCAGAGGGGTGGGGTGTAGGGGACACGCTGAGGGGCCTGCACTGGTGTGAGCCCCCCATCCCGTCAGGTATAGGACAGCCCTGGCCCATGCATGGGCAGATTTGCCTAGTAGGGCAGGACTGTAGGGTGAAGCAGTAGATCTAAAAGTCTTTCCCCTTTTCTCATCCTTCAGTCACCATGCCTTTTCTTTCAAAACAACAGCAATAACCCATAAATGGTAAAATAAAATATACAAATCTGGTCAAGGGAGGAAAGCATAAATGCTGACCCTCGTAGCTCAATCAAAGCCTGGTGCCCCGAGGATTAGTTTCATGGTTCAAATCGGGGGGAGGGGGACTGCCGTTCTCTAGGATGGTGTTTCCTTCTGGGAGGACTGAGCTGGTTTATCCTGCAGGTAGTGCTTCCTCACAGCCGCCCAGGCACGTGGGCACCCCCGTGACCCATTCAGGTGGCCCACCTACGTGTTGCCCACCCCCTCCTGCAGGAAGGCCCGGGGCCCAGGGAGCTAGCTTTCAGGGGGAGGCTGGGCATCACGTTAGAGTCTTGGGCTCTGGAAGCTCCAACACTCTGTCCCAGGGAGTAACAGTGTGGCAGGCAGGGGCTATATGGCCTGGAGCTCGGATGCAGGCTTTAGAGCTCTAAGAGTCTGGGTTCAAATCCAAGGTCCCTGACGGTGGGCAGGATTCCTAACCCCTCTGTGCCTCAGTTGTCTCATGTGTAAAGTAGTAATGATAGTGTCTGCCTTCCGAGCGTTGTTGGAAGAATTGAAGAAGTTAATATATGTTAAGTGCTTAGAAGAGTTGGCCCATATTACCCTCTTACTAGATGTTCACAGGGACCCTGTTTTTCTATCCATAAGATGGAAAGATGGACTAGCTGATTTTCCCCCCACATTGTCATCTTAAGGAAAATGAGATCATAACTAAGAGAGCCTCTGATTTCCTTAGAAGAAAGAAGTTCTAGAACTCTATGGCATTATTATTATTAATTTATTTTTTTACTCTTCGAAGAAATGTGCGAGGAGACTTTGGGAAAGATTTATCTGCGGGATGTTTTGTCCAGGTTTCGATTATTGCCTGCCACATAATCGGTGCTGATATTGGGTCCTTCTGAGAAAGAACGCGAATGTCACAGATGCAGAAGCACAACACGTGGAGGTGAACGGACTTGGACGTGATTGAACTCCTGGCTTGTGCTTCCACCCACTGCTGCCTCTTCCGAGGGGGAGGAAAGTGCTTCCTTCCCGGATGAGCCTGCCCTTTCCACAGCTAGAAGAGGGCTTGAAAGTCCTTCAGACCGGAGTGGGTGGCGGTTGAGAGTTGGTCTGCGCTCTTGTGCGGGGGTGGGCTCCTTGCTCGTCCGTGGCCCTCCTGTCCCCGCGGGCGTGTGTAAACGTGTTCCTAGCACACGCTTCTGGTTGGCGGCGCGCTGTACTTGACAAGCTGGCATTCCACACTCCCCAGATCTTCCAAACACCAGACCCCTATGTTATTTTTAACTGTCCAAAGTTTTTTCCACGTGGTGTAATTGATGGGATTCAGTAGCCTAGTCAGAGAACCTAAACTTCAGCTCGTTTTGCCTCCCTTGAATGGGCATGTGTCTGATGACCCAGAAGAAAAACCAGCCTGTTTTCTGAATTGACTGTTCTAGATCTTCCCGCCCGCCCTACCCCCCACTCCTCTCTGGGGAAAAGAAGCGTGCACGAAGATAACTTGAGCTCGCCTGTTTCGGTGGCTCCAGATAGGAGGGAGGAAGATCGGTTCTGTCTGTGACCTTCTCCTCCCTGCTCTCTCTGAGTCCCGCTACTGAGGGACAAAGTTACGTGTCCAGAGAGACGACAGGAAGGGCACTGAGGAGGTTGGTCCTCAGTCTTCTCTGGCCTCTTTTCCAGCTCCCATATTCCCTGAGGGATAAGTTACATTCTCATTGCCCTCTGGGGACAGTCTGGACAGATGCTTTTTTTTTTTTTTTTTTTTTTAAGCCTGAGATCTTGTGGTGTCCGGTGACCACTGTTCTTGTGATAATGGAGAAGATTCTCAGTTGCCCACATCCAGGAGAAAGTGTACCATCTCACTCTGGCCTGTCATGTACATCATGAATTTCTCCAGCTTGTGTCTTGTTTCTTTTTCATTCACAAGTCTCTCCAGACCACAGTGCACTTGGCATTTATCTTATAGTAGTAGAACAAATATAATGTACCAGTTATTATGGCCCTGGGTTTACAATGGCAAGCAAAACCGATTTGGACCCTATCTTTACAGAGCTTATAGTCCAGCTGGGGAGACAGACACTAATCATATAGGTATATAAATAAAAGTTGGATCTGTGTTATGTTGGAAAGGCCTGGAGAGTGTAAGAGAGTATAGCAGGGAATACCAGTCTGGTCTAGTGTGTTGAGGGAAAGTTTCCTTGAAGAGGTGACATTTTATCCCAGGCAGAGGAATGGCACATGCAAAGGTCCTGTGGCATATTGGAGGAACCAGCAAAGGCTGTTGGGGCTGGCGCACCAGATAAGGAGGGAAAATGATAAGGTAAGAGAGGTCAGAGGGACCAGAACACACAGGCCTTGATGGGAATTTTAGAGATGTGTACTTTTCCCTAAGAACAGTGAGCAGTTGTAGAGGTTTCAAGTTAGGAAGTGGCTTGATCCAATCCACATTCTAAAAATTTCCCCTGGAAATATAGGGAGATTTAGCGATAGGCCCTGGGAAGGGCAGGACATGTGAGTTCTGGGTAAAATATTGAAAATAGAAATACGGTATGAGCATGTACATGAAGGACAGGGTATTAGCTGAAAAAGGCTGTGACAGTAGAGTTTTCCCTGTACCTGCTTCCCTCCTTCCCGTATTCCTGGTCCCATCTGGCAGTGGAAAGAAACTGACACCCGTCCCCAACCTTGGAAGTTTTTGAATCTGTGGCTAGATGGATTTTCTTCCCAAGTAGAGTCTGGAGCGGTTTGCCTCCCTCTGCTGTCCCTGTGGCTTGTTCCAAACTGTTCCTTTGGGCTTCTCAAGGTGTGGACTAGCTACATGAGGCGCACCTGAGTGACTGATGGAAAGGTAGGCCGCTGGGCCTTCCCTGAGACCCACTGAACCAGAATCTCAGTGGTGAGGCTGTGCAGTCTGATTCTTCTGCCTTCTAAAGCTTGAGAGCCACCGTCTCTGTAGCCCTGCACCTGCAACAACAAATGTAAGGATGCTTTAACTGTTACAGGGGGACCAAGTGCTTTGGAGGCACAGATGGTCTTCTTTAGGCCTGGCAACAGTACACTGGAGCAGGCAAGGATCTGGGGACGGTAGTATCCTAGCTGACACCATTACAAAGTGATGGAGCCCATGGGAGAAGGGGGCTCAAAGCTTCATGGCTGCCCCCGAACACCCCACTGTGCCTTTCTTCACACCTCTGTTCTCTAGTGTGCAAGGTGAAAAAGCAGTGCATCCTTACAATTTCCAGATTTTTTTTTTTTTAAAGATTCAATAACTTTTTTGTGTATGTGGGGGGGTTCATGAGATCCATCCAGAAAGTGAGTATCTAGCACATGAAAGGGTGGAATGAGGTGAGTTTATCATTATTTTAACTTTTTTTTTTAGTATGGAAGATAGCAAACCTGTATGAAAGTAGACAGAATAGCATAAAGAACCTCCATAAATCCATCACCCAGGTTCAACAGTGATAATGGGGCTGGGAGGTGGGCATTTCAGTGGTTCAGACTTTGCCCTGGGGTGCCCTCATTTTTATGTCCATTGAATGAAATGCCTGATAGGAGAATGGGCAGAAGGATCAGACAAGCTTTTAAAGTACCCCTGCCAAGTAATGACCAGAGAGGGAGAAAGCTCTTTTGACTCAATTTGTCCCTTAACAGTACAGCTCAGAGGCATGGCTGGTGCCTGCAACTGCAGATCTAGGGAATCCATTTGAGAGCACTGGTGGAATCCCTTACTGTCTGGACATGGAAGCAGAGGCCTGGCAAGTTCTGGGCTGGTGCTCAGGCCTCACACAGCTTGTCAAAGCTCAGAACCGGGCTTGGGACCCAGGTCCTCCAGCCCTGCCTCCCTTACCGCGGAGGGTCTTGGCATTTTTTTTCTCATTTGCTTTTTTACTTTTTACTTTTTAAAATTTAGATTTATTTAGCATCAAACATTATATAAATTTCAGGGGTACAACATAATGATTCAATATTTATATATATTGCAAAGTAATCACCAAAATAAGTCTAATTAACATCACCACACATACTTACAATTTTTTTCTTGTGATGAGGACTTTTTAAATTTTTTAATTTTTAAAAACTTTTTGAAGAGATTATTTATTTGAGAGAGAGTGAGTGAGAGAGAGAGAGAGAGAAGGAATTGGGGAGAGAGAAGGAAAAACAGACTCCCCGCTGAGCAGGAAGCTGGACGCAGGCCTCGATCCTGGGACCCCAGGACCATGACCTGAGCCAAAGACGGATGCCTAACCTACTGAGCCACCCAGGCGCCCCGAGAGCTTTTTAAAAATATATTTTTAGAAGTTTATTATTTATGTAAGTTATCTTTATGCCCCATGTGGGCCTCGAGCTCACGACCCCAAGATCAGTAGTTGCATGCTCTTCTGACTGAGCCAGCCAGGTGCCCCTAAAATCTACCCTCTTAGTAATTTCCAAATGTACCATTATTAACTATAGTCATTATGTTATACCTTATATCCCCAGGACTTATTTATTTATTTATTTATTTATTTATTAAAGATTTATTTATTTATTTATTTGAGAGAGAGAGAATGAGAGACAGAGCACGAGAGGGAAGAGGGTCAGAGGGAGAAGCAGACCCCTCGCTGAGCAGGGAGCCCGATGTGGGACTTGATCCTGGGACTCCAGGATCATGACCTGAGCTGAAGGCAGTCGCTTAACCAACTAAGCCACCTAGGCGCCCAGGATTTATTTATTTTATAACTGGAAGTTTGTACCTTTTAAATACTTTCACCCATTTCACCCTTCCTTTACCCCTGCCTCTGTTCTCTCATTCCACATGTAAGTGAGATCATATAGTATTTGTCTTTCTCTGTCTGACTTCACTTAGCATAATGCCCTTGAGGTCCATCCATCTTGCAAATGGCAGGATTTCCTTCTTTTTTTATGGACAAATAATACTCCATTGTGTGCATATATATACCACATTTTTGTTATCCATTCATCCATTGATAAACACTTAGGTTGTTCCCATGTCTTGGCTATTGTAAATAACGCTGCAATGAACATGGGGGTGCAGATATCTTTTTGAGTTAGTGTTTTCATTTGCTTTGGATAAATACCCAGAAGTGGGATTGCTGGATCATAGGGTAGTTCTATTTTTAATTTTCTGAGGAACCTCCATGCTGTTTTCCATAGTGGCTGCACCAATTTACATTCCCACCAACAGTGTACAGGGGTTCCCTTTTCTCCACACCCTGGCCAACACTTGTTCACTCTTGTCTTTTTGATAATAGCCATTCTAACAGGCGTGAGGTGGTAGCTCATTGTGCTCTAGTGTTTGTTTTTGTTTTTGGCTCTGATGTTTTCCAGCACGAAGCCACGGGAGACAGAAGCCCTATGAAAAGCTGTCTGGAGTCCCAGTGGTTGAAATACCAGTATTTGGCCACCTCAACCTTTGCTTCCTCTTTGTGAAAAAGACCTTTGGTATAGCCCAGCAGTCCCCCAGTCTGGTTAGAAAAGCTATAAAATGAGTACTGATGAAAGCGAGGTGGACTGCATGTGTATTCTCCCTTAGCTCTGCCTGTCCTAATAGTCTAGAAGCTCTAAGGCAAAATATGACAGGATAGTGGGAGCCATAGACTTTCAGGGAAGGAAGAAATCAATTTCACCGGCCAGCTTCATGGAGGAGGCAGGGCTGAAGGGGGCCTTGGTGGATGGGCAGAAGTTAGGGAGCCAAGGAGAGAGAAGCCTTCCCTTTAAGAGGCGAATCAATCTCTTAGCATGGCACATCAACCAGGAATGATTTAGCACCTCCTGAAGTGGAAGGCTATGTGCTTCACACTGAGGGGGATACTAAGAAGCAGAGGACACAATTTCTGTTCTCCAGGAACTTTCTGTCTAGCTGAGGGACAAGACGCATGTTGAATATTAATGTAAGTTGAAGACTCTAAGACTCTAAGATGCAAGTTGACTTTTAAGGTAAGCCCAAAGAAGAGTGCACTGGAAACCAAGAGATGCCCCCCAAAGCAGAACATAGTAGCTATGTTAATGGCCGTGGACCCAGTGTCTTGTGTGTGCAGCCCGTGTGCCGGTCGCTACAGTAACTGCATCATCACAAAGCAGGCTTTTTTAAAAAGTAATGCTTATACTAGTTCCAGTGACCATCTCTTAAACACCTGTACTCTGCTCAGCAGTCCTGTGCCGCGTGCTTTACACACAGTAACCCATTCGATTCTCCTGGGAAGCAGATAATATTAACTATTTTATAGAAGAGAAAACTCTAAAGAGTTTAAGCAACTTGCCTAAGACGCCGAGGCACGGACCTGGGTCTGTACATGCAAACAAGGTTGGGTTCAAAAAAAGAACTGCAGCCGGACTGGGTAGTTGGGAGAGAGAAGGCCGGAGCGGTAGTGAAGCCCCCGGTTATAAGCGTCAGCGTGAAAACTTTGGCGCTGAGCCTGTAGGGGCTGGGGAGATATTTAAGGTATGGCGGGATGGATGTTGAGGGCGATTAATTTGCAGGATGGCTTGAGAGGGGAGGCTGTGGCAGGAACACAGACAGAAGTGACTGGAGTCTATGGGGGGGGGGTGGCGGCGGCGGTCAAAGCAAGTAATGAAAACCCTCACAGCCCATCAAACTTAATTAAAATCAAATAAACACTCCAGCAAACCCATCTCACACAAAGTAGGGGGAGAGATTCCAGATCACTCCTAGGGCATTAATGCTGGTTTCAATACAGCTGCAGGGACATAAAGCTTCATCGATATATAATATCTGTAAAATATGTGTATGCTCCTCGTCGATAGGCTTCCTTATACATTTACAGTTTTGGCCCTCAGCTAGGTCCTCAGTGCCCAATCATAACCTCTTTCCTGAGCCTTTTTCATTTCTCCCCTTCAGCACTTGTTCCAGGATTTTCCATTGACCTGAAAACCCTCTCCATCCTCTCGCTCTGAGCAGATGATTTCACCATAGACTCGTGTGAGAAAGTCGAAGGCACAAAGCGAAGAACTTCCTTGTCATTCTTGCCCTCCACCTCTTTGTGGCAAAAGCCACTTCTTCAGAGGGGCCTCCCCTGACCACCACACTTAAGGCAACACTTACCCCTGGTGTAGCACCCTCGTATATTTTTCTCATAATGCAGACAACCATTAGAAATGATGTATCTCTTTACCTGTTTTTAGTCTGCCTTTCCCCTTGGGATGTAAGTTCTGCGAGAGCGCAGGCCTTGCCTATCTTGGGCACTGCAATATCCATAGCTCCTAGTACATAGTAAGTGCTCCGGACATGGAAGGGGCTTAAGATAGAAATGAATGAGTAAATTCCCATGGGTTCAGCCAGTGCTCGCAGTTCGATCTTCTCTCCTCCTGACTGTCCTGTTGCCTACTCCATTTCTCCTGGGCGTTCCCCTTCAAACTTATATCCTAAATGAATTCTTCTTCTTTCCCTAAAGCTGCTAATTCCCCTCGGGTTCACTATTATTTAAGCAAAAATCTCAGGGTCATCTTTGGCTCCTTTCTCTTTTCACCCGCACATACTCCTAGTCCCCGAGTTCTGTTGACTTAACCTTGGCAATGTCCCTGGACTCTGTCTCCTCCTCCATTTAAATAGGCAACATTAGTGCTCCTAGGGACACTGGCAGGAGCCTCTGAATTGGCTTCTCAGCCACAGTCTCTCCCCATGTCAGGCCATCTCTACTCACAGGGAGAGTTTTGCACAGTTCAGTCCTTTATACTGTCAGTGGCTCCTAATGATTATAGAATCCATCCATCCACCCATCCACCCACCCATCCACCCATCCACCCATCCACCCATCCATCCATCCATCCATCCATCCACCCACCCACCCACCTAGCCACCCCATCCATCCATCCATCCATCCACCTATCCATCCATCCATCCATCCATCCATCCACCCATCCACCCCCCCATCCATCCATCCATCAAACCATCCATCCACCCATCCATCCATCCATCTACCCATCCATCCACCCATCCATCCATCCATCCACCCACGCATCCACTCATCCATCCATCCATCTATCCATCCACCCATCCATCCACCCACCCACCTAGCCATCTCCATCCATCCATCCACCCCCCCATCCATCCACCCACCCCCCCATCCATCCATCCATCAACCCATCAACCATCCATCCATCCGTCCATCCATCCATCCATCCACTATTTACTAAGTGCCAACCTGTGCAGCTCTGTGTGAGGTGCTGGGATAGAGAACTGAGAGCACAATCTTTGCTTTCATATCAATTTTCAATCTTGTAGGTGGGGATAGATATAAATAGCCAAAAATCTTTCAAGTGTTACAGGTGCTTTTGATTCATTCATCAAATATTTATTGAGCTCCCACTACAGTCCATTCCACCATGGGTCTGTGGACTCAGCCCATTCCACCATGGGTCCGTGGACTCAGCTCGAATCACGCCAGACTATGGACTTCCCACGTCCAGGCCTTTGCTTCTCTGACATTCTCTGCCAGGACTTCCCCTCTGACCCCCACGCCTCTGCCTGACGACCCTCTCCAGTGTCCACTCACCCTTCAAGGTCTGAGCCTCCCCCAGGCAGAGCCATTGCACTTTGCTCCCACTAGCAGAGCACCGTGTAGCATGGTGCCTTCTGGAGAGCTTGTCTGTGCCAGTCCCCTCCACCTGCCAGAGCTCCTCACAGGAAGGAACTGTCTCCAGCACGTTGCACTGTGTAAGACACACAGTAGGTGGTTTAATGTACATCCAAAGCAAATTTCATTGGCAAACAACCCATTTTATTACCAGATTACAGAGACATGTAGGCAGACATATATGCCCTTTTCCTACATTGATAAGTTGCCTTTTTTTTTTTTTTTAAGAGTCCTGCAGTTCCTAATGAAAGCAACAGGGTCATGAAATTAATTTGTCACTCTGGTGCCAGCTTCACTCAGCTGACTCATGGCCTGGATTGGGATTTTTAAACATGTGTTTCTCATCTATGTGCTAATTTCTCTTTTCCTTCTTGGTCATTTCTCTTCCCCTCAGATTTGTGGGTGGTAACTGCCTTTGGATCTGGTGGCACCTGAACCTCCTCCTGCATCTTCCAAGCAGGTGCTTTCCAGTGGGCTGAGAAGGGGGCAGGTGGGCCCTGACTTGAGAAGGGTGGGAGGGAGTAAAAATGAAATGAGAGTTCCTTCCTTCTCGAAATTCATTAGATCATATTTGTTTGAGAAAGGCCTGAAATATATATATATATATATTGCTATGAACTGAATCATATGTCTTTCCGAGGATTCTGTGATCTTCCCTCCATGATGGAGAAATAAGAATATTTCCAGGTGCCCTGAGATTGATTTGTTAATTCAAGTATTTATGGAGCACCCACCGCTATTCTGATGGACATAAAGCAGTGAATAAAATGGGTGAAATCCTTGCCTTCCTGGAGCTTATATTCTAGTGGGGCAGACAGATGATGACCTAAGTAAATAAATAAATGAGATGGTAATAACGTATGAAGGCAACAAAAGCAGGGAGTTGAGACAGGGAGTGCCGGGGGAGGACAGTTTAAAATAAGGTGGCTATGGATTACCTCCCTGAAAAGTGTCATTTGAGGGTCATCTGGGAGAAGCAGATTCAAGACAGAGGGAACAGCAAGGCCAAGGTCCTGAGGTAGAAGCACGGCTGATGTTTTGAAGAGCAGCAAGAAGGCCCATGTGGCTGGAGCAGGATGAGAGAGAGGGAGAGTAGTAGGAGAACTTGGGCTTATCTTTGGCATTGGGAACCCACTGGAAGATTTTTACAGTGTCACTCTGGCTGCTGAGTTGAGAGTATATGGAGGAAAGCAGGGGCCAAATAGGGAGACCAGTAAGGAGGCAGTGGGTGGGAGCAGGGTGGAAATTGTAAAGGTTGTGAGAAGTGGCTGGATTTTGAATACATTTCATACATAGGGACAACAGCATTTGCAAAGGAATTGGAAGTGAGGTCTGACAAGAGAGGCGTCATGGGTGACTCCAAGGTTTTTGGCTCAGGCAAGTAGAAGAATTGGATTGTTAAGATGGTGAGGACCATGGGGGCATGGTTGTGTGTGGGCTCAGCTTTGCCCTTGGTAGGCTTGAGATGGTGATTTGACATCTAGCTGGAGATGTCCAGTAGGCCGGGGCCTTACTGGGCCTGCCCCTGTTGGACCTCCACCCAGGGAGGAGATTAGGAAACATTCCAGTGGGTCTTGTTGGGACATGGTTGGCAAACTGGTTGATCCAAAGGCACAGGGAACTATCTCTGGGCATGTGCCATTGAACTTAAAAATAACAATTAAAAAAAAAAAATTTAAAAAAGCATAGTGGGATTTAATTCAAAAAATATTTACTAGCATCAACTATATGCCAGGCATTGTGGTAGGTGCTGAGGATATAACACAGGAGTGTATAACACAAGGACTGAAATGGGTTTTGCCTCTTGCAGCTTCTAGGCAATGGAGAAAAGTGTGCAAAGCATGCATTTTTATTAGAACAATGGTAAATCCACAACTAATACGAGAATAGACCCTATATCTTGATGAATAAATTAAAATCTTTACTCATGACACTCTATTTCCATTATTGTGATAAAGCAAGAAAATTTGAAAATGTTTTTTCCAAATGGAACTTTTTTTGCAGAGAAATTTGATTTGGAAGTCCTTGTGACCATGTGCAGGTGGAAGTGAGCGCTGAACAATGCTAAATGCTTTCCCATGACCTAGCATTTACATAGGAGGCCTGTGGTTAAAGAGATTATATAAGTCATCCCCGGCAGGGAAGTTTTGTTTTTAAAACTGCTATAATCATGCCAGCCATTAAAATTTTACTTAGTTTAACCTCAAAAATGGATGAGAAGCAGCAAAGGTGACAAAAATTCTGATATGAATATGACACCCGTGTGCCTGGTCCCTATTGTCTGCTACCATTTACTTACCTGGTGGTCTTCATCATTTCGGTCTTTGTGTCGCATGAACTGGGGATTGGATTAGGGTAGGGAGTTGGGTGGTATTCTCTCTCTTGACATCAGATCATGTCTTTCCTTATTTTGGACAAGATCCCAGGTGACTCAGGGATGTCTTGGGCAATATAGCCCTGACCCTACGTCTTAGAGGGTTGGGGAGATGACATCTAGAGTAGCTCCTTGTCTAGCATGAAAACTGTGAAGGTGACAATTTTGTCTTGTTCACCAGTGATCCCCAGCATGTGACTCAGTGCCTGGCACAAAGTAAGTGATTGACAAATATTTGTTGAATGAATAAATGAAAACTGCCTCCCACCCCCCTACCGGTCAAGCTGTTCTGTCTCTAGAGCAAACAGAGTCTGAGAGTAGCTGACTTTGAACAGAGGTGTGTGGGAGTATAGCTCAGGCCCATACCCTCTGTCCCCTGGGCAAGGGTAAGGTCAGATAGAGTGGCCTGGGCACCAGAATATACCAACAGACTTGATGGATGATTCCAGAAGGTTTGGGGGAATGGTGTTGGGGTGGAATGAAGCCACAGAGGACAAATGAAGTTAAACTGTCATAGTCAAAGGAAGAGTTAGCCAAAGATGGTGAAATGCTCAGGCAAAAGAGGTTGCCCGCTGGGGGCTTTGTTTATCTTTTGGGAAATACCCTTACCCTCCCACACCAGGGGTTATTTTGAAATAAATCCAAGACATCATTTATTTTATCTGTAAAAACTTCAGTATGTATCTGTAAAAATCAGGATTCTTTTAACAAACATAGTCATCCAAGTTAATAATAATTTCTTCATATTATAAAATATCCAGTTGGTGATGAAATACTTCTCTGTATACACACACACACATATATATACATATACACTTATATACACAAACATACATACATATTATTGTTCTAGCAGTATTTGAAAAATGACTTCACTGGTTTTATGGAAATGTGTATTTGTTACTAAAAATTCAAGTAACACAAAAAAGTAAAAAGGTGAGAGCAAAAATGGAGCAAACCCATTAGATGGACTCCATTTCAGATATCTCTCCATGCATATGTTCACTTGGGAGAACAAATAGAAGATGGGTATAAATACAGTGAGAAGTATTTTAATATTTATATTAAAAAATGCTAAGTATTATTTTAAAGATTTTATTTATTTATTTGAGAGAGAGAGAGAACACGTGAGCGGGGGGAGGAACAGAGGGGGAGGGAGAAGGGGGGGAAAGAATCTCAAGCAGACTCTGCACTGAGCGCAGAGCCCAATGTGGGGCTTGATATCAGGACCCTGTGATCACTACCTGAGCCGAAACCAAGAGCCTGTCGCTCAACCCACTGAGCCAGCCAGGCGCCCTGCTAAGTATTATTTTAGAGCTGAAAGGGCTTGTAAGGCTTTTGCATAAGGCAGGGCTGGACTGCAGAGCCCTGGAGGGCCGGGCTGTGCCTCAGTTGTGTTTAGACACCCGCCTTCCCCATCATCGAGCCAGGCACCCAGGTGGCCCATTACTGTGGTCTGAATGGAAGGGGTGCTTAAGAAACCCCTCGGCCGTCTTGTGGAACTGGATGGCGCACGAGGTGAAATCACCTGCTAGGATCCGACCGACAGCTAGCGAGGGCACAGGGCGGGCGGGGAGCCCTGGTTCCTGGCTCTTCCTCCAGCCCGGGGTGGAGCTGTGTAGCAGTGTGGTGCAGGGCACCAGCGTGGAGTCAGACACCCCTGGGCTGGACTCTGCTCTGAATCTGTTCCCATGACTTAGCAGCTGCGTGACGTCTCTCAGCCGCACCGCGTACCTACGTCAGAGGGCTGGTGTGAAGAGTCAGTGAGATAATGCTTGAAAAGCTTCGGGCACAGTTCCTAGCCTGTAGCAGGTGCCACATCAAGGTTGACTGTGATTGTTACCGTTGCGTGTAGTCACAGCTGCCGTGGTAGTAACAGTATCATTCTTACTCCGCTGGAAATGTCAGCTGGAACTCAAAGAAAGTGCAGCCCTCCCCCTCTTCCCTTCCGCCGCCACTCAGGTTCAGGGGGAACCCAGTTTATAATTTTGACTTTTGCTTTATTCCTGCCAATGGGAAGAAAAGATTACTGCGTGTGGGAATCCTTTTCCTGGATTACGTCAGCTTCTGGCTGGCCATTTACGTTTAGGGGTCAAGGTTCATGTGTCTTCTGTCTATGCGTAGTTCAGCGGTGCTGCCTTAAGGAGAGCTTTGCAAAGAAGTATTCTAAGCTCTTCAAATAGAAATCCCGGGCAAAGGGCTGGGTGCAAGACGTCTGGCCTTCGGCCTTCGGTCTGCTGAGTTAGCAGCTCTTCCAGGGCCCTCCTCCAGGCCCTGGGTCTGTCGGGTCACTAATGGAATCTGCTGGAAGCAAATTAACTCATGGGAAAAAAAAAGGGCTAACAAATCACTCCGACTGTTGGTGTCTGCCCCAGGATGGCTGGCACTTCCCTGCCTGCTCCTAAGTCTTCACCCCACATTTCATACCTCTCTTGGGGAGCCTCCCACTTTCTCTTGCATGTCTCCTGAGAGGCCTAGAGGCTGCTCTGGACTCTCAGCCCCTGACAGCAGAGCTGTGGCCTGTGCACGTTGGAGGGCCGTCTGTGTGGCCCAGCATGCCCTCCTGTGTGCGAGGCCTGCGAGCTGGCTCCATGCATTAGTCACACTTCTGGGCTTGGGTTGGCTTAACCGTTTGCTCCAAGTCGAGGCTGGGGAAAGGGGAGGGGGGCAGGTAGGGGAGAAAACAGCTATGCTCTTAAGCCTGGGCCTGGTCTCTTCTTCCCTGGCCAAATGTGTGCTCTTTTAAAAATATGATCCCCCATGGTGTGGGATCCAGGCTCCACATGGGTCTGTCCTGTCCCCCTGCATTTATCAAATGCAGCTTCCCTCCCTAGCCACCTGCAGAGTTTGGGGGTCTTCACAAAGCAGGCTGCAAGTGCCAGGCCACCACTGTGACCTTCTTCCTCTTTCCTCAGCCCTCTTGGCTCTCCCGAAGTTGCCTCATGGATTCCTGAGTAAATTGAAGGTGTTCTGGGATGTGTGTGTGTGAGTGTGTGTCCTGCTGGTGGTAAGAGGAGTGATAACAGAAGAGGGAAAAAAAGATGCTCTTCTTCTGCCTCAGAGAGGGGGAGTCCGGGGGGGCAGGGAGGGTTTCGTGGGGCCGGAGAACCACCAGCAGCATCCTCTGGGGCCCGCAGAAGAGAATCTGAGTAATGGAGTGGGGGTGTAGTGGTAGCTGATGATGTGTCTGGGACGGGAGGAGCACAGACAGCCTCTCCCCATGCCATAGGCGGAGAACATTGAGAGGCTCATGCCATGCCTGAAGCTGTCACGTTGAGATGAGCCATGTGAAGACCCAAAGAATAGGCCAGGCCCTAGAAGACACTCATGACCCACTTGTTTCTGTCTTCCTTTCAATTCACCCAGCTCTCCGCTAGCAGCGGGTGATCTAGATTCTAGAACATAAGTTGCCTGACATTCCCTGCCCAAGAATAGAAATTACACCCAAGTATCATGATTTGGGGCTTCTGCTGATCACTCATGTCTTAAACCATTAAAACCCCCTGAGGTATGATGTCCCTGCAAACAGCACCCAGGGGCTCAGTCCTAGCTGCTGTCTTCTCTCTTTGCCCAGGGACCTAGGGTGACGCATGTGTGCTCTGGACCACATTACACCTGGGTTAGATAGAGTCCTTTGCCTTCCCTACCCATGCCTTGGCCAGGGGGACTCTGAGAGTGTCTTAGTTAAAAGGCTCCCTGTGAACTAAGCTGTGTACAAGCAGGGTGAGCCCAAGGAGAAGGTTCCGGGCTGATCTCCCAGGTGGCCAAATCTTGAAGGCACCACCTAGAGAGGTCTTCACAGGCCAATATCACTGGAATGCATTTCAGCGTGTTGATCTGGACTGTGCTTCTACAAACCACGCTGCCTTGGTCAGCTCACCAGTCTGTGCCTCAGTTGCTTCTTCTGTAAAATGGGGCTAATAATAATGATGTGTTATCTCTAACCAGGGGCGATGAGGAGATGGCATGTGTGAAATCTCTTTAGAAAGAAGGCAAAGGGTGGGCTCTCAGTTCTTGCTTCTGGCATTTGTGTTATTATTATTATTATTATTATTATTATTATTATTACTTTTGGTCATGGCAGATAAATCACTTGAAGTTCATTTCATTCATCTCACAGATAAAAAGGTAGGGAGGTAAGTCTACATCCTCTTTGCTTCGTAAGTCAGAGCGACCGTCCCTGGCGAGTCAGTACTGGAGATGGCAGGAGCTGGGCCCTGGGCCTCCCAGTTTGGTCTCCCCGCCCCTCCTGCCTGTTACTTTTTCATATTCCATATCAAAGTCTCAGTCGTTCTTTCAAGTTCTGTGTAGCCTGGGCTCTGATCATCCGGGGACTGCACAATTCTTATTAATATTAAAGGGGAGGGTTTTCTTAGCCTGCTTCCCTTCTTTCCTAAGCGAGTCTTGGAAAGGAGAGGGAAAAGTGGAATTGGAAGGACTTCTACGCCCCAGAAGGAACGCATCCTGGTTTGTTGCAAATTTGGGTTGCCTCTGGTGACTTTAAGGATTGTGAGGAGTGAAGTGTGAACGGTAACTGATTAGCTGCAGAACTTCTGTGACTATTAGCGAGCTTTGATTTCAGGGTCAGGCTGGAATTGACAATTTGATCTTGCTGCCTAGCTCTGCCAAAAACCAGGAGTCCGAGAGACCCAGAATGTGCATTTTCCTTCATTTCAGATCCCCAGTCACTGATTGGCTGATAACAACTGTATCTAGCTTTATTCAGGCAAAAAGCAGCTGTAAGTGAAAATCCTGTAAATGAATTGGATTTTCCTACTGGCCTCATCACTCCAACACTTTTTTTTTTTTTTTTGACTTCTTTTCTAATTACTTTGCAACTGGTAAAGGCCCTTGGAGGTTAGATCCCCATTTCTCAAGCTTCCACAAGCTTCCAACAGAAATATTCTCTATATAAACATTTAAATGATAGAAGAGTTTGGTGTCACTGGAAAAGTCCATTCTTTAAGAAGATGATCTTAAGATTTGGAGGGATTCCAGCCTATTGGCTGATTTTGTGAGTTTGTGTGTTCTGGCCATTGATAGGGATGGGGGAGCAGGAGGTGTGTCCCACTAATGCAGAATGACAGCTTTTCAGCCATGTTTCTCAGGTTATCCTTAAGCCAGTCAAGTCAAGAAGCCTGAGCCATTCCCCTGGTCTTGGAACTATGTTTCTGACTTAGTGTCTGCCTGATGCACCTTCAAACTCCTCTGTGAAGTGGGTTTCAAGGTATTGTCCTTTCTTAGCTTGGTGCATTCTGGATGAAAGTATTGACAATATCATGATGAAAGTTTGTAACTTTTTTTTTTTTTTTTTTTTTTTGTAAAAGACGGCAAGATATTTCCAAAACCTACTGACTTATTTTGTATGGGCATCAGGACAAAAATGCCACACGTGGGGAAAACTAAAGGATCTTAGAGTAACTTTTTCATTTTATAATTTTACACATTGAAAAAGTTAACGTGCTGACTGTAAAAAATGCATAGAAGGTAAGGGCATAAAACAAGACAAAAAAGAACAGAAAAAAGAAAGACTTCTTCCCTGATTGCCCATTTTGCTCCCCACTGTCAAGGACAGTTTTTTGGTGTGTCCTTCCAGATACTTTCCTATGGCTCTGTAAGCATACATATGTATATGCAAGGCTATGTTAGAATAGCTGTTGGGTGTTTGGATGAAAAAAAGAAAAAGTCAGTTTTAGGGTAATTTCCTTTATTTCTTTGACTATGGTAAATCGAGAGAAGACTCATTCAGACCCTTTAGGAAAATCCTTTTGACAAACACTTAAATATCTCTATTCAGCCTATAATTTGCACATGGCCTGGGCTCTCTTTTGGCAAACAGTATATGTCGTGTGTGGCAAAGAAAGTTAATCCAAGTTTTCAACAAAGTGCAGGCTGACCATAGAAATCAATGTATAAGGTAGTAACACTGCCTGTGTGTGAAGAAGGGATCTTGGGGTGTTTTTACAACATTTGATCAGTGGCATACAACTTCTACAGGTATTTCAGAGCGAGATATTGAAGGTCGAAATAAATGCGTAATGTGAGACTGTGTGATGCTTATTGCCACCACAGTGACAGGGTGATCCTTAGAGTGTGAGGTGTAGGAAGCCGTGGATGGGTTCTCTTAAGATGGAAAGACGCGCCAGGGCCAGGCAGGGCATCCCCTTGGTTTACACACACAAGCCCCCTCTCCCCCTTTCAAGAAGTGGGGGTGGGGTTACCAAAACAGGCTCCCTGTGGCAAATTGGATCCAGATTTCAGTTTTTCCTCCTCCCACAGACTTAGCGGTCATCAGGCTGGAAAAGGTCCCGTCATGTGAACTCTTGTCTCATTTGAACTCTTGTCTGGTTCCTGGTCAGGTGCACACATAGGTCTCCGGCTGTGTTTTCACCTGCAGCCTGCTCCGGGATGGAGTAGTGGGATCCTTGAGGAGCACCCTCCAAAGCAGCAGCGTCTCCGTGGCCTCCTTTGCCCCAATTCTATGGGTCCATTCTTCTCCTGCAACTTGACTCTCTCCGGAGAACCGGATCTGGGGCTCGGAGCCCAGCGCTGTTTTCTCTCCCCTGCCCTCCCTTCAACTACCTGCCACACCTCTTAGCTTCCCCATGCTCAAAAGGGATAATGTTCTCCTTGAAAGCGTCTTTTGAGGATTAATTGATGTTTGCTCTATGCTTTGAAGAGAGAATCCTATCAAGTCTCTCTGCTGTCCTCAAAGCTGGCCCCGGTTCCAGCTGGTGCCAGGCCTGGCCAATCCGGCTGCAGCGCGAGCCGGCCTCTCATTGGCCGCCTTTCTGGAGCATGTGCGTCGCCTGCTCCTGGCCCACGGTAGAAGGGCGACTGCCCAAATAGGCACAGACCCTCCCGTGGATGTTTGTACATTGCATGTTTTTTACTTGGAGAAAGGAGCATTTGCCTCAAAATGATCATTCCTTGGGAAGTTAGTTTGTGGCTGTCTGTGACATTTTCTCATTTGGAAGTTGTTCTTCTCTCTGTCTCTTTTTTATTTTTATTTATTTTTTTATTTTTTTTTATTTTTTTATTTTTTTAAAGATTTTATTTATTTATTTCAGAGAGAGAATGAGAGAGAGATATTTTTATTTATTTTTTTAAAAGATTTTATTTATTTGACAGAGAGAGACACAGCAAGAGAGAACACAAGCAGGGGGAGTGGGAGAGGGAGAAGCAGGCTTCCCGCTGAGCAGGGAGCCTGATGTGGGGCTCGATCCCAGGACCCTGGGACCATGACCTGAGCCAAAGGCAGATACCCAACGACTGAGCCACCCAGGCGCCCTTCTCTGTCTCTTTTTTAAAGCTTTGTAAGTGTAAGAGTAGTTTGACTCTGCCACCTCTCAAAGAAGTCCCTTCCCCTGGCCATTTATATGGTAATTGCGCGTGGTTTGGGGAGGAAAAGGATGTTACCTGTTTCATGATAAGCACTTTCATATCAGTAGATTCTTTGTTAGAGTTGTTTAATCAAAGAAATGGAAGCTGCAACCTACTTATTGGAAAGATCTACATAATGCAGCATGAGTTAAGGACCTGAGGGTCCTAGGAGAAGATGGTTGAGAAAAAGAAAAAAAGGTTTGTTTTAAGGACAGACCAAACAGGGAATTAAAACAACGTAAGTCAAAGACATCTTTGTTGTCTTGTCATCAAAGAAGACAAGGCTGAAGGGCAAAGCCAGCCATGCACACTAGGGTCCTCTTCTGTGTCCTCAGATGGGTGTCAGGACATGGCAGGGAATCGACGACTTGTTGCTGACCGTTCCAGTGGGGTATTTCAAGGGGAGCCTTCACATCCTGTCGTTCCTTTCAGCCCTCCAGCATCTGATCCTCGTAAAGTGTCTCAAGTGCTTGGAGGCTTGTTTTCAGCACTGGGCTTATGAATAAAAATCAGTGTTTCACTTTTCTAAATGATATTCCTAGCTTCTTGCAAAATCCAGGATCTGATCTCAAGACCCTGAGTCTTCATCCTATCAAGGCGAGCATCAGCAGCTGCAGCCCCTTTTGATGGGGCAGTGAGACAGACACTGTCTGGTTCACTGACCAGGGCACATGCTGACTTCTCACCTGTCTGGGAAGTTAGTGAGGGGATAGAGTGTTAGTCCAGAAGCATCCTCGTGAGCACAGGCATGTACACACACATACGCACATACCCGTCACCAGGATTCAGGCCCAGAGGGGATGACCTTATAGAAAGGTCACCTCTTCGCAGGTTCAAGGTGTGTAATCTGGACGACAGATTTGAGAAAAGTGAGTCTTAGGGTGAGATGAGAAGAATCAGATGATCAAGGCACACAGTAAAAAAGATGCTTGTGTCGTGTGCTTTGCAAAAAGCAAGTGCCTTTCTCTGGCACACCCATGTGTTTGGAGCAGCAGTGTGGAAGAATATAGGGACTAGGCAGAAGCAGGGGCAGTGGCCTGTATTTGAACCTCTGTGTGCTCTGGGCGGGGCCCGGGCACCCAGGGGCTTGATCAGTATTGGCTAATGAGAGCCAGCCATGGGTTTGCGGATGAATGCAACTTTGCGACCTGGAAGAATAATTTCTCTTCTCCCGTTCTCAGTGTGCTCATCACGACAGCAGGCATTGCGAACTCCTGTGCCTATGGGGGCCGGGCTGGGCGCGTGAGGGAGTGAAGGGATGTCTGGATGGGAAAAGTAGAATAAGGAGTGGAGAAGATGGTGGTAAGCTGGAAGTTCATGCCCATCCAGTGGGATGTCCAAATTCAACTCCAGCCATTTGTCACATGGGAAGGTGAGCTCAGTGTTGCCCAGACTCCCGACTTTTCAAGAGAGGCTTGAAACCTGAATTTGTATGTGAACTCTAACAACCTTTGATGTGATGAATTCACTTTTCAAAGAGCATAGTGCAGCCAAACAAAACATACTTGGGGGCCATGTTTGGCCTGTAAGTCCTAGGTTTGCAACCTCGGGGATAAAGCTTGCTTGGTGTCTCCCTACCAGCTCTACTGGGTACCAACTCTACTTTGCTGCGCCTATGGCTTGAAGAGGAAGGAACTGTTATAGATGGAGAATGGCTGTGAGGACAAAGTTGGGGTGGAGGTGAGAAGTGAAACTTGGACCATACCATTACCAGGCTAGACAGATAGATCTGGACGTGTTGGCTTCAGTGAGCACAGTTGCAAGGCCAGGCAAGAATTGTGCATGGAGGCAGGTGGGAGGACAAATCCAAGGGAGGCAGCTGAGGGAAAGGGCAGAGGCCGTGGGTGGCAGTAGTATGGGCAGCGAGGGCAGCCCAGGAGAGAGCAAGAAGGAGCTAGGTGGGCTGTGGGGCTGAGGTAGTTTGCCCTCTCCCCTGCTCTAGCCTGGTGGGTGTGTGCAGCCCCTTACCAACCATGCCTAGCAGAAAAGTGTCACGGCCACATGGGAAGCTCTGTTCATTGTGCATCTACTCAGAAAAGTACAAAACTCAGTCCAGTCTCCCAAACTTGTAATCATAGTTGGGAATATAAGTCTGTCACACATGAAGAGGCAGCATAGCATGCTGGGTGAGCAGAGAGTAAGTTTAAGGCTCATACAACTTGGGTTTGAATCTGACCTTTGTCATTTAGTAGCCCTGTGGCTGGGGCAAGTTAACTTCTTTTTGAGCCCGGTTTGTTCATGTGGGGATTAACAGCAGTTCCTACCTTGTAGTGTTGTCATGAGGACTGAATGAAAACAAATGCCTTAATGTGTGTGAAGTGCTTAGTACAGGACCTGGCACAAAGTAAGTGCTCAAATTGCGCTCATTATTATTGTGAGACAAGCAATAACCTCAGCTACCTTGTGGTTGAGCACAAAATCCTTCGTCTCAGCAGAGAGTCAACAACAGATGCAGTAAAAGTGGACTCCTCCCCTACTGCAAATACTTCCCTAGACATAGATCCTCTAGCCTGAACTCCTGTTTGCCAGAAAAGCAGGAGACATTGTACTCACCTGGATAAGGGTCATCTATAGAGCTCAGGTGAGCCTGTTTGACCCCAGTACCACCTGGTTTATATATTGGTGTTTTCATTCATCTAACAAATGTTTGCTGAGTAATAACTATGTTCCAAGCACTAAGAAAAGGTTTGGGGGATGCTGACTAGAAGAGGAGAAGGGTTGGGCCTTAAGGTACTGAATCTAACATGTAGGGTAAGCTGCTATAACACAAATCTCTAAATAGAATGGATAAATAAGACAGAGGTTTATTTTTGTCTTATGTAAGCCCTAGGGCAAGCACACCAAGCTGGTAAAGCAAGTCCATGAATGAGTTCATGGACCCAGGTTTCTTACTATTTTGCATCTCTAAGGCTGTGTTTCAGGATGTGGGAAGTAGGAGGTGATGAAATCCAAGGCAAGCAGCTAATAATTAAGGAGCTTCCACTCACATCCCAATGGTTGGAGCTTGGTCATATGGCCACAGCTAGCTGCAAGGGATGCTGGGAAATGTAGTCTGGAGCAGATGGCCAGGTACTTCTGCAAAACTTGGGAGTGGAGGTTATTATAAGAAGGAAGAAGGGAGAATGAATCCTGGAGGGAAGCTAGCAGTTTATGATTCAGGGAGATAGGGAAGTAAATGAACGCTATCACAGGCAAATGCTCAATAGCACCAGCTGTAATCCTTGAGTCCAGGAATATGTTGTGGCCCTCATGGGAGTTTGGGATTTGGAATCAGACTTCTGGGTTCAAATCCCAGTTCACTTACCACAGGGTTGGTATAAGAATTAAATAAGTCAACCCATATGATGCTTTTAGGATATGTATGGTCTGATCCAGAGTCAATGCTTAGCAAGTGTAAGCTATTACTGCTAGAGGGTGGGCTATGTCAAGAAGGACAATGACTCAGGATCTGGGGAATTCCTCATGGATTGGCCACCTCCCTTGGTTTTATAGCTTCCCATAGGCCTTGTCTCTCTGGATACAAACATTGGGCCTTGAACCCTTGGCCCATCTCATCACGGAGAAATGTTAATGAAGACAAACAAGGCCATCTGAAGGGGCCAGTGTTTTGAAAAAATAGAATCAATTTGTGTTTGCCTGGACTGGATCTAGAGGATGAATTTAGAGAGGATATTTCAAGATCCGCTATCTTGAGTAGGAGCCAGTGAATTTAGTACATGGTCTGTAGGCCTCTGTGGGAAGAGTAAGAGCCCTTCTTGTTGGGTGTGTCTCCAGGTAAAGAGCTTGAGAAATTATTTAAAAACTCTGCTACTTAGCTAAATAAAAGGGATAGTGAACAGTGAGGCTTCCCTCACAGGAGCTAGGGAAAACCCTTGCCCTTGGGGAAGCCCCTGGTGGCCTGTCTAGGGCCCCTCCAGCAAGAGGAGAAAAGTGGAAAAGCCACCCCCACTGGGTGCTGCACTGGCAGGAGTTGGGGTGTCCTCTTACTGGGAGCTGGTGTTCTATGATATGCAGATGGCGTCATGTTTTCCATCTTCTGCAGGTATCATGTGGAAAGGGAACCTTCCTAGCTTCAGAACAAGAGACTTAGCTTTCCTTGACAACTCACACAGTGGGTAGATTTTAGCAGAAAAATAAACAGACCCTGGAAAATGATTTTCTACCAGTTTTCTGCACTGTCTCATTTTCAGAGGTTTGAGGAGCTTTCATACCCTTTTTATCCCCAGATTTTGGAGTCAGACCACACACTACTCTGGAAAAAAGTAGCATTGGATGTTATCTCACAATGGGTACCATTTTTGACACCCTAAAAGCATCCAGTTGACTCCCAGGAAAGGGGGTGGACATACAGGAGGGAGCACATGTTACAAGACTCATATGTGTTTAGGACCCCACCTGTGCCTGTAGGGAGGCCGGCAAGAGGTGGGCCAGGGCTGAGAGTGGAGCATCTGAAGGCTTGGGTAGGAGCTAGCTCATGGGAAAGTAGGCAGGTGGTTGTAGTCCTGCCTGTCTCTCGTAACCTTGGCTGACCTCCTGGTCTTGACCTCTTGGTGTCATGAAGATCCTACACTTGGCTAGCCTGGTCCTGTAGGTGGCCATGGCCTGCGGTTTTCACCCACATTTTCTCCAGCTCTGTGAACCTCATGTCTTCTCTTGCACTGGTTCCCAGCTGGGCCTTCACTCTTCCTTACCACTGGGATTAATCTTTTATTCTTTTTCCCTTAAGGAAAACTTATCAAGGGGGTGAGGACAATAGTAAAAGCTGATTAAACCAGGGTCTCCAGTCCTGGGGCCTCAGATGAAACTGGGATGTTGTCTCTGTGTGAGATTATACTTTTAGTGTCCGGGATGTGCCTCATAAGGCATCCAACGTATAGTCCGTGCCTAGACCACATCATCCATAGGCACTAGGAATTAATATTAAGAAGAGTAAATCCTGTAATTCTCCTGAGATCAAAATAATTTTTTAAAAAGATTTATTTATTTTAGAGAGAGAAAAAGTGTGCACACATGCGCACACATGGGGGTAGGTGAGAGGCAGAGGGAGAGAGAGAATCTCAAGCAGACACCCCGCTGAGTGTGGAGCCCCAAGTGGGGCTCGACCTCACGATCCTGAGATCATGACCTGAACTGAAACCAAGAGTTGCAGGCTTAACCGAATGAGCCACCCAGGTGCCCCTTGAGAGCATAAGAATTTTACATTGTAGGGCGCCTGGGTGGCTCAGTTCGTTAAGCAATTGCCTTCGGCTCAGGTCATGATCCTGGAGTCCCGGGATCGAGTCCCGCATCGGGCTCCCTGCTCAGCAGGGAGTCTGCTTCTCCCTCTGACCCTCCTCCCTCTCATGTGCTCTCTCTCTCTCTTTCAAATAAATAAATAAAATCTTTAAAAAAAAAAAAAAAAAAAGAATTTTACATTGTATTTGAGTTTGTATGTGTGTGAAAAGTGTGAATTTATTAAGTGTGAGTATTTCAAATGTGCCATACATATTATAATCCTGCTTTGAATTTCTTCATTTTTTAATCACCTGGGCACCTGTGGGGTCTCTTCCCCTCTGAGGAGCCCTGTATGCAGGCCTGCTCGATCAGGGATGAACAACCCTTTTTACACAAGAGAAAAATCAACAAACGTATTTATGGGTCATCTTTACCCCTTAATCAACCTGAAGAGAGCTTTATGGAGTCTCACGACCCAGGGGTGGGTGGGGCGTCAAGGAATATTCATTTTACAACTTACTCTACTGGGTAGAATAGTATCAGTGAGAAAAGGGGCACTGCTTTTTTAGTCCTTGAAAACTTAATATCCGAGTGTTTGGAGATAGTTTTCCAACTTTTCATTCTGAAATTAGACATGGGGATGCCTGTGTGATCCTTGTCGCTGCAAGGACTCACCCCAGAACCCTTGGATTTGTGCTTTCTGTAGCTCAGTGCATCTCTCACCCAGCGTAGAGCCCAGTGTGGAGTAGGTGCTTAATAAATGCCTATTCAGAAACAATATGGTAGAATGGTTAAGAACAGACTTTACCAGACTGCCTCCTTCTGTCACTTAACTAGCTGTGTGTCTTTGGCAAGTTTCTTAACCTCTCTGGCCCTCAGTGGTAGTCTGTAAAGTGGGGATGGTATCAGTCCCTACCTCATAGGTGAGGACTGAAGGAGCAAATACATGTGAGCACTTATAGCCATGCCTAGCATATACAAACCTGCGTAAGTGTTAGCTGTTGTTATAAAGCTATTGAGCTGAGTAGAAACCCATCCACTATAAGGTGCTAGAGCCTTATAGAGAATCTCTTTCCATCCCTGGCTTCTGCTTCGTTACCGTTGATCAGATTCTCTCTCTAGTCCCTTGTCTGTAAAGATACATTTGATTTCCACATGAAATAACTATGACTTTTCCCTCATTCCAAACTTTAAAAGAAATTGTATTAATTTATTTGACAGAGAGAGAGCGAGCACAAGCAGGGGGAGCAAGAGAGGGAGAAGCAGACTCCCCACTGAGCAGGGAGCCCGATGCGGGACTCGATCCCAGGACCCTGGGATCATGACCTGAGCCAAAGGCAGATGCTCAACCGACTGAGCCACCCAGGCGTGCCTTTAATGATTTTTTAAAAGATTATTTATTTATTTATTTGACAGAGAGAGAGACACAACGAGAGAGGGAACACAAGCAGGGGGAGTGGGAGAGGGAGAAGCAGGCTCCCCGCCAAACAAGGACCTGATGCGGGGCTTGATCCCAGGATACTGGGATCATGACCTGAGCTGAAAGCAGACGCTCAACGACGGACCCACCCGGGTGTCCCTTTAATAATTTTTTTTAAAGATTATTTATTTATTTGACAGAGAGAGACACAACGAGAGAGGGAACACAAGCAGGGGGAGTGGGAGAGGAAGAAGCAGGCTCCCTGCTAAGCAAGGAGCCTGATGCGGAACTCGATCCCAGGACCCTGGGATCATGACCTGAGCTGAAAGCAGACGCTTAACTGACTGAGCCACCCAGGTGTCCCTCCAAACTTTTTTTTTTAAGGCAAGAAAAGCAAAAAACAGAAACCCCAATGTGTTTGAAGCAAACGTGGGTCCATCTGTAATAGTGCATTGGATTAATAACCTGGGTGGAGGCTGCACAACCAGATTTGGGAAAACTGCTCTTTTCCAAAGAAAGTGCCGGGCTCTCCATTCCCCTTCCATCTCTTCTCACAGAATGCCCTTTCTGTTCGCTCAGCCACTTGGTCTGCTCTTTGCATCGACAGGAGAGCTCCGGGGAATGACGCACTCCAGATACAGTCTAGCTCCAGGAGCCTTGTCTACCTGATTTTATTCGTAATCAGCTTTATTTTCGTTCATTGACTTTTTCTTTAAAGTTTTAAATATTGAAATATAGCATACACACAGAAAGGAGCTCATGCGTTCGGCTCAATACATTTTGACAAGCCGAACTTATTGGTGTCTTCAACACCCAGATTAAGAAACAAAGGACACGGGGCGCCTGGGTGGCTCAGTCGTTAAGCGTCTGCTTCGGCTCAGGTCGTGATCCCAGGGCCCTGGGATCGAGCCCCACATCGGGCTCCCTGCTCCGCGGGGAAGCCTGCTTCTCCCTCTCCTACACCTCCTGCTTGTGTTCCCTCTCTCGCTATGTCTCTCTCTGTCAAATAAATAAATAAAATCTTTAAAAAAAAAAAAAAGAAACAAAGGACAGGAGCCTAGCTGTGCCCCTTCCAGTTACTACCTCACCCCCTACCCAACCCTGCCAAGGGAGATTATCCTGGCTCTAACCCCATCAAATGGAATCTTCTAGTATTTGCACTTCAATGTTTGGATTTCCCCCTTCAACACTGTGAGATTCATTCATAGTGTCGACTGTAGTTGTAGGCTCTTCATACTTAGTGCTGTGTAGTATTCCGTCGTGTGAGTATACCGTGATTTCTTTGCCATTCTACTCTTGATGGGCTTGTGGCAGTTTCTGGTTGGAAACTTCTATGAATCTCACTACTGGGAACAGGGTGGCATGTCTTTTCGGGATGACGTGCACAGACCCGCCAGTGGGATATCTAGGTCACAGGAAAGGCATCTATTCAGTAAGTGCTTGCTAAACACTCTTCTGGAGTAGGGGTGCCAATCATCTGCCTGATTTTGATGAAGAAAATGATTCCATATTCAGATTTGATTTGAGTTTTAAAGCAGAATAACACTGCACTGATTCTGTTGATTTCGCCATTCCTATTTCTCCCCTTTCATGTGGGTGAACCATATGGTAACCGGGCAAATCCACTCAAGTGGCTATAACTCTTTCTGGAAGGCGCTTGACTTTTAGACCTGCTACCTGAAATGGAAGGTTTAGGATTCGTTTTTTTCCCCTAAAGTGTCTGTTTTATTTTCAAGAACAGAAAATGCTAATCACCATATCCCCTGGGGAAAAAAACCAAACAACAAACCTCTCCCACCCTCCCAACACTCCTTACACTTTTTATTGGGTGAAATTCAGAGCTCGGGGAAGTTTTGAGTGAAAATCAAACATCAGTGAGATTACGGATTTTCCAAAATTTGCTTGCTGGGTAAGTTCACTCATAAGTTGAGTTATAGGTGCCCTTCTTTGGAATTTGACAAAGCTGGGCAAATGGAGAGTCAAAAGTCCCCTGGTCCAGTCCTGACTTTTGACTGTAAACAACCATGGTGCAATGTGCTTCAGCGGTGCAGAGAGACAGAAGGCCTTCCCGTCCAGCCCCAGACACCTTATAAATAGGGACCTCTGAGTCATAGAGGGACTTTAATCGAATCTCTTCATTTTGGCTTGCCCTCCCTTCCCTGACCCCAAAACAACAAGCTAGAAACAACATCCCAGAGAGTATGTCACACACTGCTGCCTCATAAAAACCACAAAAGCACTCTCAAATCCTGCAGCACCAAAAAGTTACTCTTTTATTTTACAGATGGGAAAATTAAGACCCATGGCGTTGACTTGACACTCTAGGATCCTGGAAGAACGGGTGGTTGGAAGCCAGGCACATGCCTGGGATTTGCCCTTCTAGGAACAGGGGGGTCTTTTCTAAGAGGAGTTTTAAGGATGGGAGGCTATATCAGGAGCTCATCACGAGGTCCTTTTGATGGGTGACTTTCACATCCCAGAGCTTGGCATTTTATCTGGTTAGAAAGTGGTCTTCGGTAAGGACATATACAAGGAATTGATTGCTGGTTTGTTTGTAGTGGCCAAGAGTGAAAACTCAGTGAGTATCTATGTCAGTAGGGAAATGGCCCAGTAGCTACGCTTCCTTCATACCTTGGATCGTTACAGAGCTACTGAAAGGATTTTGGCAAAGTATGGCAGAATAAATAAGAGGGAGAAGAGTGTATATATGATTCTATTTTTTATTTTTTTAACAAATGTCTTTTTTTTTTTTTTTAAAGATTTTATTTATTTATTCATGAGAGACAGACAGAGAGAGAGAGAGAGGCAGAGGGAGAAGCAGGCTCCCAAGGAGCAGAGAGCCCGATGTGGGACTCGATCCCAGGACCCTGGGATCGTGACCCGAGCCGAAGGCAGACGCCCAACCATCTGAGCCACCCAGGCGCCCTATATGATTCTATTTTTTAAACAAACAATAACCATCCTCCCCCAAACCACAATTTGTGTGTGTGTCTTAAATTACATGAGTATGGGGAAAAATGTGGATGGACACAAACTAAAATGTTAACATGGGCTACCTGGGGAAAGCAGGGCTGAGGATGTGGGAGAACAAGGTATAGCAAAATAGCATGTGATAAAATGCCATCTGAATAAATTTATATATATGCATATATATGTATACATATGCATAAGGAAATGCATAAAAAGTACATGCATACATTTGAAAGGCAAACGAGTTGTTCTAGTAAGAACAGGGCTGAGAACCCTAAATGGGTCAGTTAGCTTTGCAGGGGCGAGAGCTCAGTTCTGTGGCTGACGGCTTTACCCGCAGGTCAGTTATGTTGTAGGTGAAGGACACTGGTCGGAAGTGGAATGGGGAAAATGTGTGGGTGTCTGAGCACAGGCATGCGGCTGCGTTTGGCAAAACCCAGTAATCGTAACTACCATCCTGATGTGCCTACCACGTGCTGGCATTTTCATACTTTCTAGAAGTTAGATATTTTTATCTCCATTTCACGATGAGGAAAGCTGAGGAGCAAGCAACTCAAGGCCTCAGAGTGAGTGAGTGGTGCTGAGGTTTAAGCCCAGATCCGTCTGATTCCAGAACTTCTGCATTTTACATCTCCTCACAGCTCGGGGTTTAGTGGGGGTGGTTGGGGCTGGCCTGCTTTGATCCACACTGAGATTTCTGCGAGGTCCTCTCTCACAGGGTCCTAACGTGTAGGTTTTGCTGTTAAAAGCAACCATGCCACCATCTAGGGAATGTTTCCTGTGTGTTCTTGTTGGCCTGGTTTTGGATGGCAGAGCTTCTTACCTGGGTGAGGGAGAGCAGCCTGTTCCGGCCTCTGTTCCCGAGGGAGCAGGGCTTCATGGAAAAGTGGGGCATGTGGGCACTTACCTCAGGACAGGTGAGAGACAGACTGGCTTGTCAAAAAGGAGGACAGTTTGACCACATCTAACATCTGGCCCCTGCACCGTCTCAGCAGCCACTTGGGGAGTAAATGTTTGGGTTTCATGGGGATCTCTCTCCCACCTCTCCTTGCCATCCACCCCCCCCCCCGCCCCACTAAACACAAAAGAGCGAACAGTCGTGGCTTGTTTGGTGGCCTGGGGGTGTGACTTCCACCCAAAGCGCCGAGGGAGTGCTTGTGCTGTCGCCAAAGGTGCCCCAAAGTGAGTATTTAAGATAAAAATCTCAGATCTGCAAGTCCATTGTCACCTGTGACCCCCTTCTCTTTTCTTGGCCTTGCTTTCCTCATTCACCAAACGGGGATCAGATTTTTCTCTTGCTTATGATGAAAAGAATAGGTGACCTAGAATATATTTTGTTAAACGATAAGAAGCATGCTGTCTGTTTAGAAAGACAAGGCCGGTTCTGCGTGTTAGGTTTTGGCTACAGACAACAGCGCTGCCGACACCGATGGTCAGCGCCATTTTTATGGAACAAGTCTGGATGTTTCCAGTGCGGCAGGGCCACTGTTTTTTACAGGGAGCCGTGTCTGATCCACAGTGGCATTGGCAATTTCCAGGAGCGGGGCCATTACCTAAAGGTGAACGTGGCCGCAGAAGGTGAGCTGGCCAGGGGGTGGCCTTCCCTGCGCCCTCCTGCCTTCCATCTGAGGCAGAGGGCTGCCATTCCCCTGGTGCGGTTGCTGGAGCCAGCCTGCTGCCTTCCTTCACTGCCCGAGGAAGCACCGCGGGTCCCGGGAGGGCAAGACAGAATGAGGAGAGAGCATGCGGCAGGCTGTTGCCCACACTTTCCCTCCTGCCCACAGGTTGTAGACTGAGCCTCATGGCTGAGGACAAATTGGTCTTTAGAGCCTCTGTTTCTCTTTTTAGTGGAGCAGAATCCTTTGAATGAGCCTGTGTAGATGTTGTGAGGGTGAACAGTGATCTTGTTACTAGTTCCTTAAAGATGGGGACGAGGACTCCAGTACTTGACATAGTACCTGGTGCACAGGAGGAAGCCTGAGAAATGCTTTTCATTGACATGGAGCCCCTAGACATGTATGGCTGGACGGTGCGAAAAGTAACCGTTCAGGAAATATTTTTCTTTCCTCCTTTGCATTCCTCTATGCATGATAAAGTGTGGGATTTGGACACCTTTTCCTCTATCCTTATTCGTCTTTGCATTTATTTTACTTCAAAAGTGATTTCCGGGTTGCTGGTGGCTCAGTGGGTTGAGTGTCCAACTCTTGATTTTGGCTCAGGTCATGATCTCAGGGTTGTGGGGTCGCGCATTGGGCTCCGTGGCGGGGAGTCTGTTTGGAATTGGGATTCTTTCTCTCCCTCTGCCTCTTCCCTACTCACACTCGCTCTCTCTCTCAAATAAATAAATGAATCTTAAAAAAAAGTGATTTCTTTCTGACCAATTAAATAAAATGGATAGGACCTAATTATACATCCCTCTTCTGTTTGCAGTTTTGAATGGAGAAGGTAAAAATCTGTGCTCTGCTTGATTCTGCTTAAATATAGGGATAGATTGAGCAGTTTGGGAAGAGAGCTTTCCTGCGTCCTGGAAGCTGCTCCTAACTCTTCCCTTTTCCCATTGGGACTGTAGAGTCTCCCGAGGTCCCCAGACAGAGTGGTTTACCTGGGTCTAGATAGGATGAGGGCTGGACTTCCCAATGGGCTCCCAGGCACTGGATAGTAGGGTATCCTTTAGAGAAAAGAGGGGAAAAAAATCCACCCAAATGGAATGATAAAGGGATGACATCACAGTAGGCATAGCAACGGCAGGGTAATCATAGTCTCTGCACGAGGTGGTCAGAACCCCAAGGGAAGGCGTAGTTTCATTGTGTTCCTTTTCCCATCGGAGCAGGCAGGAGCAGAGAGGCATGGAGGAGGGGTTGCTTATCCAATGGCTAGACCAGGCGAGAGGTTTGCTTCTCTCTTTAGACCTGCCTCCCCGCTCTGACAGTCTCTCTGGGGGTGGTGGTATGCCATCTTGAAGCGTTTGATTCTGTTACTTTATTATTTAGGGTTGCCCTCGGAATTTGGCTAGAGAGGGGGAACAAAAACAGAGGGAAGCATGTCAACGGGGAGGAAAGTAGAGGGGTGAAATTGTCATCAGGAAGTTTCATGGAACCCTGGAGCTCAGTCCTCAGGTTCTCCTGCCCAGAGATATGGAGCTCCTCCAACACGTGCACACGGTCCATCTCCTGTCCCTTACTTGCTTCTTTGGGCCTTGACTTCTGCAGCAGACAGTGTCGAGCAGGGTGCAAACCATGTAAGTTGTGCTAATTTCAAAGTCACTTGCGCCTAAAGCCCAGAGTGATTCCAAGCAACTTCCTGAGGCACCGTGTGGATAAAGCAGCTATATATATGTGGTCAGTGCTGACCCTCTGGGACAGCTTGGAATGTTGTCTCGGGAGGTCATCTTGAACACAGTGCAAGGGTTATAGGTGTCGAAGAGTTGATTAAAGGGCATGAACTGGGAGACTGCTATTCTGGGGCTTTTGGGTATTCTTTGTCCAGACATCATTTCTCCTTTCCTGTCATTGTGGGATGACTATAACAGGTCATGCCCAATTGCTGTTTCTTATAGGTCAAATCATGGTTGCCTTTTTGTCTCCCTGTCACCCTGGCATTTTGAAATCTGAAAAATGGGTGCAGCAGCCTGACCAATGCATGAGTAGCTATCATGAGGCTGAACGCACCATCTCTACTCTTCAGCAGAGCTGCTCACCCCCAATCTATGGATAGGTATTTAAGAGTCTTTTGGGAAGCATGCTCTTGGGCTTCTTTGGTTAGAGTATCTGGAATTGTGTCTTCTTTATGCAGAATATCTGGACAAGCTGGAGAAATTACTTACCCAGCTGCTCTCAGCTATGGGTAACTTTGTAAAGTGAGTTTATTATTTGAATTTTTTTATTGAGATAAGATTCATATAACATAAAGTTCACCATTTTAACTGTGCATGATTCATTGGTTTTTAGGTTAAAAGTGTATGATTCAATAGTTTTAGTAAATCTAAATATTGAGCAACCATCACTACTACCTAATTCCAGAACATTTTCATCACCCCAAAAAGAAATCTTGCACCCATTAAATAGTCATTCCGAATCCCTCCCCCTCCCCAGCCCCTGGCACCCACCAGTCTGCTTTCAGTCTCTATGGACTTCCCTACTTTGAATATGTCATATGAATGGAATCAGACAATATATGTGGCCTTTTGTGTCTGGATTCTTCAACTTAGCATGTTTTCAGTGTCGAACAATATTGTAGCATATATCGATACTGCCTTTTTAAAAAAAATGGCAGAATAATATTCCATTGTGTGGTATACCACATTTTATTTATCCATTCATCAGTTGATGGACATTTGGGTTCTTTCCACCTTTTGGCTATTATGAGTAAGGCTAACATGAACATTCAAATACAAGTCTTTGGGTGGACATATGTTTTTAGTTTTTTTGACTCTATCCCTAGGATTGAAACTGCTGGGTCATATGATAACTGTATATTTAATTTTTTGAGGAACTGTGCACTGTTTTCCACTGCACTATTTTACATTCTTACCAGCAATGTGTGAGGGTCCAGTTTCCCCACTTCCTTGCTGACACTTGTGATTATCTGCCTTTCTGATTCTAGCCATCCTAGTGGGTGTGAAGTGGTGTCTCATTGTGGTTTTGATTTGCATTTCTCTAATGGTTAATGATGCTGAGCATCTTTTCATGTGCTTTTCGACCATTTGCATATTTTCTTTGGAGAAATGTCTATTCAAATCCTTTGCCCGTGTTTCAAATGAGTCATTTGTCTTTTTCATGTTAAGTTTGTTTTAATACCTCATCGTTCCTTCCTCTACTCTAACATGGTCTGACCAGCCCATGGAGATGGAGGGGTATAATGGGTCACTTAACAGCATCTTGAGGTCTCTGCCTCTTAGGCCACTCCTTGGTGTTCTTGGGGGATCTCCTCTTCGTTGCCTACCCTTAACAGTTTTCTCCGCCACAGCTTCTCTTCTTCAACCAATTCTTATTTTGCTCTCAGTTCCTTCCCAGTTGACCTCCTCTACACCCATGGCATCCACCACCATATGTATGCTGATTACTCCCAAATGTGTACATCCAGCTCGGACTTCTCTCTGGAGCTCCATATTTACATATCCATGTGGAACGTCAACATGTTCAAAACCTACTACATTCCTCTGCCAAACCTTCTCCTGGGTTCCCCATCTGGATGACTGGCAGCATCATCTACCAGGTCAAAAAAGCTGGAAGTCATCTTGGACTCCCTTCTCTCTCTCTAGGGCACATCTGCCCTCTTCCTGTCAAGTACAGTGCATTGGCTTTCTTTAGTAGCTCTCTCTAACTTGTCTTCAGTTCTTCACTCCATGCTGACTACCTTAGTTCAGGTCTTTGTCATTCCAACTAGATTCCCTAGTTTTGAGTTAACTTCCATCTATCCATCCTCTGCCAGAATGATTCAGTTATATTCCTCCCATCTTAAAGTGGTGCCTTGTTACCTGAAGGATAAACTTCTTACTCCTTTGTTGAGTGTACAGGCCCTCTTGGATCTGACCTCTACCTATCTTTCCAACTTCATATTCCCCTGCTCATTCTCTCCTCAGCTCTTATTTTAGCCATAAGGAGTTCTTTCAGGTTTCTTGGATGGCTTGTATTCCCTCAAATCTCCAATGAATTTTATCTCTGTGGTCAAGGATAGATTTTCAGGGCTGGATTATGGATCCAATATGGCCCCAATTAAATATTACTATGGAGAGAGAACATGGTGACTGTGGCTTGGATGTGGATTTTGATTTAATAATTTATTTATGTGAAAGGATTTAGAAAGTAAATTTCATTTTATTGTATTTATGAGCCACCTGTATTGCAAAGGTGATGGACTTTTTGGGAAAAATTCTGACATCTGCCCCATCCATCGCTTGTTGTTACTTTAGTTACTTTCTGAATCAAGAACACCAGGATACATGATGTGACATGTATATGTGTATTTTGGGAGCTAATGGGACAAAATATTTGAAATCAGATTTGGATTCCAAGGTTGCCATAGCTACTGACTACTCTGAACACCAGCATCACATATTTGTTTGGAGAGCTACACCTATAAACTCTGTGGTGTCTTCTTGTTCTGAAGACGTTAGTCCTTAGATAAAGAAACTCAGTGAAACTGAAGGAATGGTTCCTGGCCCCTTCCAAATATTTTTATTTTTAAAAATTATTTATTTATTTATTAGATTTATTTATTTTTAGAGAGAGAGTGTGAGCAGGGGGAGAGGCAGAGGGAGAGGGAGAGAGAAAATCTCAAGCAGGCTCCCTGCTGAGCACAGAGCCCAACTCAGGGCTCGATCCCAGGACCCTGAGATCATGACCTGAGCTGAAATGAAGAGTCAGATGCCCAACTGACTGAGCCACCCTGGTGCCCCTTTCCAAATATATATATATATTTTTAAAGATTTTATTTATTTATTTGACAGAGAGATAGAGAGAGAGCACAAGTAGGCAGAGTGGCAGGCAGAGGCGAGAGGGAGAAGCAGGCTCCCCGCTGAGCAGGGAGCCTGATGTGGTGCTCGATCCTAGGACCCTGGGATCACGACCTGAGCCGAAGGCAGATGCTTAACCGACCGAGCCACCCAGGCGCCCCTCCAAATATTTTTAAAAACAATTTAATTTAGTTTAGATATTTATTTATTTATTTTTTAAGATTTTATTTATTTATTTGCCAGAGAGAGAGCATGGGAGAGAGAGAGAGTGAGAGTACAAGCAGGGGGAGCGGCAGGCAGAGGGAGAAGCAGGCTTTCTTGCTCTCCCTCAAATTTTTTTACTTAGAAAAATTTCAAGTCTTATGAAAAGTTGCAAGAAAGGTACAATGAACACCCCTGTACTCTTTGCTCAGATTCGCCATTTACTAGTATTTTTCCACCTCACTGTCCCCCTTTCCCTCCCCTTTATGCACTTGTGTGCACCTCCCACCGCACACTTCCCCTAAATGGCCTTACCGTCCTCTTTGTATTTTGGTTATAGTATCAAATAGTCTGAAGAAGATGGAGGATGCTTGATGGGGCAGAGAAATTAGTTGCTGGATCCTCCTGTGGAAGGTACTTTATTCTCTCACAGTTTCCAAACAGTTGGAGAAGCCATGGGACTAGATCAGTGGCCCCTTCTGAGAATTTGTTAATCCTCTCCTCATCTGAAGTTGCAAATGTGATCATCTATTTTTTCAGGAAGACTGAGATTTAGTTCACAATACAACCTCTTCTGGGGATGTTTCTGAGCTCCCGGCAAAGCTGAGTGCCGGAACTGAAGCCTTGAGCTCTTGGCTCAGCACTGCCACTGACCGGAACCTCCTCGAATGGTCCGGAGCAAGTTCCTTTCTCGTGGTGAGCCTCAGTTTCCCCATCTGTAGAATGAGAGCTTGGATTCCCCACTCTTTAAGTCCCCTCCCCATGCTCACACCCTATGACCCTGTAATGGCCAGAAAAATTCAGTCCTTCGGGAAATTGCCACAGATACTCATTGTGCTTGTGAGGCGGACTCCAGAATTGATGGCTGGCTGGGCTTTGGCCAAGAGTGTGTCTGCTTTATGACGAGTGTCTGTCCCCTTGTAAGAGCCACCAGTGCGCTCTCTGCCTGCTGAGGGGGGAGGTGGACTTGGCAGGGATGGAGGAAGCAGCGGGAACTCTGACCCCTTCATTGGAGCCTTCCCACCTCCTTTCCTTTGAGGTTGTCTGCTTGTTTAATTTGTCATTTGCCTTGCTTCCCATGCCCTTTTATAGCTACTTTTGTTCAAGGATATCACCATCTCCTTTTCCTGTCCCTGGCCTAACTCCAGGTTAAATATCTAGGGAGGACAGCAGGCTCCTGAAGATGTGGTGAAGCGGGTGACGGTGGTGGTGGGTGGTGGTGCACGCTCATTGGTGGGGTCAGTGTTGTTCAAAGTCCAGGGAGTGGGTGGCGGACTGATACGGCACGCTAGATGGGTCCACAAGGTTCCCACCCACAGGGCCCCAGCCAGAGGTCCTGGACTGGCCAGGCTTCTTTTATCACTTAATCCCCGTGGGTAGGATATGAGAAAGTTCTCGTAAAAGAGAAAAGGACTTAGATGTGGCAGGATTGAAGAAAGGAGCTGGTGGGAGCAGGGTGATTTAGGGTTCATGTATTCATTCAATAAATGTTTATTGAAGACCTGCTATGTTACATGTAAGGCCCTTTTACTCAGAAAGTCTTAAATCTGGGTAGCCGTTGTTAATGTGCTATGTGTTTAGAAGCATTAGAAATAATATTTATAATGGTCACACTTCTGCTCCTGACAATCATGTGCCAGGCCTGTGGCTAAGTGGGTTACATCTACTCCATTCAATCCTGTCACCCACTTGGACAAGATAGATGCTGTCCTCCTTCTGCAGGGGAGGAGAGGGAGGTTGAGAGCAGTCACTTGCTCAAGGTCAGGCAACGGGAAGGAGGAAGAAGTGGGGTTTGAGTTAAAGTCTGATTTTAAATCCCACCCTCTTAGCCTCTGTGCCTTTGGTTTATGGACTGATGCCTGTCTGTGTTAAACTTTTCACTCGTCTAAAAGATAAGGACAATAGAGCTAGATTTTTAATAAGGTTCTATTTAATTCAGTGGTTCTCAACTGAGATGATTTTGCCCCCAGGGGATGTTTGGCAAGGCCTGGAGACATTTTTTGGTGGTCACAGCTTGGGAGGCCCTACTGGTATGTAATGAGTAGTGGCCAGGGCTGCAGTGGGGTCCCCCATGGTGCACAGGACAGCCCCCTATTGTCCCCCTTCTTCCCCATAGCAGAGACTTATTGGCCTCAAGTGTCAATAGTGCTAAGGTTGAGGAACTCTGATTTAATTTGAAGGTTTATCCTTAATCTTATATTATTCTGACTTTGGGATATGGATTAAATTTTTTTTTTTTCTTTTAAGAAACAAAGTAGTAGATGGCAGTTAGTAGATGGTGGCTGGGTTTTAGATTGTCCTTATTTGGCAAAATGAAAAAATTGGCAAGACTCTGTTGATCCCTCTAATTTTTTATAAATGTCCTGGACTATGAAATCCAAACCTCTAGGATTTATTTGATTTAGGAATTATGTTTTACAAATACTGTGTGTTAAGGATTGACAAAAGAAAGTGGCTTGTGTTGCACAGAAGGACAATGCCTAGGGTGCCCTTGGGATCCTGGGTTTGATTTAATAACAAACATTCATTGACCACTCAGCGCCTAGTACATCCAGGCCCTATGAGAGGTCAAAAGAAATTTTGCCTTGATGAGTTCATAGTCTTCCTAGGACAAAAAGCATATGTGCATGAAACAAGTAGGGAACGAGGAAAGAGCCTGGCAATCGAGGGCTCAATTTAGTCACAGGTTGATGCTAACATGGCAAACCAAGGGGTTTCTACTGGAAAGAAATTTAGGTTCCTGGCTTCGGTCTGCCATCTAGTAATTTATGGGACCTTAGACAAGGCACTTAATTTCTCCACCTCTTGCTTTCTTATTGGTTTCCTGTCTTGGATGAGGGCCCCTCCAGCCTGAGGGCTGAACCTCCTTTCCTTCCTACCTCCAATGGGGCACCCAGTCCTGTGGATTCTGTTTTGGAAATGTCTCTTGAGTCTGCCCAGTCTCTTCCTATTTCAGTGCATTCTCCACCCAGCAGCCGGAATAATCTTGCTAAAACATAAATCTGATCGTGTCACCTGCCTCTGCTTAAAACCCTCAGTGGTTTCCTCATTGCCCATGGGATAAAGTCCAAAATCCTTGGCAAGGCTTTCTTGGCTCTGTGGTCTGGGCCCAGCCAACCTCTTCATTCTCCTTTCTCATCCTATGCCCTTCACCGCCACTCACCCCATGGTCTGGACGCCCCAGACAGCTCATTCTTCTCTGAGCACAAATTGCTGACCCATCATCTCCCTGGAATCTCTTTTCCCTCTTCTCTACCTGGCAAAATCACTGTTGCCTTTTAAGGTTTGTCTCCATCATTTCCTCTGGAAGCTGCTCTAGGTGTTGGAGGCAGAGTGCATTTCCTGGTCTCTCTCCCACGCTGGACTGTGACCCTGTTGAAGGCAGGGCTTGCCTTTGGCTGGTTCTGTCTAGAACACTTCATACCCAGCACGGTCATGGCACATGGTTGCTGTTTAACCATGCTTGAGTAGAAAACAAATGGATAAAGGAGGAACATTTAAAGCTGAGATGATAATGTTTTTCATTTGTTTACCACCCAAGGTTGCTAGTGGCATGAAAAAGTAATATTTATTGAGGAACTGAAAAATGAGAGGCTACACGCATGCAGCACGTGTATATGTCATTGTTTTCAAAGGGAGAGGATGTTAACTTTTGAGCCACAGATGAAAAAACCTTCAAATTTCCTCCATTGTATCACCGTTAGCATGCGTACGTGTGCTTATGAACATGTACGCGGTATTGCTAAGAGTAAAGGGCACACGGTTGTCAGGTACTGGGAATTGGTATATCAAATAGAAAACTCCAGATGGTCAGAATTTTGTGCAATTCGGCAAAAATGTGCCTTGTTGGTATAGGAGCATACGTGCCTCGAATCGTGACTCGGTGGCCTGGACCTGCCTGGAGACCTCTAGTGACAACTGGTCCTTTGCTCTCCTGGAACTAGGGCTGAGCTTAGAGCAGGGGCAGGAAGGAGGAACTTGGTTTCTTTTTTTTTTTCTGTCCGTTTTCTTTCTCCTCTTTCTGATTCCCCTGTTCTTTTTTTTTTTTTTTTTAATAATGTCTGCCCCAATCACCCAGATTGACTATGGTACATCAAAGAAAGAAGATGCAAAGAAATGAAAAGAAAGGTCTAGACTTGTGTAGCTCTTTGCAAATACTGTTGTACTAACTTTTATTATCCGTACTTGTGGATGTGCCTTATTGGCAGCACCACTTCCCAGACTGTAGTTCCATTGAGGGGAGGTATTTTCCTTGTATACTTTTACACCCTGTGCAGGTGTCTTGCCCTATGGTTGGAGTACATGAATGTTTGCTGAATGAATGAGTGAATGAGCTCACCAAGTAGGAACAAAGTTTACCTGTTGTGCCAATTCCTTAGTGCAGCATGTCTCTCGTTTTCCCCTATTTTTTGAAAGGAGTCTTCTTCCTTTCACCCAGATCAGGTTAGAGGGAGTTTCCTTTGACACTCCTTCTGGGAGCCGTCCCTGTCTCCCACAGGTTTGATTCTCCTCCACAAACCCCCTCAGCTCTCAGAGGCTTTGAGTCTTGGGGTTGGATCCCTCCACTTCTGGACCCCCGAAGGTTGCCCAGTCTCAGAGCGGGGGCAGCGGGGAGTAGGCAGGCTGCGGGGAGGAAGCCGAAAGGATTAACTGGTTCAACTTTATTACAAAGGCTGGTCCTATTGTTTACAGACCATTAAAAACCGTGATCATCTTCCCAGGCTAGGCAGATAGCAGCTAGCTGCTTTGATGCATGTCTTAGAGAGATAAGGAAAATTTATCCCTTGTTTTGACTTCAGGATTTCTTTTTGGTTTATTATTTGACTCACTATTCAACTTTCTCTCCAAATGTCCCTGGTCTCAGACAACTTTTTCAAGTTGTTGGCAGGGGAGGTTCAGATTAGAATCCTGTAAGTTTGGGTTGAAAGAGACCTGGGATAAGTGACTGTCCCTAACCTACCCCTTGTCTCTTCCCACACTCCTAGTCTCCCCCCATAGCAGAGCAGTTCCTGGACACACCAGCTTCTCGAGTAATTTGCACTTACTGATCCCTGAGCAGGGCAGACTTTTCTCATGACCTTCAGCAGATCCTCCCCCAACCAGGACCACATCTGCTCTGCTGAGACGACTTTCTAGAGCTCTCCCCCCACCCCAAATTCCCAGCTCCTCCCCTGAGTGTCCCCAGAATACTGTGTACATAGACAAATGGGCTATCTTGGCTCTGCCATCTTCTGTTATAGGCACATCCAGGCTTCTCCTGGGTGGGCTGGGCAAAGTCCTCAAGGGTCCTCACCCACGTCCCAGACCATCTGTCTCCCCCTGGGCCTTCTTGAGGGCGTGACTTTCCATCTGGACAGATACAGGCATTGGGATGTAGGCTGCAGCCACCTGTCGTGGTCAGGTTTTTATTCAGGGATCCTGCGGAATTTTCCAAGTCCCGGATCTGCAAAGAAACCTCAAACTAAAGCCCGGATACTGAAACTTACTTTTTGGCTGCTTGATTAAAGAGTTCCAGGGTGCTCTGCAAGAGTGTTAACCAGCTTGGCAGATATTGGACACTCACACGTTTGCTGAACAAATGAATGAATGGATGTAGGGACGAGACATGCCAGTCACTGTTCAGTCACTCCTTAGGGCTCCGTGTATCCAGTCAGTGTTACTGAGTGGGCTGCTCTAGAGAAGTGGGTGCTAGGGGCCAAAAAGACGTCTAAAACCCAGTTCTTGGCATTTGAGAGCGTATACCTAGAGGGGTGTGAGACTAATTATAAGACAAGGCAGGTAAGCATACCTGGAAATCGAGATACAAGCTCTTGTTGAAGGAGCGTAAAGGACAAGTGACTTAATTTTGAACGAGGGGCTCAGGGGAGCTTCAGGCAGGGAGATGGTTTTTAAGGATTTCAATGAACAAGGAAGAGAGAGGAAGGAAGGCAGGCAGATTCAGATTGGTCAACAGCTAGGGCAAAAGCTCGGAGACCTGGCATCGTCCTCAGCTTGCCGCAGACCAGTCCTGGCAGCCCCAGCCCAAAGCCACATCTCTCCTCAGCCAGGGTGGCTCCAAATCCATCTTAGACAACACCGAATAATCCCAGGAATTTTTTCCCCGGCGTCTGACCCTGGGGCAAGGCTCGGGACAGACATTCCTTTCCTCCAGACTTTGCGAGAGCCCTGTGTTGCCGGATTTTGCTCTTTGGAGGGTGCATAGGACACACTCAGAGATGGACTGTTGTTGGTGAGGGTGGATAAGCTCCTAGCGCCAGATCCCTCAGTTTCCGTGAGACTTTTCTTTGCCCCTCCCCCAGCTGTCCTCACTGCCGGGACAAGAGCCACCTGTCCTGGAGGCTTTGCTCATGCTCTTCCCTCTCCTCAGAGGCCTTCCTCCCGTATCTGTTGTCCAAGTGTGTCCACCCTTCCCCAGAGGTCCAGCCTCCTCCTGGAAGGAAGCACAACTTTTCTGGGCTCCCAGAACCTACCCTTCACCCCTGGCTGAGGGTAGGTTGGAGATCGGCCCCTCCCAGAGAAGAGAAATGAGCTTCCTCCTCTCCTCGTTTTATTGCAAATCAGTATCCAGGGTCAACGTGATTTTAACACATTAAAAACCTCATACCCAAACCCCCAATTTTTCGTGTTCTCAAGCTGCTTAGTTATGTTCCAGGGAGAGGGAGGCAGCCAAGAAGGAGAATTCTTAATCTTGGGGAGAGGACTGAGTGCAGAAATGTCTTGGAAATGGAAGAGTCCCTTGGCTCCTTGCTACGGCGGCGCTACAGCCCATATATAACCGTGGGTGAGCTCCCCCTCTCCGCGTCGCTTATCTCTGCCTCACATTCACAGACTCACCAGCCTGGAGTCTCTCTGGATGTTGGCCAAGCCAGTTGGGAATGCAAAATAGCTGAGATATGGGATGGGGCGAGCCCGCCATGTCCTTGCATGCTGCCGTGAAGGTCTTCCTTCTCCCCCTTCTTCCCCCCTTCTAGCCTCTTCTCTGGCATTGGGAGCTAATCTTTGTGGTCCCACTTCCCCAGTATTTGAAAGAAGGGAGAGCCAGATTCCATGCCTGCAGGTGGCTGTGCTAGTAATTATGGACACCCCTTGGGGAACGGGGTGAGGGAGGTTTGGGTGAGCAGATTTAGACCAAATGGAGTTTAGCTAGCTGCCATTTTGAAACCTCAGCTAAAGGGTCTTAGGAGCTTAAAACCTTCCCTATAACCCCTCCCTCCACCTCCACCCTCTGAGCTCACTTGGTTTTTATGACCAAGATTTTGTCCTTCTGTTTTGCTTTCTGGCAGAAATAGGGATGAGGACAAGAAAGGCCCCTGGAAAGGATTCTAGCCTGATGGGAGCAAGGGCTGCCGGGAACTTTGGTGAGGTCTTGGTGGGAATCTGTAGCCTACCCTGGAGGTGCGGTGCCCAGCACCCAGGTGGTTCAGAGTCCTGCTGTAAGTGCTCCTGTTCCGGGAGAGCCTCTATTTTGGGTGCACAGCTGGGTGCCCCTTGAATCCCTGAGTGCCGACAGAACTAGGTGCAGTTGTGAAAGCTATAGCTTCCTTTTTGGAGATGTCTTGGGCACTGACAGAATGGATGGTTTCTATTCCACAGACAAACTAGAGTTACCAGGGGGTTTTCTGGTATATTCTTTTCTTCCAGTGTCTTTAATTCAACACTAGTCTGGGCAATGGTCTGTTTCCCCTAGGTGGGTGGTGCAGTATTGATGCATGGGATTGTAATAAAGTCAGGTGCCTCTGTTGTTTTACATTTTTAAATTAAATGTGTGTGTGTGTGAGAGAGAGCGAGAGAGAGCACAAGAGAGTAAGAGAAGCATTTACTCCAGAGCTACGGGAGTGGGAGTGGGGTGACGTGATGGATTGGTTATGGGAGAAGATGCTGGTGATGTTTGTTTCTAGGATGGTTGGTTTGATCGTTGCGAATCTTATCATTTTTTGGTTTGATTTCATGTTAATATTCATCCCTGGATTAGTCTGCTCGGGTTGCTGTGGTACAGTACCACAAACTGAGTGTCTTAAGCAACAAAAATTTATTGCCTCACAGTTCTGAAGGCCAGAAGTCCAAGATCAAGGTGTTGGCAGAGTTGGTTCCTTCTGAGGGCCGTGAGGGAGAGCTCTCTTAGCTTCTGGTGGTTTGCTGGCAGCCTTCGGTGTCCCTTGGCTTTTAGAAGCGTCACCTCAATCTCTACCTTCATCTTCACATGGTGTTCTCTCTGTGTGCGTGCCTCTGTGTCCAAATTTCCTCTTTTTATAAGAACACCAGACATATTGGATTAGAGCCCATCCTAATTGCCTCATCTTAACTAATTACATCTGCAGTGACCCTATTTCCAACTAAGATCACATTGTGAGACATGAGATACTGGGGGTTGGGAATTCAGCATATGCATTTTGGGGGAAACAATTCAACCCATAACACTCCCCTTCCTTCTTTTAAATAAAGTGTGTGTGTGTTTTCTCTGTTTTGAAAAAGACCTCTATATAATAAAAAATTCAAAAATTACAGCAGAGTAAACCAGAAGAGAAAAATAAATCTAAGCCTCCCTCCCAACCCTCCTCCCCATCCTTAGACCCTAGTTCTCCAATTCAGAGCCAACCATTGTTATCGTTTCGTTTTTTCCCCTCTTTCTGGAGATGTCTATGAGCATAAATTTATATCTATCCTTCTTCCCCCGCCTTCAAATAGTTGTATTCCAAATGCCCTATTCTGCAACTTGCTTTTTAAATTTAATGATACATCTTGAGATTATTCCATATCAATAGCTGTATGTCTGTCTTATTTTTAACAGATGCATAGTATTTCATTGTATGGATTTACTATGATTTATTTTATTTTATATTAAGATTTATTTATTCATTTGAGAGAGAGCGAGAGCAAGCATATATAAACGGGGAGGGGGCAGAGGGAAGGAATATTAGAGCAGACTCCCCACTGAATGTGGAGCCCTACTGGGGGGCTCCACGCGGGGCTCGATCCCACCAGCCATGAGATCATGACCTGAGCTGAAACCAAGAGTGGGACGCTCAACTTGACTGAGCCACCCAGGGGCCCCACCATGATTTAAGTTCACCTCTTTTGCTGGACATTAGGTGATTTCCAATCTTTGCTGAATGAGAAAATTTTTATGTATGTTTCTCTACCCATCTGTGTAGGTCATCTATACATCTCACTCCTTAAAGTTCTTATATAGTATATAAATTGAGTACATTTAAGAAATATTTGTTAAGTTCCTATCATCAACAAATATTTGGTATTTCATTATATTGATGTATCCATATTTACTTAGCCCAATGGCTTGTTCTAAGACAGTAATGAAAATTTTCACATGTAGATCCCTAATTTTGATTACTCACCTTTGATTATTCTTTAACATAGGTTTCTAAAAGTGGGTCAAATAATCTGGAAATTGTTAAGGCTCTGAATCCTTATTGCCCAATTGTGTTCCAGAAATGTATCAATTTATTTTTGCCAGCAGAATGCCCATCTTGCCCTACTAGCCTTATTACTAAAACAAACAAGAAACTTTGCTAATTTGGTATGTGGAATATGGCGTTTCATTGATTTAATTTTTTATTTGCTTATAAGCTTCTCTTATTTCCTCTTTTTTGGCTTATTTGTGTCCTTTGGCCTTTAATCTATTAACGTCTTAATGCTTTTTATATTTGTGTGTGCACTTTATATATTAAGGATATTGCTTTGTCATATCTGTTATATGTTTGGCAAATGTTTTCACCAGTTTGTGGTTTGACTTTTAAAAAGTTCTTTTTAAACCAACTTTATTGTGGTATAATTTACATACAATCAAGTGCACTCATTTTTAAGTATATAGTTCAATGAGTTTTGACAGATGTATATACCCATGTAACCACAACCACAGTAGAATATTTCTATTATCCCCTAAAAGTTCCTTATGTCTTTCTGCAGCTCATTGCATTTCTGGTTGCAGGCAACCATTGATCTGCCTTTTGCCACTATAGATTACTTTTGCTGGTTCTAAAATTTCATATAAATAGAATAATATGATATGTATTTTTTAAAAAACATCTATCCATGTTATTATATATATTAGTAGTTTGTTCCTTTTTATTGCTGAGAATATGCCATTATATGAATATACCACAATTTTTATCCGTTCACCAGTTGATGGACATTTGGGTTGCTGCCGGTTTTTGGCTATTATGAATGAAGCTGCTATGAGCATTTGTACACGTCTTTTTGTGGATGTATTTTTCCCCTCACTTCTCTTGGGTAGATGCTTAGAAATGAAACTGCTCAGTCATATGGCAAGCACATTTTGTTTTGTTTTGTTTTTTACAAGCAACTGCCATACTCCTTCCCAAAGTGGTTGTACCACTTTACATTTCCATCGGCAATGTATGAACATTTTGGTTGCTACGTGCCTTTACCAGCATTTGATGCTATTAATCTTTTCAATTTTAGCCATTTTAGTGGGTGTGAGTGGTATCTCATTGTAGTTTTAATGTGCATTTTCCTGATGACTAAGATATTGAGCATATTTTCATGTGCTTCTTGACTTCTGTGTTTGTAAAAAGTCTGTTCAAATCTTTGTCCAATTGAAAAAAGGATTGTCTTCTTATTACTGAGTTGCTAGAGTTCTTTATATATTCTGGATATAGGTCCTTTGCCATATATATGTACTATGAACACTTTCAGTTGTGGCTTGCCTATTCGTGTTCTTAACAGTGTTTTGTTTTGTTTTAAAAAAAACTTTTTTTTTTTTTAAAGATTTTATTTATTTATTTGACAGAGAGAGACACAGCTAGAGAGGGAACACAAGCAGGGGGAGTGGGAGAGGGAGAAGCAGGCTCCCTGCCGAGCAGGGAGCCCGATGCGGGGCTCGATTCCAGGACCCCGGGACCATGACCTGAGCTGAAGGCAGACGCTTAACGACTGAGCCACCCAGGCGCCCCTTGTTTTGTTTTTGAATTGGGATAAAATAGGGATGCCTGGGTGGCTTAGTTGGTTGAGCATCTGCCCAGGGTCCTGGGATCGAGCCCTGCATCGGGCTCCTTGCTCAGCGGGGAGCCTGCTTCTCCCTCTCCCACTCCCCCTGCTTGTGTTCCCTCTCTCTGTCAAATAAATAAAAAAAATAAATTGTGATAAAATATATATAAAAGTTGTCATTTTAATCATGTCAAGTGTACAGTTCAGTGGCATTAATTACATTCATATTGTTGCACAACCATTAATCCTGTCTTTAGCAGTGTCTTTTGAAGAGCAGAAATTTTTAATTTTGATAAAGTCTAAATTATTTTTTTCCTTTGGTGGTTCTTGTGTTTTGTATCCTAGGAGTCTTTGCCTACACCAAGGTCATGAAGATTTTCCCTTTTGTTTTCTTTTGGAAGTTTTATAATTTTAGCTTTTGCTTTAATTCTGTGATCCATTTGGAGTTTTTGCACACTGTGTGTGTATTATATGAGGTCAAGTTTGAGGTTTATTTATTTATTTCTAATACTGCTACCAGTGAAAATAAGTACAAGTAAAAATAAGTAGATATTAACTATTACAGTTGACCTTTGAACAACATTGGGTTTGAACTGTGCGGGTCCACTTATGTGCGGATTTTTTTCAATAAATATATGTACAGTATTATACATGTATTTTGTCTTCTTTATGGTTTTCTTAATAACATTTTCCTTTCTCTAGCTTACTTTTTTAAGAATATAGTATGTAATACATATAACGTACAAAATATGTGTTAATTGACTTTTTATGTTATTAGTAAGGCTTCTCTCAGGTCAACAGCAGGCTAATAGTCAGCGTACCAACTGCTGCATTGTTCAAGGGTCAACTGTATTGCTTTTTGTTACCCTCTGATTTATCCCATTGTTATTTAGCTTAGAAATTTCATCCCCCTAATTCAGCTATCATGTGGATATTCACCTATATAGTCTGCTGGATTCTTCTTCTTCTTTTTTTTCTTTATTTTTCCTCTCATTTCTTTGATTCACTTAGAATATGTTTGGGTTTAAGAGTTGAGGGACTAATTTGATTTTTTTTCTCCCTCCCCTCCCCCAGCTAAGTGAATAGTGGGAAAGGGAGTTCTTAGTGGGGACATAAGGGGGAAAGAGGGTAGAGCTTTTGGGAAATGGGGGCCACTGAACTTGGGGGGAGCCTGGGGAGGAGCATTTGTGAGAGACAAACCAGAGAGGCTGGCTGGGCCACCCCATGGAGGACCCCTGGACTCTGAACTCAGGGGTCCTGAGCCACATTAGCATTGTATAGGTTGGTTCTGATTGGGGAGAACCAGAGGCATGAGGACTGAAAGTGGTGCTGGCAATTTCTAGCTTTAAGGAGGGACTAATTGTGCCAGAGAGGATGGGGTGGGGTGGGGGGTGGGGAACGGCCAGTTCTTGATTTCAGAAAGAGTGAAGCTGGAAGGAGGAATTCAAGATCGAGCTTGAGGTTGATGTTGAGGGGCTGGCTAGAACTTCTGTACTTTACCAGGACATAAAGAAAGCAGGAGGAGAACCTGGCTTTCTGAGGGATTAAAAGAAACTTTTAGAGAAAAATTGTGACTTTCCTTGAGAGTATAATTAGAATAGTTCCTTATATTTTGTACATGTTAAAGTTTCCAAAGTGCTTTTACATACTATTTCTTCCTTTTTTTTTTTTTTTCTTTTTGTGCCTGGTGTGATAGGCAGGGCAGATATTACCCCATTTTCCATCTTATAGATGAGGAAGGTGAGGCTCAGCTTACTTAGGAGGCTTGTCTCAGTTCTATTCTCCGAATTAATAGGCACTTGTGGTGTGAGGAGGGGAAGCCTGGAGAGGATTTTGATCTTGGCTTTGCCTCACTTGCTATGTGAATGTGGCCAGCCTGCACCCACCTTCAGTACCTCAGCTTTCTTATCTGCTAAATGGGCTTGGTAATATCTGTACCCTTAGCCTCACACAATGGGGAAGGCCAAGTAAAATAACCTAAGTGAAAGAGTGCTGACAAATATAAAGCAGGATGCAAATATCAATATTCTTAAGGTCACAATTTCATCAAACTGGGGGTGGGAATTGGCTGGTTGCAGGGCGGGGAGATGGGGAGACCCAGGGTCATGCACCTCCACAGGTTGAGCTGCTGAAGAGGAGTACAGAGGCAGGAACTGTCTCTGGTGGGGTGGGGAGGGAGTGCAGGGCCACTGAGACATGGGAAAGATGCCCATCCAACCTCCAAGGCTGGAGGTCTTTAAGGTCAAGGTGGGAAAGTCTGAGGGCTCACATGTACTGGGGAAAAAAGTCTGATTTAGATTTAGAATGTGACTTTTACCATGTCCAAAATCTGGGGTAAGACACTTAATCTCTTTGAATCTCAGTTTCCTTATCTTCGAAATATCACATTATACACCCTGGAAATATGGAACTGCTTAGAAGTTCAAACTTGCTATGCTCTGTGCCTTTGGTCAAACAACTCCTTCAAGCAGAGTTGGCTTTGAGGAAGGGACAAGAGCCAAGGAATGCAGGTGGTCTCTAGAAACTGAAAAAGATATGGAAACAGGTTTTCTCTTCAAAGCCTCCAGAAGGAATCAGTCCTGCTGACACCTTGACATTAGCCTAGTGAAACTGATTTTGGGCTTCTGATCTCCAGAACAATAAGATAAATTTGTGGTGTCTTAAGCCACTAAGTTTATGGTAATTTGTTATAGCAGCAATAGGACACAAATGCAATGCACTTAAGATTCACTCATGTTATTGCCTGTATGGGGTGCATTCCACTGTATGGATACATCTCAACTCGCTTATTCATTTACCAGTTGATGGACACTTGGATTGTTTCCAAGTTTTGGCCATTATGAATAACACTGCTCTGGACATTCATGTATATAGGTCTTTGTGTGGACATATGTTCTCATTTCTCTTGGGCAAATGTCTAGAAGGGGGATTGCTAGGTCATAAGTGTATATTTAACTTTGTAAGAAACTGCCAAACTGCTTTCCAAAGTGGGTGTACCATTTAGCGTTTCCACCAGCGGTGCATGAGAGTTCCAGTTATTCTATATCCTTGCCAGTGCTTGGCATTGTCAGTCTTTTTAATTTTAGCCATCACAATAGATGTTTAGTGATATCTCATTGTGATTTTAATTGCATTTTCCTGATGACTAATGATGTTGAACCTTTTTTTCACAGGTGTTTTGGCCCATCTGTATTACTTCTTTTGTGAAATGTCTGTTCAGTGCTTTTAGCCATTAAAAAAAATTGGGTCATTTGTCTTCTTATTATTGAGTTTTAAGAATTCTTTATGTATTCTGACTACATGTCCTTTATCAGATATATGTTTTGCAAATATTTTCTTCCAGTCTGTGGCTTGTGTTTTTATTTTCATATTAGTGCCTTTCCAAGAGCAGACATTTTAAATTTTGATCAAGTCCAATATATCAATTTTTGGTTTTATGGTTTGAGCTCTGTGTCCTATCTAAGAAAACTTTGCCTAACCTAAGTTCACAACAATTTTCTTCCAGTTGTTCATATAGAAGTTTTATAGTTTTAGCTCTTACATTTAGCTGTATGATCCATTTGGAGTTAACTTTTTTATAGGGTGTGAGGTAAGGGTTTAAGTTTTTAAAATTAAAAAAAATTTTTTTTTTTTTTTGGTGATGTCTTTGACTGGTTTTGGTATTAGGGTAATGCTAGCCTCACTAAATGAGCTAGTATTATGCTAGGTGCTGTGGGAATATAAAGGGTAAGATCCAACCTCTGCTGGAATCACACACATGCCACCTCCCCCGCCCCCCGCCGGGGTTTGAGTTTGATGAGCTCCAGAGAGAAGTACAGATGAACTGCTATTGGCATTCAAAGAAAGAAGAGGCAAAGGAAGCCTTAGAAAAGGTTTCCTGAAGGTGAGGACACAGAGGAAGGGCTTTAGTAGGGCTGCAACATTGCCCAACCCTGGGGGCACCATTCAAATGCTGGTCTATTGAGTGGGGCTCCCTTCAGGGCACAGGGAATAGACACAGATGGCGCTCACCTAGAGTTGTCCGACACAGAGACCCTATTAAAAGGAAGTCTAGCAGCTAAGAGACTATCAGCTGGTGGAGGTGGGGGAAGGTGGCAGCGGGGGTGGGGCAGGGACCTATGTTCTGGGGTGGATGGGGTTCTATTAAACTCATGACTTGTTTTATATAAGCATGCCTTTGTCTCCCCATCTTTTAACTTAAGCTCCCACTGATCTGCATCCTCCTCCCATCGAATGTGGGGCTGGAGGGCCCAGAGAGGAAGGTGGGAAGGAAGGGGGCCAGCCCTCAGGGAGCTCCCCTCCCCTGCTCCCTGGGCTTGGCACCGTGAATACATGATCTTATTAATCCTCCCCCCAACTCTCCACCCGCAGCTTCCTTCTTGCCACTTCTGCAGATGAAAAAAATGAGACTCATAAAGGTGAAGTGCCTTGCCCAGGGTCAGCCGCGGGCGAGCAGTGGACCTGAGGTTGCTGGCTGGCTGGCTGGGGCCCCGGCAGCGTTCTCCCCTCTGCTCTGGCAAAACCGTATTTCTGAGGAAAGCCGCACCTAGAAAGGAATGGGAGCCAGGGGGAGGTCAGGACTAGATATTTGTGAGTGGGTTAGTTCTGATTTAGCAAAAACACTCTCAGCGCTGTGGGCTGGGCTATGGCTGACTGGCTGCGTGGTCAGGGTTTGCAAAGCTTCCAAAGATCCTTTTGCTAGAAGGGCTTTAAAAGCTGCATGCTCTCAGCAGTTTCTATCAGCTGGGATTTTTCCCCCTCCAGATTAAATCCTGTCGGGGTTTTACTGGCTTACATGTTCCCAGAGCGACCCCACCTCTCCCTCACCTGAGCAGCACCTGCTTTGTCACGCACACCACTGCCTGTCACCAAATGGCTCTGGAAAGAATTCTTACCCTGCGCTAAGTTTTGGCTCCTAACCTCCCCTCTTCACTCTCTCAAGCCCCGATGGTTTCTCCAGGAAGTGTAGAGCGGAGTACATCAGGGATGAAGGAACACCAGGACCTCATTTTGATCCCAGATTTGGGGGTTTGTTCCCCTTCTTGGTCTCCTATTTTGAACCATTTTCAAAAGAGCTCCTGCAAAACAAGGATACCATGGAGAAGCTCATGGTGCGAGTGTATCTGGAAAATCAGGGGCACCCTATAGGAAAGTTCCCGTGGTCCCCCCCAGCCCCCGCCCCAGCCTGTTGATTTCAGTCCCCCTGAACACTCAGAATGCCCTTGTCCTCAGACCCCTCTCAGGCAGTCTTGCCTGCTTGCCTCTAGGGATTTGGCGTCTTGTCCTTTGTTTGGTCACCATGGGCCCTGCCCCTGCCAACTCAGAGGCAAACAGAGATAGGGCCAGGCCCTGGCTGCCCAGCCTCGTGGACAGCATTATACACTGCTCCGTGTCAGCAGAAAATTATCCACCATAACTTGCATTCTAGAGGGCCGTCTCCCCCACCGCCCGGGACTCCCCTTCCCCAGGCTGCAAGGCCTCTGGGCCCGGCCAGCCCTGCCCACCCGGCCAGCAGCGCTCCAGGAATCCTGAAGTGCAGCTCGGGTGGCTCTGGGTGACTTCGCGGGAAGGGTTCTGGGTTGGTTCTCCTTGCCTCCACCTCCTTTCGGGGACTTACTTGCCCAGGAGGATGACGCCCGCAAGCCCCTCCCAGCTACCACACCACCAGCCCTGCCTCCTGGCCCTGCCAGAAAATGCTTAGCACATTAGCAGGTTTAGCTGCCACAGTTGTATCATTTAGAAGGCTGCAGAGGCACAGAGATTTCATTCTGGAACCCTTTCCAGCTGCTCGCTATTTTGACAACACTGGATGGCGCCGTTACCAGGAACCTGGCCTGCCTGTGAGACCCTAGTGGTGGGGGGCCTGGGGTGGAGGGTAGCAGGAGGCCAAGAGGGTGGTGGGGACAGTAGCAGCCGTGAGAAAGGAGGGTGGAGGGCGCCGGTCTCTGTTCTCCTAGGCCGGCCTCCCTTCTTGCCTTCCGGAGCTTTATTGGAACGGATCTTGGATCCTCGCAACTTTTTTCCAATTGCCTCAGTGCAGGGGCTTCTGCTTGCAAGAGAGGCAAGAGGCTCCAAGACGGCCGGAGAGGCAGCAAGACAGAGAAAAGAAAGCAAGCTCACCAAACATCTTCCCAGACTCGGAAGACCTCGCTGCCCATGCTTCCCTGCTGCTCAGTGGCCGAGCGCTCTGAGGCAGCTTGCCACCCCTCTAGAACTCACCATCCTCATCCATCATCCCAGGACCCACCCCCTACCTCAAGGCGAGGTTAGGGGACGGACAAGAGATGATGCACATGAAAGTGTTTTGTAAACTGTAAAGTGACAAACATCTGCGTACCTGTGCGCCGGAGGACTATGTTTAGTTGATCTTTGAGTTCCTCCCGTGAGGTCTGGTTTGTTGGGTAGAAAAGTAAATATAATGACTTTCTGGAAATTTCTGGTTTTCCTCACTGGTGATCCGTGTGGTGAAGACAAGTAAGGCTGTGGGCGTATTGGGTTGTTAGGGTTGCTGTAACAAAGTACAGACTGGGTGGTTTAAAGAACAGAAATGTATCGTTTCTGTTCTGGAGGCTGGAGGTCAGGGTCAAGGTGTCTGCAGGGTTGCTTCTTTTTGAGAGCTGGGAGGGGGACTCTGTGCTGGGCCTCTTCTTAGCTTCTGGTGGTTTGCTGGCAGTTTTCGGTGTTCCTTGCCTTTTAGAAGTATCTCCCCAAGCTCTATCTTCATCTCTCCGTGGTATTCTCCCTGTGTGCCTGCCTCTGTGCGCAAATTTCCCCGTTTCATAAGGACACCAGTCATGTTCAATTAGGGCCCACCCTAACTACCTGACTGTAACTAATCACGTGTGCAGTGACCCTATTTTCAAATATGGTGGGCGGGGGTCTTCTGAGCCCCGGGGGGCCAGCTCCAGGATAGGGAAGGCCAAGGCTTGGCTGGGAAAAGAGAGTTCTTCTGATGCAGATGTAGCTGGTGGCTGGGTGAGGCACCCCATTTTCTACTACCGTTCCTGGATTTGGGGGGGGGTGGATCTTTGTTCCTAGAGTTAATTTTGTTTTTTTCCCTTCTGAGTAGCTCCTGTTAAGCAGAGTCGCTCTATGTGTGTTTTAGACCCCAATGCAGTACCCATTCTTACTCTTCATACCCCCTTGCTCTTTCATGGCCCTATCTCCCTTCAAGCCGCTAACCCCATACACGCATGACCCCCCTCCTTTATAACTCTGAAGCCTGGGGACATAGTTGCCGATACAGGACACCCCTGGGGTGAATATGGCTCACCTTCTCTTCTTCTTCCCTCCTCCTTTGCCATCCTTTTGGTCCTGTACCACAGTCTCCTTCCAGAGCATATCCCTGATGGGAGGACCCTCCCATGCCTCAGGCCCCCCCTCTTTGCCCTGGGTGCTTGCACATCAGCAAGTGTGTTCTGAGTTGGCAGGATCCACACCGAGTGTGTTCTTGGACCACAGCGTTGGCGCTGGTCATGCATGGCGCAGGGAGACCTTGGTGGCCCTGCCTTCTATATTGGCATCATTTCCATCCTCCCCAGGATGCACCGCAATTTAGGAAGGGGCTGATGTGGAAGAAGGCGTTTAGAAAAGCCACTCCCTGAATAACAAGAAGGAGTCTACTGAATTCTTACTGCACAGCAGGCTCTGTGCTAGGTGCTTTCCACTTTCTTCTCTTGTTCCACTAATCTGAAGAAGCAGGTACTCATTTGCATTATCCTCATTTTCTAGATGGACAGTTGAGGTTTTGAAAGGAAATAAAGGAAATGTAAATGCTCAAAGTCGCTCAGCTAGTGAAGGACTTTACACCCCTCTCTGGAACCTCAAATTCTTTTCTCTCCTCACAGCGTGCCTCTGAGCGAGGGTGGGAGCCTGCTTGCATTGGCATCCCGGACCCTGGAGTGCGAAGTCAGGCTCCTGCTCTCCACCCTGATCTGCTGAACCAGAAGAGGGTGGGGTGGGGCTGGGAATCTACTCTCCGAAGGAACCCTCCCCTTCCGTGACTCTTGCACACTCCCCACCTCCCCAGTGCCTTCTCCCCTGGTTCCCAGCAGGCTGAGAACCTGCTGTTCCCCAACATGGGGTTCAGAAATGTGGGGCAGCCCACCTTTATACAGCCTCCCCATGCCCCCCTTTTCCCCCTGGTATAGAGTGGCTCCAAAAGCTCTGGGGGAGGTAATGCAACTGGGCCGCACACGGGTTGGGAGAGGGCTTGTGTGGACCGCGTTGACCCGTGGCTTCTTACCCTTTCTGTGGTTCCCGTGTCCTTTCCCTGCTGTGCTCTGCCCAAGGTCCCTGCAGGAGAAACCAGCACTGGTGTCATCGAGGCAGCAGCCAGGGCAATGCTGGCCGGGACCAAGCCCTGTTTGGTGATGATGTTCAGTTTCCCTGTGACTGAAAGGGAGTCAATATTTCCGAGTGAAATCTTAGCGTGAACCCGGTGGAATATGGGATCTCTGTTGAGAACCACACTTCCTTTCCTTGCTTTGTCTTCCTCTGCACTCATTCTGCCTACCTCATGTTCTTCACTTTCCTGTACATTCTAGCAACTTAAAAAGTCTGAAGAAAGAAGTTCTATTGTCCTATTTACTGAGGGGCGCAATGACTTGCTCACCCATAAGCTTTAAGATTTTTTTTTTTTTGATTTATTTGACAGAGAGAGCCACAGCGAGAGAGGGAACACAAGCAGGGGGAGTCGGAGAGGGAGAAGCAGGCTTCCCGCTGAGCAGGGAGCCCGATGCAGGGCTCGATCCCAGGACCCTGGGATCATGACCTGAGCCAAAGGCAGATGCTTAACGACTGAGCCACCCAGGTGCCCCATCACCCATAAGCTTTAAGTCAGATCTTATGGAGCCCCTGCCGTGTCTCTTTTCCCGAGATATGCAAGCACATCATGCAGGGTGTGGTCTTCACAGCCTCTTAGGAGTCATAGGATATTGGGGGTAGAATGTCAGCCCCACGAAGGCAGGAACCTGTCATATGCCCACTGTCTAGAAGGGTGTCTGACATGTAGTAGGTGCTCAGTGAATATTTCTTGACTGAATTAACATTAAAGCTGAAAGGCAGTGCTGAGTTAAGCTTGTCCAGAAGGACCAGGGGAGTGAACAGAGGCTCAGAGAGGTGAAATCTCTTGCCTGAGTTTGCACAGCAAGTAGGTGGTGTGGCTGGGGCTAGAACCTAAATCAACAGGGTTATTCCTGAGCCCCCAAGAATATTAAATCTAAGTCATGGCTTTTGGAAGGTACATCCTATAAGCCCAGAGACCTCTGGCTGGTTTTTTGGTGGGAGAAGCTGTTCAGACCCTGCTCTCTTTCTGGGTCCAAGATCTCAGGGATCTGGACAGAATCAACAAGCTGTTTTTTTCCCCCTCAGAAGAGACAGCATCCCTGAAAATGCTAGCTTAGATTTTCAGGCTGACATTCTAAACACTACCTCATCCTAAAAGTAAATGGTGAACTATTTTCATACACTCTTAAAATTTTAATTTGGAAAACTCCTGTCCTTGGAATGCAAAATTCACCAAGCATTTTATATCCTGCAGGCTGAGCTAGTTACTACAACCTTCTTGCCAGTCCTGCTTGTGAGCCCCACTTGTGGAAAAGGACCAGGGGAATTTGACCAGCATAGTGACTTACTCTTTGAGTCAAAATGTCTTGTTGGCTTAAAAATGTTCACTCAGTTCAGATTTCTTCTTTCCTTCCCTCCTTCCCTCCCCCTCCCCCCTTCACAAAGTGGGGCATTTTGACGCTGTGGTGGGGGTGAAAAATTAAAATGATTAATGTGAGCATCAATCAGACAGTCCTAAATTTCGCCTCACTTGTGCTCCCTCCAACGTTGACCTTTACTCCATTTCTGACCTCCCCGCTTTAAGACCCTTCATCCAACTTCGGTCCTCCCCCTTCCCTGACTTCACCCCAGGCCTAACTCCCACAGTATCCCTACCCCCATCTCTGAGCTTATCTTTTCCTATCCTGTCCCAGGTTAGTGTGGGGTGATCTCAGGGAGGGAGGGAGAAGGAGCTGTTTCTCACATTATCTCATTATTTTTTAAAAGCTGAAAGTTTAGGTTTGTTTTTGAGGCATTGTCAAAAGGCCATCTGTCCAAACTAGCCAATTCAAAAGGGCAGCATCCAAGTTATATGGGAGTGTCATGCGCCCTTTCTAACCTGTCGATAACAATAATAATGATAATGATAATAAAGTGTTTATCAATACTCTGCTACATAGTGAGCACAGCCTAGACACTTCCCCTAGTGTGTGCTTGTCAAATCCTCATAACAATCCTAGGAGACCCGTACTCTAATCTTTATTTTATTGCTGAGAAAGCAGGGACAAATATCTGAAGGAGCTTGCCCAAGGGCACGCAGTAAGTAAGGAAGGCAATTACAGAATTACTAAGTGACACAAACTCATTAAGTTTGCTCCCTGAATAGGTGAAGTGTTGGCTTCAGGGTCCTGCTCAGATGTTTTAGTGTGGTGGGATGGTGGCCCCCCGAATGCCCACGGTCAGAGAAAACTCACCCCCACGACCCTGTGGGTAGGCAAGCCCTCCCCCAGGCCGTGCCAGAAATAAACCCCGGGGATAGCTTCCCAAAGGTGCAGAGCATCCTGAGGAATGGTGTAGAGATGAGATTTGATGCTGAATTTCTCCCTGCTCTTGCTGCATCTCAACAAATATTTAAGCATTGGGCAGTTACGGGGACGAAAAAGAGACCAGTCTATTCCATGCCCTCCCGGCGCTCACAGCTTAGAGATGGACACGTGGTTACCTCTGTGATAAGGGACACACAGCAAAGCACTCAGGGAGAGGGGGCAGTGAGCAGAGCACTTGGGGAAGGACCGACACACAAAATCATGTCACATTTCAGGAGTCATTTGGTGGTACTTCCATCACAGGTTTTCCCACACTTCCAGAATAGCATTGGTTGCAAGAATAAGCTCTCTTCTTTTCCAGGCGAAAAATTATTACCGTGTAAAATGTTCTCCCAAAGTTTGTAGGACTGGACTTTGTTATCACAAGAGGTAATGAGTGTGGACGCGCTCTGAGTCCTTTAAAACCCTTTGGCTGATGTCAGTAGTAGATGTGGAGAGATGAGCAGAAGGCGAGGACTGGCTCTGGTCATTGCCCTATCCCACCACCCAGCATAGGATGGAGGGACCGTTCATTGAGGGAACTAAACGAGTGAGTAGAATCAAGGTTATGAGAGTTCCAAAGGATACATGGCTAATACCGTCAATGTTGGTCAAGCAGCATGATGACTAAGAAGTGGCCTTTGGGTTTGGCAAGAAAAGGAGGAAATTAGTATGAAATAGTGGCTTCTGAGGAAGGATGGTTAATGGGTTCTTTTTTTGTTTTTTAAAAGATTTATTTATTTTAGAGAGCAAGCGAGCGAGCGAGAGAGAGCCCATGAGTGGGGGAAGGGGCAGAGGGAGAGAAAGAATCCTAAGTAGCCTCCATGCTCAGCGTGGAGCCCAACGCAGCCCAATGAGGGGCTCGATCTCACAACCCAGAGATCATGGCCTGAGTCGGACGCTTAACCAACGGAGCCACCCAGGTGCCCCTGGTTAATGGCTTCTAAAGGGAATGGACAGATGAGAATACTATATATCTGAGGAGCTTTTCAGTCAACGTAAGGAATGAGGTGGGATCTTGGCTAGGAGGGCCCTTTGACAATGAATGGCCTTCTCTAGTGCAGTCCCTAGTTAGTGTGTGAAGGTGGAAGAAAGGGGGGCCTTTGAAGGAAGGAAGGAGCGCTGACTGGGTCCAGAAGAGGCAGCGCGCATGGGGCTGTGGTTCAGGAGGACGGCTCCCCCTGAAAGAGAAGAGAGACCTTTGCTTAGAAACTAGGGATGTGTTTGAAGACTGAACCATCGATTTTCCACACCCTTGCTTTTTACCAGGACACACAAAGATGACCCTGTGTGCCCCTGGCGGGCGGCTTCTGCTCCTCTGCTCCGAGAGTTCGGGCTTCATCTCTGTTTTAGAAGCGGCAGGCTCTCTCCTTCCTCAGTGACGGCCGGTGGAGACGGTCTCGGTCAGTGCGGCCCCACGCCAGGCGGCCCCGGGCCGCACCTTGAGTCCGGAAGTGTGCGTGCGTGAGGGCCGAGCGTGTGTGAGCGAGCGTGAGCGTGTGCACGAGTGCGCATGCGTGCGTGCGTGCGTGCGTGCGCGCGTCTCCAGGGCTGGTAAGGACTCTCAGGTTGCATCTGAGGAAACTGAGGCTCGGGGGGGAAAGGGACTGTCTGTCATTTTCCTCAGTGGCGGGCTCCATGCCTCGCATGTGGCAGAGGTGGGACACTGTTCCTGAATAAGCCACGGAAGCGGCTACTTATGGCAGGGAGATGGGAACTCAGAGATTCAGATTACTTTTTGGTCACGGTCTTGCCTGTGTGTTTTACGCCACCGTCCCTGGACCCTGGTTCCGTTGGCGAGGCGGGAAGGAGTCTCTGTGAATGGAATGGACTCACTGAGTGCACTCAGACCCCTCTCCCTTTGAGGGCGGCCTGTGTGGGTCACAGCCTGGCCTCGGCACTGTCTCATGCCCTCCACTTCCTTTACTCTCTGCCTCCTTATTGGGGAAAAAAAAAAATACAACTTCCCAACCCCTGCCCCCAATACTCTCCCAATTCTAGTGAAAGAAGGCCTTGTGCTTAAATAATCATGTGAAAAGAAAAAAAATCCCACCCTCATAGAAATGTGAAAGGGTACTTGCTCTGGGCAGCTCTCAGTCTTTATTTAAATTAGGGATTTTGTGGATTGTTGTTGTTTTGTTGTTGTTGTTGTGGGATGGTGTCCAGTATCCCGATGTTCATGTAATGCCTTGACTTCACTATCGCTTCTCCTAGGATAATTATAGGTTGGCATAATGTACCTATTGTTCTCTTCCACAAAGAAGCACTGTTACGGAACGATGGGATGGGGTGGGAGGGGGGTGCCGTGTGGATCTGGAAGGAGGATCTTTGTGTTTGTGTGAGTGTGTGTGTCCTGGATGGCCATGCTGCATCTTAAATTATTTCTGTTGTTCCTTCTTTGGGTCCCTACCTACCTAGGCGCCATTCCCCTAGTTGTTTGTCCCTCGTGTTCCTCCCCACATTCCCGGTTTTGGCTTCTCTGCGCACTTGCCTCCTGGGGCGTCACCCTGGGCTGGGCATAGTCTGAGGACTTCAACGATGGCTGCTGAGCTGAGGTGTTGAAGAAAGTGTTTAACATTCTTTCAGTGAAGTGACTTGCCCGAAGAGGACAGGCTCAAGGGCTCATGGTATTGCAGATGACCTCGGAGGTCATTCAGGCTGGCCCTTATTGACTGGACATGTTTGTGTTTCTCATTTGAGTTGTTCAGAGCCCTTTGCACTACAAAGCTCATGATACTTTTTGGGACATGGTGGATAATGTAGACATTCATTCACGCGTTCAACAGAAGCTCACGGAGTGCTCGCTGTGAGGCTAGGTCCCGGACGAGATGGTGGGTATCCGGTGATGAGAGGAGGAAGGCAGAAGCTCTGGCCTCGTGGAGCTTCCACTCCAGCTGCCCAGCTCTGCAGCTGTTGTTTGACCTGCTTGACCGTTATGGAATCCAGACCTGGGGGACATGCTGGGCTTATCTCTTATAGCCAGAAACTAGAAGTTCATGGCCCATGTCACCAGCCATTGCCAGGTGACACTTTTTTTTTTAAAAGATTTTATTTATTTATTTGAGAGAGCGCCTGAGCGCATGAGCTGGGGGAGGGGCAGAGGCAGAGGGAGAAGCAGACTCCCCACTGAGCAGGGAGCCCGATGCGGGGCTCGATCCCAGGACCCCAGGATCATGGCCTGAACCGCAGGCAGATGCTCAACTGACTAAGCCACTAGGCGCCCCATTTTTTGTTCAAGTGAGATCTCTCATACTGAGATCTCCCCTAGAGACTTTTATGGCAGTACCCATCTCACATTTCCTTCCTTCCTTGCTCCCCCTCTCACCAGCCCCTTCTGCACTGGGGCTGGTAGCTCTGGGTAGAAATGTTTTTGACTCCAGCCATAAGCAGTTTTTTGGCCAAGCGCCATTGGCATCCAAATGGGAACTACCTGTGTTACCATGAGCCTTGGAAGCCATGGCCTTCATAGCTCACCCTGAAAGAGGCAAAGGCAGACTTCAGTGAAGCCAGGGAACACAAGGGCCCCTGGGCTGAGGTTCTGTGACCACGGGCTTAGAGGGAGAGAATTTTTCTATCCTTGGAAGGAAACTGCCTCTGTTTTGCTGCCTGGAAAGGCAAATGTTATACTAAAAATGTATGTCCTTAATCTAACACTCAGATTTAACTGGGATTCCTTATTTTACCTGGCAGTCTTACCATGTGTGGCGGATGGAAAGGTGGGCAGTGGGCAGGGACCCTGCACCTCCATGGAGGTGATGATGGCAGGATGTGGTCATTGGAGCACTGAGGTCCTGAAGGATAATGTGACAGTTGCTTCTGACCAGGGTATCAAACTGAGACAGGTCAGGAGATGAGAGATCGAAGATCCTGGCCATTGGTAGTCTTTGGAGAAATCACCATGGGGGTATAGCACTCACACGAGCCAAGAGAAAAGGATGGTGTGTAGTCTTGCTTCTCACTAGTTGTATCCGAAAATACATTCTGCAAAATAAACAGATGCATTCCCTTTGTATATATTTTACAAGAATACAAATTCTTTCTTCCTGGTAAGTTAAAACAAACACCCAGGGCTGAAAATACACGTATTCAGGGACAATCAAAAGGGTGTCTCAGTCTTGGGCTGCTTGGGGCCATGTACCTCGAGGTGTGTGCTGCCTGAGAGGCTGAGGGCGCAGCATCTTTGCTCTCACTCCCAAGAGCGAATTCTGAAGTTTTGATCTGTGTGACTCTCCCAAGGCATCGCCTCTGAACCCTGGGCGGCCCCTTGAAGATCAGCTAATCTTACAACCAAGAACTCACCCAACTTTTGAGCGGTGAGGGGTCTCACTTTACAGATGAGGAAACTGAAGCCCAGAAAACTCCGTGGTGGGCTTCAAGCCCAACGCCACGGAGCAGGATGAGAACCCAGGTCTCTTGACTCCAGGTCGTATATAGTTTACCTTGGCTATACGCTCATGGGTCTTGTTGCCTCTCTCAAATAGAAGCATGTTGAGGGTGGAGACAACATGTCAGTCTTTTGTAGGGTTCAGGGGGCTGCTGACCGTCCTGCACACCCAGCTGTTCCTGTTAGCAATGGGCGAGGGAGCCTTTGCTTGCTCGTGGTACTCACATTTGTTGGTGCCTCCTTTGCTCCTCAGTGGGAGTCTACTTCCCATGACTCATCCCACACTTGTGTTTCCTCAGCTCTGGGACTGGGTCACCTGGAAAGTGGATGCCTGGCAGGGATGCTATCCGCCATGAAGGCTGATTCGTGAGGAAGCTGGTACTTCTTACCCCTCAGCAGCTACCCTTCTTCTGTGCCCTTGCGAGTCTTTAGGTGTGCAGCTCTGTTTTCTCCCACTGTTATGTGCATTCGTTACCTGGCTGTAAGGACCGATGAGGTGCAGGGCCCTCACATTTTGTGTTTTGTTCCTCATGTTTGGGGTGACATCGCCAGCACAAATAGGCCTTGTCCAGGTGCCACTGAGCATGAGTGCTGCTTTCCTGGTCTGTCCTAGGAAAAGGGATTCGTTCATGCCGAACTTTGTGATGGCTTCACAAAGACAATGAAGGGGGAATACGCTTCACAGTGGAGGGAACGCTATGTAGTTTCTGAGGCAAGCAGTGGCCTAACTGTGAGCATACACAACCACAATGAAGAGCTCACAGTGTGGCTCTTTGGGAATCGCCAGCTACCTCCCTGACGTCGTGCTGATGTCTCCAGCCAGGTGTCCAAGGGATAGGCCTTGTCTTGGCTCTGAGCTCCATTGTCACTGTCTTTGTTTTTTTTTCTCAGTTCTTTGAGGCACCTGGTGCCCCTCATTGGTCACCCTAGACCCCTCAGATCCTTGTTTCAAGGCAAGAGCCTCATGGATCCATTTGGAGACACTGCTAATGATTACCCCAAGTCCAGGTACCAAAACAGTGCCTGCATTCTCTGTGGTTCTTTCTGTGTCTGTGGCTGGTGTCTGGATCCAAGTAGATGCTGGGGACTGAGGGGAGAGTACCTCCTCAGGCCAGGGTTTCTTCTGAGGCAGCTGCCTGTGAATGCAGGAGTGGTTTCTGCTCGTGCTGCACAGTTGGTGGGATCGTGTTAACCACCTGGGCTCAGGAGGGAGGAGAACACCTGTGGGATGCGTGCTGCCGGAGAGGCCTCCCCCATTATTCCAGAGACCAGAGCCGCACGGAAGTAAGTCCGTGGCTATTTTTTTCCCCATATTATCAAATGGTCCCCTGATGGCAGCAGCCCGACGTTTAATTGTTTGTATTGTGCCTGTTTGTAGGCAGGCTTATTGTGCAAATCCATAACCACCTGCCCCTCTGCCCATCCGCTCATCCATCCACTGGCTTATCCACTGATGGATCAATGGACCCATCTATCCACCCATCCTTTCCTCCATCCATGTATAAGGGATGATACATTTATGTACTTCAAGGGACCAGGTGGGTAAATTAAATGAGGAGAATGCACAAGGTGAAGACGAGAGAGTGGTAGGGACTCAGGGAGCAGTTCACAGAGCTGCCTTCCACAACATTCCCCGACTGCCCGCCCCCCCCCGCCCCTCAGGTTTGATAGGTGGCACCTGATGACCACAGTGACCCGTCTTTATATCAAAAGCATTTGGGTAGCATTTGAGCAGCCCAGAGGTGTTGGGGTGGGGATGGGCCAGGCTCTTCTTCAGCCTTGTGTAAAATTCGTTGGTAAAATCAGGCTCTGGAATGTGTATCAGTCAGGGCTTTTTAAGGTTGCAAATGGCAAGAACCCCAACTCAAACTGCTGGGGCGCAAAGAGGAATATATGGGCTCGTGTAACTAAAAGTGCAGGAGTGCATCCGCTTCCCTTGGGCCTGGGGCTAGGGGTTCAACAAGGTCATCCAAACTCCCTCCACCTCCCCCTTCCTATTGGTTCTGCTTTCCTTTACACTGGCCGCTTTGCAGACAGGCCTGCTTCCTGTGTGTCTCCCAGCAGCACCTCTTTCCCACAGAAACTCTAGGGTTGACCTGAGTTTGCCTGCCTTCTACCACGTGTTCACCCTTGAACCAATCACTCAGGCCAGGGGAGATGGGAGGGTCATAAGCCTGTCTCTAAAGTTGCGGGTTGGAGTGGGACTGGTTTTACTCAACTGGTGGTGGGGGAGAGGTGGTTCGCTGAAGGAAAATGGAGGTATTATGATGGCAGCTCAGCAGGCAGACACACCTGTGACGCCCACAGGGGGGTGGGTTGGTGGAAGGACTGGACTCTTGCATTCGCACCGTAAAGCAAGACCCAGGACGCTGAGCATGACTGGGGCCGCCCTGCCCCCCCTTTCTGTCCTGTATCCCAGCTTGATGTCTGTCCAGCTCCCATGGTGCACAGGATGAGGAAAGCACGGTGCTAGGTGGGCCAAGGGTGGGCCTTGCACAGCCTACTTCACACTCCCGAGATGCTTGCATCTGTGGAAACCAATGTTTACTCCAGAACTGAGACTTTCAAAGTTTCTGTTGTTTGGGGAAAGGACAGTAACCCAAGAGGGTCCCGAAGTGCTCAGAATGCTCCTTGAACTCCCACCCAGTTTCTGGCATTGCAGGAGGAGTTGCCAGGATGAAGGGCTCCCTTTTAGCAGGGCTGACTCAGGTGCACGGATCCCAGGACTTGGCCCAAGGCAGGAACTGGGCCGTGGAAGAGCCATACTTGCAATTTGGAGCCTCTGACTTCCCACCCTGGGCAGAAGCCGCCGAAGGAGAGAGGGACCAGGCCTCATTCTCTGCAGCTGGTAACCCCTGGTGTGGCCCGAGTGGGGACCCAGAGTCGTTCATTGGAACTTTGGTCCCAGAGAGTAAATCAGGCAGATCAGGTCTGACCTCAGTCACGTGTAATCCTTAGTGCCAGAAATACCAGCTCTCTTAGGGTTGAGCAACAGTTTTCTCGTCACCATCAAGGATGATTTTAACTGTTTCCTGCCTTGGATTTTTGTTACTGTTGAAAATAGCTACCAGAGAGCAGAATGTTAAAATGAAGATGGAAAAAGGGTAGATGGAGCTCATAAAAGGATGTGTTTATAAAAACACTAGAAGCTATCAATACATAAAACTCTGCTTCTAGGGGCGCCTGAGTGGCTCAGTCGTTAAGCGTCTGCCTTCGGCTCAGGTCATGATCCCAGGGTCCTGGGATCAAGCCCCGCATCGGGCTCCCTCCTTCGCGGGAAGCCTGCTTCTCCCTCTCCCACTCCTGCCTATGTTCGTTCTCTCGCTGTGTCTCTCTCTGTCAAATAAATAAAATATTTAAAAACAAACAAACAAACAAACAAAAAACTCTGCTTCTAGGGGAAGTAGAATCACTCACGGTGGAAAGCATCCAAGAACCTTCACACCCTATCTCACTTGCTACAACAGCCCAGGGAGGTTGGTAGGGAAGGGCCATTTTCTTTTCATATATATCTCACAGATATAGACATGATAATTAAGAGCACTTTTAAAACTTTTTTTGAAAAAGATTTTATTTATTTGAGAGAGAGAGCAGAGCGAAAGAGATCATGAGGAGGGGGAGGCAGAGGGAGAGGGAGAAGCAGACTCCCCGCAGAGCAGGGAGCCCAGTGCAGGGCTCCATCCCAGGCCCCCGGGATTATGACCTGAGCCGAAGGCAGATGCTCAACTGACTGAGCCACCCAGGCGTCCCCATTAAGGGTGTTTTTAAGAGGATTAAGTTTTGCTGTCTCCTATCCATGCACCATGTGTTGTCCTATCTCCTATATGCCTTACTTCTCTTGTCACTTTAATACCTCACCTTACCCTGGTGGGAAGATCTGGCCTCTCTCTGTCCTCCTCTTCTCCAATTCTACCTACCTTCCAGATTCCACCTTTATAAAACCTTCCAGAATGATTCCAGACTCAACTGATCTCTCCGTTTTTTTTATCAGCAACAGTGCTTGTAGATTGCATTTATTACTCACAGCGTATTTGAGTTAGAGGCTGAAGATGCAAAAAATATCCCTGCCCTCCAGAGGCCTACATTCTAGGAAAATGGCAATAATAAGACCTATTTCATGGAGTTGTTGTAATGAGTAAATGAATTAATATACATACAGTGCTTAGCACAGTGCCTGAGACATAGTAAGTGTCCCATAAATCCAACATGCCAAGGGTTTTATGTGATATTTAATTCATGGAACAGTTGAGAGAGGCCGATTTTCCTGTGTCCTTTTACAGATAAAGAAAGGGATTGCTCAGATAAGTTATGCAATTTTCCCACAGTCACACAACTAATTAGCAGATCTGAGCTTCAAATTCTAAAACTCTCTTTTTTTTAACCTCACCCGAGATGCTTCAGTGATGAAAGCAAATGACGCACAATGTTGTTGTAAGATAAAATCCTTGTTTCTTTGGTACCTGCCTCAGTTTGCCCACCTACGAAATGGGAGGGTAGAAAGATTCCTGTTGGGAATTGTTGACTGCAGCACGTAGCCCAAAGTGATCACAGTACAATTTAAAATAGCACCATTGTTTGCAGGAGAAAGGCATGTAGGGGAATGGAGCGTGGGTTTGTGGAAGATTGCTGGGGTCTCACACTTGTCTTCTTTCTGCAGAAAGTAAACTCAGATCCAGACCATGTCCGATCTAGGAAATTCTGATCATAAATCCAGATCTTTGGGTGCCTCTGGCAGGGGGTAGGGGGGCTCTGCATTGGGCTGAATGGCCCCTCTGATTCCTGGGACCTGACACGGCTTTGCTGGTATTTGCTGACTGACAAGTAGCTCATGTCAAGCTGGTTTATTTAGTCACTGGGCCTGATAGAACCAAAGCAACGGGCTAACAGAACTAGTGGGCAGCTCATTAGTTGCTGTTTACTGAGCACTAACTGTGTGCTTGGCATGGAGTGAGGGCTTCCAGGTGCATTTTTTCCCTTTGTTCCTCATGATACAAGGACCCTTCAAAGTTAGTACTTCAGATGGGGAAATAGAAGCTCACACAGACATGTCTCTTAGGCACCATACACTTTATACTTTAGATTTTTGCTGCAGTGTAGGATATTTTCAGTATTCTTGAGCTAAGGGCACAACCTTGTTTCCTATAATCCCTCACTGTAGCTGTAACAGTTCTCAAGTGTATTTTGCAGCAGAACATACCTTTCTAGACAGAATAGGGGCCCCTCAAAGAGGTCTGTGTCCTAATCCCTAGAATCTGTAAAAAGGTTACCTTATAAGGTAGAAGGGACTTGCAGATGTGATTAAATTAAGGGTTTTGAGATGGGGAGATTCCCCTGGATTATGTGGTTGGCCCCAATATCATCACAGGGGTCCCTATAAGAGGGAGGCAGGAGGATCAGAGCCAGCGATATGATAGCGGGAGGTAACGAGCCACAAAGCAAAGAATGCAGGCGGCCTCTAGAAGCTGGAAAAGGCAAGGAGACACATTCTCCTCGAGAGCTTTCCAAAGTAAAGCAGCCCTGCCGGAACTTTGATTTCAGCCCTATGCAACTCATTTTGGACTTTTTTTTTTTTTTAAAGATTTTATTTATTTATTTGAAACAGAGAGAGACACAGCAAGAGAGGGAACACAAGCAGGGGGAGTGAGAGAGGGAGAAGCAGTCTTCCCGCGGAGCAGGGAGCCCGATGGAGGGCTCGATCCCAGGACGCTGGGATCATGACCCGAGCCAAAGGCAGACGCTTAACGACTGAACCACCCAGGCGCCCCTCATTTCGGACTTCTGACCTCCAGAACTGTACGATAATAAATTTGGGTTGTTTGAAGCCATTACGTTTGTGGTAATTTGTTGCAGCAGCAATAGGAGACCAACGTAACGCCTTTCCACATGTCCTGTTGGATATTCTGAAGTTCCAGCCAGCTAAGACTCCTCTTCCTTTGGGTCAAAGGGGATAGGTGCCCTCCACCCACTGCTAGGAGGGTCTGTGCTAGTGTAGGGTTTTTGCGGGTGGAGGTGTTTTTGTACTGAATCACCTGCACACTCATCGTTGTGCTTCTGACCACTGACCCTACTGGCTAGACTGACTGGTGGGGGGAGGGCAATCTGAGCCAATGGTGTGGAGCTATTTTATTTTTTAATACATTCTGCTACTGCTCATCTGTGTGGACAGAGAAGCCCGTGGAACAGATGATACTGTCTGGGGGTTAACTCACGAGCTTTTTCTACCACTGAGGATGGCAGCAAGTAGCAGGTGGGACCCCCGTGTCAGAGTAACAGCAGCTAATATTTACTGATCACTCATGGTGAGGTTATATCACTGGTTCTCAGTGATCTGAGGAGGAGGGCGCTATAATCATCCCCTCTTTACAGATGAGGAAAGGGAAGCTCAGGAGGTCGGTGGGTCAGACAGCAAGTAAACAAGGAGCCAGGACTCGAACACAGCACCCTTGCTGCTCACTTACATGGTGTGCTACCTCTCACACGTGTGCTATAGCATGGACTAGGTGCTCCTTAAGCGCTTACTGGCTAAATGAATGAATGATGACCACTCAGGCCAGGAGCACCTTTATGAACCCCATCCAGAGGCAGTAGGGGAGACTGAGGGGCTGCCAGAAAACCCGGCTGGACAGCAAGGAATTTACTCCTGCAGGTGCAAAGATAGCACGGACCTGGCTATCTTACTTAGCATCTCCCATCTGGACTCATGGGGAGGCCCAGCTAAATTCTTGTTGAATTTGTCGGCGTCTTCTATCCAGCGGGGAGCCCCAGGCGCCGAGTGGGAGGCGGGGACGGTGATCTCTGGAGATCTCCCTTTCCCCTGGGGCTTCCCACACCCCATCTTTGGATGCTCCAAATGGCCCAGCTGGTGATCCAGGGTGGATGTTGGGTGTAGGCTTGTTAATTTCCTTTCTTCCTCGCTGAATATGGACGAGAGAGATGGGGAGAGGGCAGTGATGATGAACATAAACTTGGTATGAAGCTGCAGGGGCCCCCTATGGCCTTTGCCTGTCTAGACATGACCAATGTCCCTAACATATGACAGCCTGTGAGGATGCTTTTTCCCTTTTGCTTTCTTTTATGTTTTGCTTTTGTGAGCGAGATGAGAATTTACCACTGATGAGCCTCGTGCTATGTAATGAATAGAAAGCAATAGAAACCAGCTCTCTCCCCCTCCCGTCATCCCCAGGAGTGTCTTGTCAGCCTTACTGGTCTCTGCCTGGCCAGTTCAGACGGGCTGCTGCCGCTTTGTTAAATGGCCTCGTGGCTGCCGTCGGACACTTTTGGTTTCCTTCTTCTTCAAATCTCTCTCAAGTTATTAGTTCATTTGTAGCAGTGGACAGAGCGAGGAAATTCTATTGATTTTCCTTCCTTCGTTCTCAGTTTCTCCATATAGTAATTGGGTCTAATCATGTTCGCTATCCTCCTGTCTTTAGGGGAGATTCAGTTTTTGGTGTCTAACGGGAGGGACGGAGAGTGTTTTTGACCGGACGGAGGCTACTCCAAGTTCACTAGTGCACAGATTTTAAGACGGAACTCAGTTTTGTATTTTAGCAGTGTTTTGTTTTTGTCTTTGTTTTATTTCGAAGAACACTCTGTTCTGGATGTTTTCCAGTCTCTCCAATGCTGTAGGAACCATCCGTCTGGAGATGTCACATCAGTGATTGACGATTTGGAGGGGCTTGGGGAGAGGAGGTTCAGGACAGCTCTGGAGATTTGGGTCCCATCTCATGCTGGGTCACTGGAAACGGCCTCGGCTAATTGGACCTTGTCCTGTCAGGACACATCAGACAGGGCCATGGCTTGGTGGGGGTGGGACGGTCTGCAGAAGCAGATGTCACTGCTGCCAGGTTCTGGACGCTTTGTTCCCCTGGGGTGCGAGAGGCAGCCAGCGGTCCTGTGGCCCGAGGTCGGGAGGCTGTGCAGAGCCAGCTTCTCCATTGGGAGAGCCAGTGCTGAAGTCAGGGCTGTGTGGGGCCCTCTGCGGCCAGAGCTGGGATGTGTGCGCGTGTGTGTCCTCACGAGTGAGGATGTTTGCCTTCAAGAACACTCCTAACACTAGAAATGTGGGCGTTTTTTTTGCCATTGCCTTCCAAAAAAGACCAAACAAAACCCTTTAGTCCTTGAATTGTGTTAAGGGGGACATAAATTTAGGCTGCAGGGAGGACAGGAGGAAGCCCAGTTGGGCTCCAGGTCCCAGAGCAGGAAGCCTTCCTCCCTTTCTGTTGCCGCCTGGTCCCCCTGCCCTGCCCTTCAGAGTTTCCTTGTGACTGTCCAGGGCGAGGGCGGGAGGGCCCATGCCTGCGGGCATGTTTTGTTGACATGCTGGTGTGTGCCCAAGGACAAGCACAGGGCTCCCTGCTGGCTCTGCAGGAAGGAGCAGCGGGGGCGTGTTCCAGTGTCCCCGGGCTGGGCCGTGCCTGCAGTGGCCGGGCGGTGCCCCGGCCCTTGGGCAGAGTGGCTCCAGGCGGCAGGGAGCACGCCACACTCTTCTCCCCAACCCATACCCCCGGCTGCCCGCCCCTCTTGCTGTCACGGGTGGCCGGCGTCTCTGAGCTCCCTGCCTTGGTGTGAATGTGTGGCCCTCCTGCAGAAGGACGGGGTTGGCCGTCAGGCAGCGTGGCCTGGGGGGAAAGTACGTCTGCGGATTGGGGCTGAGCTGCAGTCTAATCGCAGCTGCTCTGTGGCCTTGGTTGAATTCCACATCCTCTTTGAGCTTCAGTTTCCTATCTATTACTCTAATGATGAAGGAACGCCAATGGTGGTTGAGTACAGGACCTGCCACCGAGCTGTGGCTCGGCAGATTGTGCTAAGATGGTCGAAGTTGTGATGTTGGCTTCGCTTGAGCTAACAGTACATCACCTATAAAGTCCTCCAACGCCCTGCACAGGATGAGCCTGATCCGAGCAAAGGGGACCCCACATTGAGCCCGATGACCTCTGTGTTCATCATAGTCACGGGCAGACAGCTCGCTGGGTACTTGCGGGGCTGCCCAGCGCACCCCTTTCACCCCGGTGTTGCTTCAGTGGTTAGCAAAGGGGCTGGTGGGGCCCGGGCAGAGAGCGGAGGCTGCCAGGGCAAACCTTCAAGCCAGCAAGTCAACATTTATTTATAGGTCTTGGAGGGATTCAACACCCCAGGCAGTGGAGGAGGGCCTGGCAGAGGGCAGGGGCCGGGGGGGGGGGGGGGGGGGCCGTGATGGTGGGGGCGCCACTGGAGGAGACAGAGAGGCCAGGTGGCATTCGGAGAGCCAGGGTTCCAGCAGAAAGCAGCAAATTCCAACAGAGTAAACGGAAGTGTGTTTAATAAGATGGCTATTTATAAAAGTGTGGGCAGGGAAATGTCCGAGGTAAGATAGCACGCAGTGCCCTGGGGGCTAGGTCAAGGGGAGAGGGTAGCTTATGGGGAGAGGGCTGCCTGACAGGAGCCGTGACATTCAGTAGACCCAGCAAGGAGGTGGCTGGGGGAGTAAATGCCCCATCTTGCTGTCTTCCCTCCCTCTGACCTGCTGCTGGCATTCGCCCTTCGCCAGGCTGCCAGAGTCTGCGGGAAGATGGCAGGTGGCTGACCATGTAGGACATACTCCTGGAGGCACGGAGCAGGGAGAAAAACAGTGGAGAGAGAACCTGGAAGGGCCAGTGGAAGAGAGTTGGCACAGAGAAGCAAGGGCTCGGGGAAGAGGAAGGCAGGGGACATTTAGGGATACATGGGTGAAGAGAGTTGAGTTACCCAGGGGACCCAGCCAGAGGCTCTGTGGCAGAATGATTAATATCACGGACTCAGGGAGGCAGACAGAATGGGGACTGATTTTACCCTACGTCTGTGTGGTCTTGGGCCAGCCGTGGAACCTCTCAAAGCCCGTTTCCTCATGAGTAGAGTGGGTATTTTCTACCTCATAGTGGGGTACAGTGAAATACTAATGTACTCCGCAGGATGCCTGGAATGCTGGAACCATGTAAATGAAGATAGGACAGACAGCGTGCTTTCCACAAAACAAAGTGTCCCGCTGAGCAGGCCGTGAGGATTGTGTAAGGCCCAGTGGGGATATTATTTATCCAACTGCTGTACGCCAGGTACCTAGTTTGAGTCACTGGGAATGCAGAGGTGAACAAACTAGGCCAGTCTTTCTCCTGGGGAGCTTACATATCTAGAGTGGAAAGACAGGTAGTAAGTAAATATTAATACAATAATTTTTGATAGTTGGCAAAGTGCTAAAAAGACCAGAAACCAGGAGGGTGGGTGAAGAAAGAGTGAGTGCTGTAGAGAAGGAGTTTGGGGAAGGAGGCGGGAGTGAGCAGGGCCCAAGGAGCCACAGGAGCCGCCCTGTAAAGATGAGGGGAGTGAGTGTGCCTGCAGTGGGCCCAGCAGGTGCCAAGGCCTGGAGGAGGGGGAGGCTGGTGTTTCTGGGGCAGAGAGGTGGCTTGGGGAGTGCAGCTTCCAGCTGGTAATGGCAGCGGCCCGTCAGGCGGCCATGCAGACTAAGTGGAGAGCACCCATACGTGCTTGAGGACCCGAAGTTGTCAGCTGGTATTATGATTACTTTCACGAAAATTATTCTTTTAGAACAGGAGGGCATGAAGAAGTGTGGAGACATGGTGTAAACTGTTCCAGTGAGTCGGCAGACATTTACTGCCAGGCAGTGCAGAGTGTTGAAGAGTCTAGACTCTGGTTCAGATCCTGACTTGGCTGCTCCCCGGGTGGCCCTGGGCCTACGACCGTAGCTGTCAGAGTGTCCTCACCTGTGTCACGGAAGGAGAGGGATAGCGGCTCTCTCATGGGGTTGCTGCAAAGATGAAATGCATTATTCTTTCTAATGCACTTAGAACGTTCTGGAACCTGGCCCATGGCAAGGATTACCTGGTGGTATTGTCACTGCTGAGGCTCAGGAGGGGACTCAGTGCCAGAGTGCCAAGGGCCCCGTCGGCAAGGAGCTTGCAGTTGGGTCTGAGACAGGTGTTCGAGGAGATCCCAGCCACACAAGGCAGCGAATGCTGATCAGTGAATAAGAGGCCCCACCGTTATTGGCGGGGGCATCATCAAAGGGTTGGAGGAGGGAGGGGAAGGCTCTCAGGGGGATTGTGGAGACAAGAAAATAAAAATACTGACCAGACCTGATGGCATCAGGCGAAGACGAATACGGTCAAATCCGTGCTTCTGCCCTTCACACACAGCCTTTTGTAGCTGTGTGCTCATCCCTAGGCCGGGCCTCAACTTACCTCTCATATCTGTCAGTAAGGGAGATTCCCCACCCCCTGCATCAGCTCCTAGGGGCCCTTAAATCTGATGGAAGTTGTTGAGACTCTTCTACCCTCAACTTCCCCCAGGCCAGAGAGAGAAGGAGAGGTTAGAGGTCAGAGGATGGGAGCTGGGGAGCTGGGGACCTGGGGGGGACAAGGTGGAGGTGGATGGCAGTGTGGATGGAATTAACCAGAACCCTGTGTGTCTGGCAACCGGCAGATTCTTGTGGTAAGATAAGTGGAACCCTCTGCAAGGTAATTATTAGAGAGCATAAATTCCCCAGATAAGCTGTCCTCAGAAGAGATATTGATGGCTGTGGGGCATGTGCCGGGGGCCACCCTCCCTCCACAAATATTGACTCCTGTCCCCCACCTCCTCTGTCCCCCTCCTCTGCCTTCTTTGTTGCCTTTCCTCTAATCAGCTGCCCATCTGGCCCTCCTCCCCTACAGACCTCAGCCTACAGCTCAAGTAGGCTCTTCTGGGCCCTTCTTTTTGCTCGCCTCTTGGCTCTCTTCATGATGGAGGTCCCAGAACACAGCACGCCCACCCGCACCCCTGTAGTTCAGCAGGGTTGGTGGAAGAGGGGCAGCCCCTGTGGGGAAGAGTTTCGAAGAACAGAAGGAAGCCCTGAGCTTCACCTGGGTCTGGGTCCCCAGACATGCACTTCCCAAGGGCTGTTGGGTCAGCGTCAGGCTCTGTGAAGGGCCAGGACCCTACCTGGTCCCAGGGATGAAGAGAAGGTTGGGCAGGTGCTTAGCACAAGAGGCAGGGAGTAGGCACCTGTCGGTACATCTCCTGCTTCTAGCACTTTCCGAAGCCCCCTCTTCTCTCCAAGCCTGGGGGCCTCCTAGGGAGTTCACCCTTTGGCTCACATTCTCTAAGTATTTGTTTAACAACTATAAAAAGAGGCAGAAGGCCTGATGAGGGGCAGCTGGAGAAGCAGGACTGTTTTTCCTGTCTTGTCCCGAGCTGTTCAGTTCTGGCCCCAGACCTGTACCCCAAGTCTTCACCAAACCGGATGTGACCGCCTTAGAAGTCCATTTACTGCCATCACCGACCATGTTCAGGGCAGAGGGGCCCTTACCTCTCTCTGACCCCAAACAGCTTATCAATAGAATGACCTTATCATTTATCAGCCAAGCGAGGGCACTTGTGAGAGGGAAAACAGAGTTACTAGCAATGATTGCTTGTACCTCCATGTGAACCGGCACCGCTCCATGCAAGATGGGTCCTATCTAGCAAAGCTCTCTGCCTGAGATAATGCTGTTACATATAAGCCTTTCCAACTTCCATGGTCCTCTGATGTTCTAATCCTGGTGAGATTGGACCCTGGCTGCCGCCTGGCTGGCTTGCCTTGCCCCTGCGTTCTGACTTTGTGCGTGTTCCATCGTTTGGAATATGTGAAGATGATTCTCTCCCCTTCACCGAAGGGAGCCTGGGGCTCAGCGGGGTTGGGAGACCTGCTGAAGATCCACAGTGATCAAATTCCAACTTCGACCTGGACCCGAGGTCCAGCCTTGATTCCCACATGGGCCTCTCAGGGGCCAAGCCCCATTCCTCCGCTCCAGGGCATGATAGAATATCCTCACCCAAACTGCCAAGGGCTGGGATGCTTCTGGAGCCGAATGCTGCCTCTGATCACATTCTGGAGAGCAGAGAGGGGATGAGGGAGGCAGGGAGGCACCACAGGCAGGAGAAGCCTGAACAGGAGCCTCTCCTGTGCCTGGTGGTTCCTAATAATGTTATTGGGAAAGAGGGGCCAAGGAGGGTTTCGGCACCATCCTGTTTGACAGGGAGCACCCAGGGAGGGGACAATGATCTCAGTGCCCCCATTGTCACTCCACAGGAGGAGATGAGGCCTCTGCAAACTGTAGGAAGCATGCTTCGCCCATTGGCCAACAGCGTTTTCTAATGGAAAAGGGCTTTCGAGAGAGGCTAGGAAAAAAGTAATTTCCAGCGATGAGTTTTGCATGCTGTAGTTAACAATAATTATTAAATAGGTAGGGTGAGCTAGTGCTTGTTTTCCTTATTATTAGCTGTATTTATGGGTTTTTATTAAGTTGTACCAGACTGGGATAATTGTAAAATGCTCTGCTTGAGCTGTGTGACTCTCGGCCTCCCATGCTATTTTCTTTCATTCCAAGGGCGGAGTCTTTTCATCATTTGAGACTTAGATTATAAACCAGGAGTTGGCAAACTTTTTCTGTAAAGGTCCAGAAGGCTTTGCAGGCCACGCAGTCACTGTTGGAACTCCTCAACGCTACCATCGTCGGTGGCGTGACAGCGCCTGGACCATACGTAAATGAATGTGCATGGCTGTCTTCCAATAAAACTTTATTTATAGGAATTTGTGGGGGCTCCATTTGGCCCGGGGGTGGTCATTCGCAGACCCCTGCTGTAAACAGTGGAGAAATCCTGAGACGAGGAGCCTGGACACTGAGGATCCGATCTCAGCCCTGGCCTGGTGTGACTGGAGGAAATGACTTCCCCGCTCTAGTTAATTGGTTTTCCTTGCAGTACAACAAGCGCTGGGCATTAGACAATCTCTAACACCTGGGATTCTTATGGTAATCTGGCATTTTCCTTTTTGTCCCCTCAGCCAACGTTCAGAGAGCCACAGGGCCTCTCAAAGCCCATTACCCCTTGTTCACCTTCGGGATGGATTTGGTTTCTAAACCACATAATAACGTTTTGTATCTCTCTGATGGTATCTTTTCAGGCAACTCCATAACCAACCTACTTCTTGAGTTACTAAGAGGTGGCCCTGTGACAGGCTCTGTGACTAGCAGTACCTCTGGAACCGTTTGGCAGTTTGGGAAACCGAGGCACAAAAGAGAGAAAGGGCTAAGATTGCCCAGCAAATTGGTGATGCCCTTAGAGAAACCTGGTGCCTCCACACCTGCAAAAAAGAAGTGCTGTTCAAGTTATGCCAGTTCCAGAGGCTCAGTTCTCGGTGAGGGGGCAGCGGTGCCCCTGTGAGAGGCTGGTAGTGTCGTGGCCAAGAACAAGGTTCTGGACGGAAACTGCCTGAGCTTATTGCTTCGCAGCACCACTTGACACTCGAGGCAAATCACTGAAAACTCTGTGTGCCTCAGTTTCCTCATCTGTGGAATCGGGGGAAATAATGAGATGTGTGAGGATGAAATGATACAGTCTGGTTGAGTGCTTAGAACAGTGCCTGGCGCACATAGTAAGTGCTCAGTAAATGGCAGCCAGGCCACAGTTTTTGTTACCACCATCTTGTCGCCTTTCTGTAAGTATGTTGAGGATGTCTCTTCCTCATTTTTATACCTGACTCATCTTCAACTTTTGGATTAGAGATCTGGGCTGACCTGTATGTCAAGTGATTCTAGATGAGGTAGAGAGACCGGAGGAAGGGAGGGAAGAATGGGGGGAGGGAGGGAACTTGGGAAATAGGTCCACGAGGAAAGGAGGGTCAGATTTTAAATGCAGTCAAATCCCCTTATATTATTGGGCTGGCAAGAAAAATAGACTCCCTTCAGTGGTTTGGAGGTTCTGGTATCTTTTGTTCTTATGCCAGGATATAGAGGTTATGAGGGCAGATTTAGGTATTTCTAGGGTGCACTTACCTTTTGGTTTTGGTCTTCTTAGTTTCCCAGAATATTTCTATCTTTTCTACCAGAGAACTTAAGTTTGGCGACATGACCAGCCTCTTGGTCAACCTGGCTTTGTTCTGTCCTTATTAAAAGGTTTACAAGCATGTGCCTCAAAAAAAACAGCAGGCCCGAGGTAGTTTTCTCAGAGGAGTGCCAAGAGAAATTGGGGTGACTCTCAACCTTGTGGCAGGTTAAATGAGACTCAGTGCTTCTTTGTTTGGCTCGATGTCCCTTAGAAGGGCAGCCTGGAGATCATTTGGTCTGCAGGGCGTTTGCTTCTACCGGCTGATTTTAACCAACTCTGACAGGAGGGCAGAGGCCCTCAAGCGAGGTCAGGACCACAAATCCCATCCCAGCAGGTGCATGATGGGGAGACAGCGCCCTCCGGATGACCTTCAAGTTCCCATTGATTTCCCGTCAAGCAGTGCTTCCCCGCCCCCATCCTGCTCCTGCCCCTGCCACTCCCCATAGGCTCGGGGCTCCGGAAGAGGACATGGATCAACTCTCTGGGAAAGAACACATAGGGGAGGTTAATTTAGAGACCGGTCCTTTCAGGAAACTGGAATAGGTACATTGGGGACCATCTTTTGGCACTGTTACTTTACAGTGCCAGTATCAGGCCTGGAATGTTCTTTTTGGGCATAGAAAAGAAGAGCTGATGTCATGAAGGGCATCATTTATCCTCTTGCCCCCACTTCTCTGCAGGTTTTGCAGTGTGCGGCTGGCACTGTTGGGTCATGAGCAAGATTCAAGTATGGACAGTGGAATGGGCTCCTAACCCCCTGATGAGTGTGTTGGGCAGGGAGGATCAGAAGTGAGAAGGTGGTGGTGTCATTCTCTTTCCCTGTGCTGGGGGCCTCCCCCTAGCGATGGCTTTCTTGCCCTCTGGAAAGCCAGGCTCCCATACCTTTCAAGCTGTCCCTTGCAGGTAGCCTGGGTCTTTCACTTCTTTGTTCAGTGTTATCTGTCAAGCAATTTCCTTTGTGCCACATCCTGTGTTGGGTTCAGAGAGTGGTAGACAAGAGAAATAAAGACCTGGCTCTCATGGAGTTCATAATTTTGTTATGTAGAGACAATCAGCAGGCAAAAAAAAAAAAAAAAAAAAACAGAAAAAGTTTGGTAGTAGTAAATATAATGAAAAAAAAAAATAAAGTAGAATGGGTCATAGCATAGGACTAGGGCAGGAGTGGAGAAGGGTGGCTGCCTTAGGGTGGGTCAAAGAAGACTCTTCCGAGAAGAGCCCAGCCATGAGAAGACCTGGGGGAACTGTATACCAAGAAGAGGGAATAGCACATGCAAGAGTCCTGAGGTGGGATGATTTTTGGTATATTCGAAGGGCAGAGAGAAGTGCAGTGAGGATGGAGTTGAGCGGGCAAAGGGGGGTGAAGATCAGGGAAAATAGGAAAGGTGGGCATGGCCAGACAATCTGAGGGCCCATAGCGATGGGATGGAGTTTGGATTTTATTTTGAGTGCAGTGAAAACCGTTGGAGGGATTTAAGGAGGAGAATGTCATGATCTGATTTCCATTTTAAAAAGATCACTTGGACTGCTGCGTTGAGAATTGACTACAGAGGATGTGTTCTTTGTGGCTGTGTTTTAAATGCCAGGCCAATATTCTCTTTATCAGGGAGGGCAGCCTTGAGGCCCTTGTATTCCAGCAGCGAAGATGGGGTCTGAGGATATGTTTGTCCAAGAATTGTCTCTAATCAATGGTCCACTTCTCCTGGCAAAGCACACCCAGGGGACAACGTACTGGTGCCTAGCTCATCACTGGCGTTTCAGAGAGGACTCAGTCTATGAACCAGGGAAAGTAAAAACACTTCCTCAGTCAATGAAGTTTCTGTGATGGGTGTGTATTTTCTGTCTTGGTATGCTTCACCCTAAGATAAAGCAGTCTTTTTTTTTTTTTTTTTCACTTTTGAAAGTTGGTTGCATTCTACACATTCTTCAGCCTCCAGAGGAGAGATTTATTTTGTCACGTCTGGATGCCATTTGAAAGGCAAACCTTGGATACCAGAAAAGCTACAGTCTTCTTCCTCCCCGGAGCATCCCCCTTTCCTGGCCCCCCCACCCCCCCATTATTTACTGGAAGGAATCATCCTTTTTCCCTCCTGCCTCCAGTCTCTTGTCCTTGGCAGCCCCTTGACTTCAACCCTGAGTTGCATATGTCATCAGAACACCCAGTGGCAGCTCAGAAATCATGGCCAGGTTCAACATAAATTCCGTCTTGCTTAGGCAGCTTTGCATAATAAGTCCCTGAAAAGTCTTCACCAGAGTAGATGCTGGAAAAGGGATTTATTGGGTCTAGCAGGCCTGAACATCAGACTGCGTGGCATTTAAGTCATCACAGGAGTTTTTAGGGTTCAAATTCTTCATCGGACTTGGCTTTTGCAAGGCAATACCCTTGTCCCCAAGGTGCCTTTCCTGCGATGTTATGAAGGTCAGAGTTACTGCCAGAGTGACTCAAAGAATGTCATGATCTTCTCCATAAATTTGCCTTCACCAGGTCTCTTGGATGTTTTGTGAGGGATGAGGCTTTCTGTGGGACTAGTCTACTACAGGTTAGTGCTGCTTAGTCCATGTCCGCTGCCAGGAAAAAAAAAAAAAATTCAGGAACAAACCCAGCTGAGTTAGAGTCAGTTAACTGGGCTTTCCTGCTCTGCCATTAGAATGTGGCCGAAAGAGCATCACAAGGCCCTCTTGTTATGCCCCTTGCTTTGGAGGTTAGGGAGCCATCCTTAGGTCAGTGAGTCTCATATGTCTCAGAATCACTGGGGGATCTATAAAAAATACAGATGTCTGGATTACATGCCAGACCACCGGAATCAGAATGTCATAGCCTCCCCGGCCCCCACCGATTCTGACGCAAACCAAAGTTGGAGAGCCACTCCCTAGAGCATTCTCCTGGAGAGTGGGGTGTTGGGATTCTTGATAAGCACCGAAGCCTTATTTCCTGCATCAGCAGAGGAAGAGCTAGTCTTCCCGAGGTGGTCTGATGACAGCACAGTATTCAGTGAGCTTCTTGTAAAGTTCAGAGAAGGGGAATATTAGTTCTGTGTCTTGCAGAGTGGCATGGATTTTGTAGATGGAGAAGCGAAAATCTTCAGAGCTGAAGGGATTTTTTTTAAGATGATAGGGAAAATTCAGTGAGATTTGAGCTTACAGGATATGCGTTTTCAGTTGGCCAAGCTTGTGTTCTGGAGAAGCCAGGTAACTTCAGGCTCCCCTCATCTGCATGTGGAGAGTGTCCCAAGCATCTCTCAGCTGGAAGCTTCCATTAGGATGGCCTGACATCAGTATTTATCACATGCTTCTATAGTCCCAGCACTGGGCTTTGTTGGGTAACATGGAAATATAGAACTCGTAGTTCCTGTCTTCAAGATTCCTATATTTTAGTTGCGTGGGGAGAGATAAGGAGGATGGTAGAGAATGGCCAAACACAACTGAGACAATCAGGCAGCTCCGAGAGGGCAGAGAGCAAACACTATTGGCAGGGATAACTGGTGTCCCAGAAGAGACAGGCCTTCAGCCAGCCCTTGAACAGATTAAGATTAGCCAGGCCGGGGGCAAGAGGCAAGAATTTCAGGTGGAAGAAAGAACCTGAGTAAAGTATATTGTTGGGGTCCAGGGGTAGGACTGTCTGATTCATATATACAAGAAGGTCAGACGAAGATTCATTCATTCATTCATTCATCATTCAACCCAACGTGGCAAGCTCTGTGCTGGGCTTGGGGATAGAGCAGCAAACAAGCCAGGAGCTGTTTCTGTGTTTGGGCAGGCTTTGGACTGCTTGGATCATCATGCAACAGCTCTTCAGCTTTCCTTGTTGCCTGAGGTTTGGCCTCAGCCACCCTGCTGCCTAAGGTTTTGGGACAGAGGTTTGGGTTGTCGTCCACCAGCCTCAAAGACACTGCACCAGTGAGTGTGGTGTGTGTGTGTGTGTCGTGTGGGGGCATCAACCAGCTGAAGCAGATGGTGTACCACAAAGTGGCAGAAAATGCTGCTCTTTGGGGGAAGGAGAAAGGAACCACCATTGATGAAAAGCATTTCCCTCTGGGTGCCAGAGGTTCCTTCTCATTTAATTCTCTCACAGACCTGAAGTAGGGGTTGTAGGAAGTAGAGCTGAGGGTTGGGGAGGGTGAATAACTGGCCTCGGGGTTGTGTAGCCAGTCAGCCTTGGAGCTGGACTCAGATCTGCCTGATTCCAAGTCTCTGTTCTTTCTGTTCCACCCCAATCCCTCGGCTCTCCAAGGGCCCTGTCAGCCTCCAGAGGAAATTGGGCACCAGTGGGAGCCATCTTGCCTTCCATCCTGAGGAGTGAAAGACTAAAAACTGGGCTCCAGGGAGATTTCTTTTTGTCAGGATGGGTAGAAGAGCTGTAGTAATTATAGTCAGGGGACTGCTGCAGTAACCCAGGAGCTGGGTGTTAAGGACTGAACGGGAGTGGTTGTAGGTATTCTCTTGATTTTTTTTTTTTTTTTTGCAAATTGTGACTAGACATCCATGCAATCTAAATCATCAACCTATATGTGCAACAAATTGAAGACTGTCCAAATGGAAACACCTACCATAGGTATATGAGTTGTTGTTGAACGCAATTCATCTGTGTGCTGGGCTCTGGACTGGAGGCTGGGGATAAGTCAGGAAAAAGGCCAGGCTTACAGGGTTACTGGTGCCCCTGGGCAGTTTAGTGCTAAGCCTGGTGGCTGTGTGCAGTGGCCCTGCAGATGTGGTCTCTGCCCTCATAGAGTTTATAGTCTTGTAAAGAAGATAAACATTAAGCATGGCATGGAATTGAAATTGACCTTATGAATAGTATTACTGTTGCCATCTTTGTTGGAAGAGGACAGAATGAGGGAAGAAGGGGACTGGAATCTTGCTCCACCATCCTCTACAGGCCTTTCTTCTTTTAAATATCAGAAACACTGCCTTAGCTCGGGCTGCTGTGACAGAACACCAGAGATTGAGTGACTTAAACAACAGATATTTATTGACTTCCCCAGATATTTATGTCTGGAGGCTATGAAGTCCAAGATTAGGGAGTCAGCATGGTCTTGTTCTGGTGAGAAACTTCTTGGGTGTAGATGGCTGCCTTCTTGCTGTGTGCTCACATGGCAGAGGGAAAGAGAGAGAGTGAGAGAGAGAGAGAGAGAGGTCCTTCTCCTATCTCTTCTTATAGGGGCACCAATCCCATCACCAGAGCTCCATCCTCATGAACTAATTACCTCCCAAAGGCCCCATCTCCAAATACTAGAACACTAGGGTGTTAGGGCTTCAATGCATGAATTTCAGGTGAAACAGTTCAGTCCACAGCAAATACTCAACCTGGCTTTCTTTGAAGGGCAGCTTTAGGAACAGTGTCACTGTGAGGAAAACGAAGAGGTTCTTCCACCTTGCCAAATATTGCCCCCTGCTTGCTAGTTATTATAAAATGTTTTCCACAGCACAGTTAGAGTTAAATATATTTAAATGCAAACAGGAGGAAGTTAGCATATTGGTGTCAATGAGTCTTAATGTGTGTTTGTGGGCGGTGGTGCAAGTGTGGGCAATTGGGTGAGACAGCAGGAAATCCAGGTGCCCACAGAGAGGAGGAGGGGCCCATGGTGGGGAAGGAGGGGCCAGAGATCCTGCCACAGGCTAGGGCTTCTTGTTATCTCTGCTTATCTCTGTTTATGTGCACAAATAGCAATGATGGGCCAAGGTCCTGTTTTTACAGTCAAAGGGGACTGGTGGCCATGCAGCAGGAATGGACAGAAGAGGCAACTTCCTGAGAAATGAAAGAATCCAATGCCAGAGGGGATGAAGGAAAGGGAAGGGTCAAGGACACCTTGCTGGGGAAATACGGGGTTCTCTTAGGTCTCCCCCCCTCCCCCCCCAACCCCAGAAGAATGGAGACTCTGGGGAGGGAGCAGGCTTCTGGCAGGAGATGAGGAATTTGCTTTTGGACACGTGTTTGGGGTATGGCAGGACACCTGTTCTTGGGTCAGAACATAGGACCAGAGGGACAGTAAAGAGGGAGGGCTCCAGGTGTCTGGGTTGGAGGGTTGGATCTGAGAGTCAGCTCAGGCCAGTGGATATGGAATCGAAGAGAACAGGCAAGGTGTTGAGAGAGAGAGAGAGGTGGAAGCATGAGGAAGAAAAGGAGCAGAGGGTCTTGGAGGGGCTGTGATGGGCTCTGAAAAGCACATTTGGAGCCTAGTTGGCAATCATTTCAGAGAAGTCTTGTACCCCTCCGCATCCTCTTCGGTTCCCTGGAATCCATTTTTTCCACAGATAAGCTCAAGGAGGGTCACTGGAAAGCTCTGAGAACTATGGCTTACTCCAGATTTGATCGCTGGGGGATCTCACCCCTCATGGCGCCCCCAGAACGGGGCAGCCAGCGCTGCTCCAAGCCGCAGGCCGTGGGGGACAGATCCCAGCAATGTGTCCCGCTGTGCCACTCCTGCTTCTGATTGCAGCCTCGGGTAGCCTGAACGAGGCTGTTGATGAGAACATCATTCTACTCTGCCTCGTGCGAGCTTCTTCCAGCCCAAGACATCTATCAGCCCGTGGTAACCCAGCCCCCTTGGTTTGTTGCAGATAGGTGATGGCCGAGGCTGGGTGACCCAGCCTGGGACATGCTGGTCACCGCCCACTGCCAGCCTTT